>NW_025963935.1:4320000-4645000 GCF_023055435.1 Haliotis rufescens
CTTAAACCAAGAGAGTAACGTGACTCTCAACCATAAAAAGTAGTACTTGACCTAAACTAGGCAATCCCGGGAAAATTGGGTAGTCACGGATTACTAGAAAAGGGGTATAAAATATAAAACAAATTAACACCAGAATTAAGTCAGTACGAGATAAAAAAAAAATCCCCATAAGTTTAGACCTGACCACCCTGTAACAGTACGGGCCGTAACCAGTCCAGCAAATCCTGCCATTGGAATCACGTGATAGCGCAACGGCTTACAAACGTCATGCGCGGGAGAACGGTAGAGCCTGGTGACCTAACAGAATCGTGCTTTTTGAAATATGGAGATTGCGAGCAGCTACTAAACCAATATGGGAGATGTAGGTAACAAAATAAAGGGATGAACATGAGCTAAGGAAGGATAAATTTACCACCAGATATTTACAATTAGTAAGGTAGCAAATATGACCATAAATGTATGAGACATATCTACAGACTACCAGATAATCCCTTAATCGTGTCTACTTTGTCAGATAATCCAGCTATAATCAAAGTTACGAAAACACTTCCAGTGCGTGAATAAGCTGGCACACATACATATATGAGAGAGGGTATATCAAATCAATACATGATAAAAGTATGGGATTAAACTGCTAGAGAATAGTATGGACGGGCAACAAATCTCCAACAATATGCTTATGAACATAAAGATACCGAGCTGTGCCGGACTGTGCCGACCTTTGCCGAATGCCGGACAGTGATGAGGATGAAGGCGCTACGGTCACTGGGACGTGACGAGCTTGGTTTTACGACCTCGTGACCCATAGCATGGTCATTCTCAATATATTTACAGTTCTTGGACAAACAGCTATGACAGAATCGTCCATTATGTGAATTGTAACTGAATCATCCAAGGTCCACATTTAAACGTAAATTATTACATCGAAACATTGAAATGTAGATCTGAACCTAATGTGGAATGCCGCGTGTTAAATAATGTTCTGTGTGCAGCATAGATTTAAACTGGACACAGTAATCACACTTCGGCGATACTTCCATTAAAAATGACAGTTTTAAAAGAGATTGTAGTCTTTGGTGAAATTCATTTAGGAATAATTAACTTTTCGTTGTGTTCATTGTAATTCCTGCATTCTGATTAGCTGGGGGCGGTCGGGTAGCCTAGTGGTTAAAGCGTTCGCTCATCACGCCGAAGACCCGGGTTCGATTCCCGACATGGGTACAATGTGTGAAGCCCATTTCTGGTGTCCCCCGCCGTGATATTGCTGGAATATTGCTAAAAGCGGCGTAAAACCATACTCACTCACTCACTCACTCTGATTAGCTGAACTGGTCACGTGTGACTGCATTCATTATCAACTAAGCCACGCCCACCGAAGCGGACTACTTTTATTACTACGGAGTGTCGGGGAATCCTAATATTACAGTAAAGGGAATTCCCTTCTGCTTACGTGTCATCACCATGGACAAGGCATTTAACCAAATACATGTATATTCATCGTCCAAACAACCCTTTAAGACCGAAGGCAAAGAAGGAATGAAAAAAGAAACCTGCAGGCTCGCTTGCCTGTTTTTTCCCGCTCGCCCCCGTTCCACAAATTTCATGTCTTCGGGTTTCATTTCTCACCCGCATTTTTCCAACTGTGTCTTCCCGTTCTCAGGGAACGTATATTCGAATCTAGTGGTAACTGACCAAGTCATTTGAAACATCCGCCTTCTCGCGGACATATTTGTTCCAGTTCGTTACAGTCTGACTGTTGCAGTTCTTCTCACCTCTTCCCTTGATTGACAGGTCGTATGAACTTTGTTTTGATCCTACTCTCCGTTGGTTGGCTACTCACTTTGTGGGCGTGTCAAGTTATGTGTATAAATTAAACAATCACCTGATTCATGTCACGCCACAGTTTGTATTCCTGGAATGGTTATCACTCGCGTCGTTCTTGCCTACTTTGATGCATGCCACTGTTAGTTAAACTATTGTAGATAACACATGTTTTCGTTGTCGAATTTAATTATAAGGATTGACTGTATATTTTTTTCGGTTCATTGAGGTTTGAATCAAAAACCGATGTGCATCGCGGATTCATACAGTTTGCACACCCTTGCATTAGAATCACGTTTAGCGCAAAGGCTTTCAAACGAGACGCGCGGACGTCGGAGAAAGCAACCTCCCTTGGGAGAACGGTAGAGCCTGGTGAGCTATAACCACAGTTTACTATTTGATAGTGATTCTTAGACCCCCGCTAATGATATGGTCAGATTCACTTCGGTGAAACGCACAAGCACGGGTATGGTGCTGACAAACCTAGAAACATAGGGGAGAACCGGGATTCGAACCCACTATCATAGGTTTCTGGCGTGCCCAAGGGACGCAACTCTGCACAGCGAATCGCTTTAGACGAATGGGCCACAAGTGCACCCCCCCCCCCCCCCCCCACACACACACACACACCCCACACACACACACCACACACACACACACACACACGCGCGCGCGCTGTTATTGAAGTTCTGATTGCAATTGATCCCCATGACACGGCTATCATAGTTGTAATTTGCAGTGTCGGCGACTGTAACTGTTTTGTCAAATCCAGTTTTCAAGCGTATTCTTTCTTTTACCGTTATTATGGTTAACATGAAATTGTATACCAAAGATGGTGATGATGTAAACACAAACTTGTCGTCAGATAGTAATTTCGGGTGAAGGACTTTCCTTTGAATTTCGAACAATCGGCGTTTCTCGCTCATTTAGCTGTAAACCTATATTTGAGCATATCATAAACATTCTACGTTTAATCGATACAATGATACTTGTCGGTCATATTACCATATCCGATTGTTTCATAACGATATTCAATCCTTGTCCGTAATTTTCAAATCGAATTCTCCAGCGAGCCACAATGGCCCCACATGCCTATCTCTTCGAAATGAATGGTCTTCTCGTTCGTGCATCCCAAACACTCTTAAAGTGCCATAAAGGAGACCCGTCGCTCAATGTAGACAAACACAAGGCATTATACCTCTCTCGGTGTTCTGATGTCAATATGGCTTCCGATCGTCCCCGGAGATGTTGCTAATGGAGTTGATGTCGTTGCAGAGAGAGGCGAGGGACGAGCGACCCCTGACAGTGATGAGATGTGTCAGCGTTGTTTGGTTTACACAGACGGAAAAGACAGGCTACCGTCTTCTCACGACGTCAGTTATATCCCCGGTGATTAACACGTCTTAAAGTCGCAATATTGTTATTTTTAAGAGCCCCCGTGGGATGCTGGTCCCGTATCCGATGCTTGTTGATGTAGTCGATTTGGATGAGGATTGGATGGTTATCAATGGATGTTCTTGGATAACTGCATGTTTGGTGATCTTCTTGTCATTTTCACCGTTATTTTTATATATTTAAAAAATAAAATTGAGCTCCTGTTTATGTTGGAGTGAGTGAGTTGGGTTTAACACCGCTTTTAACAGTATTCCAGTTATATCGCGGCGTGTCAGCTTAATGTGGGAGGAAAGCCCGACGTGATGCAGGTCTCAGACGTTTACCACTTCGGTGAAACCCACGAGCACGGGTATGGTGCTGACAAACCTAGAAACATTATCGGGGCGAACCGAGATTCGAACCCACAATCGTAGGTTTCTGGTGTGCCAAAGGGACTCAACTCTGCACAGCGAATCGCGGCGCCTTAGACGACTGGGCCACCCGTGCCCCCGTTTATGTAGGAAGAAATAATTGAGATTCTAAACATTAAATGAACACATGGACACAAACCCAACTCCCCGCCCACTCTGAAAATTAAATGGTTCTCCCCTTACCACATGCCAATCTAAGTATCCGATACTTTACTCAGAGACTTCAATTACGAAATAATAATATTAATAATAATAATAATAATACCAGCTCGTGTGCTCATGGCGCGTTTATATTATTACCCCAGTTAATGGATCAGTGAGCACTCGATTTTCATTCTCAGCTCCCTGGGGATCATGCAACCCAAGCTGCCTGTGAGGCGCTAGAAGGTTAACATCCACTTTACCATCTCATCCTACCGGGTACCCACTCACTGCTGACACAAAAGGACATAATTGATCACGGGTATCTTTGTTTTCAAGTCACCAATGGTCATTCTAAAACGTCGCCTATAACCGTCGAATGTTCAGGAGACTGCAAGCGGTCATATGTAGTAGCAAGCGTAGTTCGAGATGCAAAATATAACCCACGCTTAGCCTAACTGCCGACCCTTACCCGGATCGTCGAGGACTAAAATGCATGTTAAAATATAGCATAGAAAGGATACACGTATACACGAGCAGTGATATTTCTACTGAAAATATTTCTGTTGCAAATATTAACAATTGCCTTGCGGTACTACATACACGGCCACTGATAATTTAGTTGAAACTATATTTTATTTCGTTTGCAAATGTTCAAATTTGCGTTGCAACAAGTTGCAGTACGTGACATTAAGCAACCTTGCCAAATATATATATATATATACATGTAGGTCTATCAGATTATTAATCCACAGCCGATAGTAAAGTAAAATAACCAATTTCAACATAAATGATTAAATCAATTAAAATCAATTATTAATAAAAACATTTTATTACAGAAGTTCTGACCAAATGATAATTTTCCAAAACTACTTGCAAGGATGCTATGTGGTAAATTGTATCTGGAACGTATTTTTTGGTGAAACACGGAGTACCTAATGTCAGACTTCATCATCTGTTGTTTTTTGTAACTGAAGCTTATATTGCAAAACTAATTTCTCGAACACGTTGAAAATAAGGAATTCGGGTCCAGTTTCTTCATATGTATAAAGGAAATTAATGCCCCTTCCGTGAAAATCAGTGTGATCGGTCGTGGATAATGTCATTGGCAAGCTGCCCAGAAAATCATAGCAATACAGTTCCATTCGCTGTAAGAAAAGACCTGACAAGTTGACTGTTTTAGCACAGCGTCTAACTTTTACGTCGTGTCTGGGAAAAAGAGTATGTCTATGTTTGCTCTATGATTGCTTCTCTTATCACTTTCATTTATCAGTGTTGACAGGGTTGTACGTGACCTGTTTGAATTTACACAGTTCCATCACACATCTGTCACGATAGTCGTGATTTTCATTAATGGCAATCACGCACAGTGGCCGACTGAAATATTTATTCGAAACCCCAAATTTTCATCACAAGATAAAAACGTATAATTAGGAATGCATCCATTAGGTGAAAACAATACAACCTTAAGAATATCAGTTTTAACTTTTAAAAAAATCTAAATAATGCTAACAGATACAATGTTGTTTCTGTAACACTTTGAGTGAGTGAGTGAGTTAGGTTTTATGCCGCTTTTAGCAATATTCCTGCAATATCACGGCGGGGGACACCAGAAATGGGCTTCACACGTTGCACCCATGTGAGGATTCGCACCCGGGTCTCCGGCGTGACGAGCGAACGCTTTAACCACTAGGCCACCCGACGCCCCTGAAACACTTTCAGCGTCCTTCACACATCAAGATGACAGTGACGGATATGTTGACAAAGCGGCGTTTAAATATACCTCACGCTCACTTATGAGAAATTTCTACCCGTGAAGATCCGGGTTAAAATAGGTCTTCGGAAACCCATGCTTGATGTAAGAGTCGACTATGCTTGTCGTAAGAAGAGACTAACGGGATCGGGTGTTCAGGCTCGCTAACTTGCTTGACATCGTATCCCAATTGCGTAGATCGATGCTCATGATATCAATCACTGAAATGTTTGGTTTGATTCGATTATTTACAGACCGCCGTCATATTGCTGTATTGGAGTACTGCTGAATGCGGCGTTAAACAACAAACAAACAAAGATTAGAATCACTCTGAGGAAATAGAGGTTATCACGTTTGTGTGTTTGGAGATGGTAAATATCCTGCATTAAGAATAAACATTGTATTTATAATTAGGGAGCCATGGCTAGCTAAATACATAATGTTTATTCCTAATACAGGATATTTACCATCCCCAAACACAAGCGTGATAACCTCCATATTATATAATGTCATTCTTTAATTCTGTGCTTGAAAATAGCTTTCCCTCTCTCACAAACATTACCGAAACATTTTTCTGGAATGCGCGCATTAATGTTTATTACGTCACAGGGTAAGTGGTGTGTCAGTCGGACAGTGACAGTAGCCAATACAGTTCCAACTGAAATCTGTTTCTTATGCAGTGGCGAAGCAACAGTTGTTTTTAATTGCCTTTCGCGGCAATCCATCGGTCAGTCCGCTAGAGTAACTGCCTTTTGTCAGAGGGAAGCTACTCTAACCCTAGTCTATAAAAGTCTATAACGTCCCGGCCACGTTCAGTCGTTGTTGACAGTCGGCCTGTTCTGTCATAACGTTAAGTGCAGTCATGTGTACACACAGCGATAAAACGAAACAAGGTAACAATTCAAACATATTTCGGCAAAATCCAACCATTTTAATTTGTGGAAAAGGTTTCAAGCCGCAGAGCTCGACAAGCACAGATGTGGCTAGTGATCCCGCTTGGCTAGGCCTAGTGCCCTCGCAAAATTGTTTCGAAATTTATATCTCCAAAGTTGCCAAAACTTATAAAATGCCTTAGCTACGTCACGATTGGACACTGATTTTCAGTATATTAGACTGTTCTTTTGATAATGATAGCAATTATCCCTTTTGTTTATCCAGATTCCCGATGGTTAATTCTGACTCGATCGCCGAATGACGAGGGCAACGCCATGTTTGTTTATAAACACTGAAAGTAGTCCCTACTTGACCTTTGATATTTGCATCTCTATCCTCATATGTCCCCAACGGATATCGATTTTATCCGTTGGCTTTATCCTGCCAAGAAACCTACCCATTATATGATAAAGAAATGTATCTCTCCTCGATTGATGAAGGAACAGATCTTCTTCTAAAATGCGCAACGATACCTGTGGAGTCAAACATCTTATCTGAATTTATACTTCCTGTACCAACGTTTGTCAAAACTATGCTATCAATAAGCGGACGTTCTTCCATGCACGATTTGTAATAAAAATACAGAACTATTTTTATAAACCTTAGAAATCTGAAGTAAAGGCATTGTATCATATCTTACTGGTGATGACACCATCACCGCCCCCGTGGTCTAGTGGTAGAGCGCCTGCCCGGAGAGCGGAAGGTCGTTGGTTCGATCCCCGGCCGCGTCGTTAAAGACGTTTAAGACGTTAAAGACGTTAAGACGTTAAAAGATGGTACTTGTTGTTACCCTGTCAAGCGCGTCGCTATATACGTGCAATATTTTTTTACGTCAAACCCCACTTCACCTCGCCCATGACGCCAGGTGTTCGCGGAAAGGTGAGCTTTTCCCGTTCTGTATTACCGCATGAACTTGTTTCCCGCAAGTGATACGAGGGTTGGCATCTGATTGGTCCACAGGAGAGGCATAGAAGGGACATAACTCGTAATAGCCACTAGTGGCGCTACGATCGAGCCCAGGAATTCCAGCCTAGTTCGGCAAAGGTGGAAACTGGACTTTTAAAGTCAGTTGACTATCTTGCCTCGGGAAGATGTTCTTTAGTGAGAGACCGACGCTAGCAATGGACACTTAAGACGAAAAGTCGTTTTCCTCATTCCAGGAAATTGCTGAATGTTCAATCATAAATTCCTATTATGCACCCCTTCAAATTAACGTTTAACGAATTCAGAAATCACAATACACGCAAAATGTAAACTAGTATCTATATCTAAAACAGTCAAATCTCCATATCTATCCCAGACTTAGTGGTATGGTTGATTTGAGTGGCTAGGCTTACATGTCTTGACTAACAACACTTTGTAGTGCAAAACAGTAATTTCCCAGATAGTCATCGAGACACGTTGCTAAGTAACGGATTTATAACGAGTTCAAAGACGACAGACTGGAAAGTTTTAATGTCTTACATGCTCAATTATTGCAGTCGAAACGCGGACCTCATAAAATATCAGAATAGAATAATTGGAGTGGCGGTGCTAAATTTCTGAGCTCTTTATCTGAAACGATGCAAGGAATTTGTCCGTTTCATTAGGAACTTGAGACTAAATGCATATGGAAAAAGTACACGAAAGCAAGGTTACAATTAATCCCAGCCCCTAAGATCCCTAGTGATTGCTTTCTGCGTCAACACTAGGGACATGTGCAACTTCTGAACTAGACTTGCTCAAGTCCCTCAGGCAAAAAGTATAAGTTTAAATCATAATTTCTAGATTATATAAATAATAAGAAACTGGAGTCCTTTGACTGTCCGCTTATCTAGACTTGCCTATTATAAGGATAGAATTACTATACACCCATGGACTTATCATTCAGAACAGTTATGGAGCAAGACAACTTCTGAACTTAAAGGGGGCGGTCGGGTAGCCTAGTGGTTAAAGCGTTCGCTCGTCACGCCGAAGACCCGGGTTCGATTCCCGACATGGGTACAATGTGTGAAGCCCATTTCTGGTGTCCCCCGCCGTGATATTGCAGGAATATTGCTAAAAGCGGCGTAAAACCATACTCACTCACTCACTCTGAACTTACACGTATAAATTCCATGATAACAGGAGATTTGTACGTCACCACGGCGTCTCTTTGGAATTTATAAACGTCTTTTGTATTGTGTTACTTCTTAACAACCCAGTATGAAAGCATATTAATCATACTTTTGCTGCATATCAATATTTTTTTTAAATCGAACATAAATGATACATTAACGTGTACGTAAATCCAAATTCTACCATGAATTTGGAATTTACTCGATTCTGATTGGTCAATCAGAGGCTATTAAATCACAATAAACCCCCTCTGATTGAAACAGCTGGTTTGACGGCCGCATCACCGCGGGAAAGAATAGTACTTTTTTCAGTCATTGTCGGTAGGCATATTTAAAAAATTATATCTACAATAACAGGTTACAAAATGCACAGATGCGGTTACTACAATATTCAAAGGATGTGTGGCAATACCTTTCGTCCAAAAAAACATGACAGAAATCAACAGAGGGAATGTATATACGTTTTGGAGACAACTGAGAACTTGGAATTTTGGCGCTTTCTATATACGACTGTGACCGCGCTAAATTAAACATTTGAAACCTCACTCTGCGCGTTCGTTTCCAAATTCAATTTAGCGGGGTTAAATCTACAGGTAACCTAGCTCTACATTGAAAACACAGTATGTTTATCTCCTAATTATCTGACATATCATTGAATTCAGTTGTATGAAACAGCTAATGACGTCATTAGAACCTAAGCGCATCATTAACATACTGGTATCCCACAACCCACGCATCCTTTATTTTGATTGGACGGTTATCTGTGAAGGTGACGTCAGAGGTTGACGCAATCAGGTTACCCGTATCAAGACTACCCGGGCGACAAAATTTGAGACCCGTGAAGATCCGGATTAGAAATGGTATTCAGCAACCCATGCTTGTCGTAAGAGGCGACTAATGGGATTTGGTGGTCGCTGACCAAATGCGTGGATCGATGCTCATGGTATCAATCACTGGATTCTCTGGTCCAGATATGATTATTTACAAACCGCCGTTAACTAGCTGGAATATTGCTGAGAGCGTAGACATTCTGTGATATTTATCTTATAAAAGGATTCTTTTCCATATCGCATTACACTGATAATTGCCTTCACGTCCGTCTACACGTGGTTAAGTATTCAAAACGACATTAGTTAAACTAGCTTTTGCCAAATGGACAAATAAAAAGTTTGAAATTTGTTCTCCGAATATGTTTATGATCAAATTCTGCCATCTTGCTCCCTTGAAACCATACCTGCCAAAATCAAGTTTAATATGGCTTGATACCAACGTTTTGCTTGTCACTTGCGAGCTTTCTAGGTCCCGATTGTGTATCACGCCACATTATATTTTTCGCAAACCCACAGTATTCAAAGATATTTTTTCACGTTAACACATCTTCGTTAACTAAAGAATGACAAGCGAGTCACAACCCTGAAAACATTTGTTTGGTACGCTTCACACATGTCAGTGCATACAGATGAGAGTGTTGCACATGGGCTTTTGTTTTGTGAATTGTTTATCCTTCTCGGATATTGTTTAGCCTTCTCGGATATTGTTTAGCCTTCTCGGATATTGTTTAGCCTTCTCGGATATTGTTTAGCCTTCTCGGATATTGTTTAGCCTGTTAGCGTATGATTTAGTGTGTAAGCATATTGTTTAGCATGTTAGCGTATGATTTAGTGTGTAAGCATATTGTTTAGAGTGTTAGCGTATGATTTAGTGTGTAAGCATATTGTTTAGCATGTTAGCGTATGATTTAGCGTGTAAGCATATTGTTTAGCATGTTAGCGTATGATTTAGTGTGTAAGCATATTGTTTAGAGTGTTAGCGTATGATTTAGTGTGTAAGCATATTGTTTAGCATGTTAGCGTATGATTTAGTGTGTAAGCATATTGTTTAGCATGTTAGCGTATGATTTAGTGTGTAAGCATATTGTTTAGAGTGTTAGCGTATGATTTAGTGTGTAAGCATATTGTTTAGCATGTTAGCGTATGATTTAGCGTGTATGCATATTGTTTAGCGTGTAAAGGTTTTAGCCTGTTTAGCTTTTGCGCGTGTATTTTAGTCTCCATGCGTATTGTTTAGCTTGTACGCGGATTGTTTGGCCTGCAAGTATATTGTTAGGCCTGTTAGGGTATTGTTTGGCTTGCAAGTACATTGTTAGGCCTGTTAGGGTATTGTTTGGTTTACAAGTATATTGTTGGGCATGTTAGGGTATTGTGTGGCTTGCAAGTATATTGTTAGGCCTGTTAGGGTATTGTTTGGCTTGCAAGTATATTGTTAGGCCTGTTAGGGTATTGTTTGGCTTGCAAGTATATTGTTAGGCATGTTAGGGTATTGTGTGGCTTGCAAGTATATTGTTTGGCATGTTAGGGTATTGTGTGGCTTGCAAGTATGTTGTTGGGCCTGTTAGGATATTGTTTGGCTTGCAAGTATATTGTTAGGCCTGTTAGGGTATTGTTTGGCTTACAAGTATATTGTTGGGCCTGTTAGGGTATTGTGTGGCTTGCAAGTATATTGTTAGGCCTGTTAGGGTATTGTGTGGCTTGCAAGTATATTGTTAGGCCTGTTAGGGTATTGTTTGGCTTGCAAGTATATTGTTAGGCCTGTAAGGGTATTGTTTGGTTTACAAGTATATTGTTAGGCATGTCAGGGTATTGTGTGGCTTGCAAGTATATTGTTAGGCCTGTTAGGGTATTGTTTGGCGTGCACGTATATTGTTAGGCCTGTGAATGTATTGTTTAGCCTGAAAGTATAGTGTGTGGCTTGTAAGCTTATTGATTAGCCTATCAGTGTATTAAGCTTGTATTCGTGACTTGTAGCGTCGTTTAGCCCACAGAATCCGTCTATTGATTCCCTGGCATTTTATTGGCTAACGTTTATGTCAGCTGAAACCCAAATACTTTTAGGCCACGCCCACTAGCGGACGACTGTTTCCTGATTAGCTGTTGAAAGTGTGGGCGGGGTTTGTTGTTATTGTAGTGAACGATGACACAGATTAATTCATCTACAGTTCCTTTTATGTCTCAATGATTAAATAATCAGTCTTCGAAGTTATTATTGACTTATTTATTTTTACGAATTATTTTATATTTTACTTTGACGGATTTACACAGTGTGCTCACATGTTTTAACGTTCATACCTCCATGCACACAAATAAATAAATAATATTCCTCATTTTGTGTGCTTAACTCACAATTACATAACGTTTTCACCTCAAATTCTTAACCAAAAACTCCCAAAAGGACACCCTATTACATCGACATTGCGCTGATGCGTAGAAGCGCCGTAACATGATGTTTGACAATATCCACAGCCTTGTTGTCCAAATCTTCAGACGTTCGCAAACTCCAAATTACGTGCTGTAATAAAGAAGAGGTTTTTTGTAGCGACGTAGAGAGTAGCCACGGGCTGTTACCGTGTTTCCACTGACAACAATCCACTCCGAGTTGTGTCACTTCATTCTCCATCAGTTATACTTTGGAAGCATTTTTTAAGGCCCTTTTCCCCGTTACAAAAAAACATCTTCTGACGGCCTCTAGCATGGGATCGATACGGTTAAAATACCATGTCAGTGAACTGCCACATTTTGTAAATAACCGAATAAAGCTGTATAAAACTCTGACCAAATTGGGGCTCCTGTCTTACACGGTAGTGCCCGTGTCGAGTATATTTAACTCAGGATCGCCGTCTTCAATGCAAATTACTCGGCTATTTCCGACCCGCGAACGAGATAGGGCAGATATTTCTAGCTTAAAACGAAAGTGCCGAGCTAAACGGGTTGAAAATGAACTATTGTTGAGTACTAAACGATAGATTAGAATCCAAAATATCTAAAAGAAATGGGGCTTACTGTGTCGTATTCAAATTTGTTATGACCTGAGGCATCACGTCTTAAAATAGTCAGGAAGCTATTATATGGTGTGAAAACTCAGGCCATATTTAATCACCATTGTCGTTGTCGTCGTCGTCACCACCACAATCATCATCATCATCATCATCATCATCATCACCACCATCATCACCACAATCATCACCACCACCATCACCACCATCACCATCACCATCATCACTATCACCATCATCACCATCACCACCAACACCACCATCACCACCATCACCATCACCATCATCACTATCACCATCATCACCATCACCACCAACACCACCATCACCATCATCATGATCAACATCACCACCATCACCACCATCACCACCATCACCACTATCACCACCACCATCACCACCATCATGATCATGATCACCATCTTAATCATCATAAACAACAACTATGATAATAATAATAATAATAATAATAATAATAATAATAATAATAATAACAATAACAACAACAACAACAACAACAAAGACGACGACGACAACAACAACAACAACCAATGTGTATGCTACACCCACATTAGTACCTCGGCCAATAGATCAGTGTGCACTCAATTTTCAGTCTCAACTCCCTGGGGAGTATACAACCCATGGTTGCCAGGGAGGCGTTAGAAGGTCAACATTCCCATTACCATTTCGTCCTACCGGGTAACCATTCACTGCTGAGTGAACAGTCATATTTCGAGCAAAGTAAACTCATCTAAGAAGACACACACGTTCCTTAGTGTCGGGCAGGACCGCAGTCCAAGATACTCTCAGGGGGTCTAGGTGCCGAACACGGCCACCTGATCTCCACGGCAAACGTTGAGTTACTTCAGACACGTGAAGATCCGGGTTAGAATGAGTCTCAGCAACCCATGCACGCCATACGAGGCGACTATGCGGTCAGTTCGCCGACTTGGTTAATGCATGCCGTCGAATCCCAATTACGTAGATCATGATATCATTAACTGGACTCGATTATTAAAAGACCGCCACCTTATTTCACGGAATCAATCAATCGTCAGCCTTTAGGGTTTCCGGTTAAAGCTGTACGTTCCCAGCAATCTAGGCTGGCCGTATGAGTGGACAAATGGATCGGGTGGTCAGGCACGGTGACGTGGTTGAAAGCTTGGATTCGTTGCTCATAATGTCACTGGATTTACTTATCCAGACTCGGTTATATACGGACAGCCGTCATAGCTGGAATTTTGTTCCGTTCTGTGTGAAACAGTTTCTATGAGGGACATTGCAAGAGTTCTTGAGTGAGTGAGTGCGTGAGTCAGTGAGTTCTTGAGTTCTAGAGTTCTTGGGTGAGTTCTTGAGTGAGTGAGTTCTTGAGTGAGTTCTTGAGTGAGTAAGTTAGTTCTTGATTTAGTGAGTCAGTGAGTCAGCGTAACATATTTCGTTGTGAAAGAGACAACATCGTCCCATTACATTTATTGCCCACATCACTAGATTCCAATCTGCCCCTCTTATCAAAAGATAATTCCGTAAATAACTGGAAGGCGAATTTCAACGTCTACCGTTAAACGCGGGCTCCATCCAGCCCACCTAAAAGCAAGGCGTCCTCTAAAGGATGTGAACCTTACAACTTACAATAGATGGCAAAGACTGGAGAGGGCTAGGCAATACTAGATGGCGTTACACCATGTTCAATGGCCCAGTCGTCTAAGGCGCCGCGATTCGCTGTGCAGAGTTGCGTCCCTTGGGCACGCCAGAAACCTATGATTGTGGGTTCGAATCCCGGTTGGCCCCGATTATGTTTCTAGGTTTGTCAGCACCATACCCGTGCTCGTGGGTTTCACCGAAGTGGTAAACGTCTGAGACCTGCATCACTTCGAGCTTTCCCCCACATTAAGCTGACACGCCGCGATGTAACTGGAATACTGTTAAAAGCGGCGTTAAACCCAACTCACTCACTCACTCACTCACCATGTTCACAGACAAATCAAGGTTTCACAGATAGCAGAAAACGTGATTGGCGACGTAGCGGCGAGCGGTATGCAAGGGCAACAATTCTTTTACCATGATAAGTATAGGGGCGGTAGAGTTATGGTGTGGGCAGTATAACACATAGTAGGTGAACTGTTTTGGTTATTGTAAATTGACATCTGACTGACCAGTGACGTGTTGACGATATGTTGCGTCCCCTGGTTGTTCCATTCGCTGGAATTATCCGCAGACATTTTGCACAGCAAGATGACAATGCCAGCCAATCATGCCAAGGTCTCCACCGATTACCTCCGACCAGATGACATACGGACGTTGGCCTGGCCGCTGAGTCCCCGGACATGTCCCTATAGAGCATCTGTGAGATGTTCTCGGGCGGAGAGTTCAAGCCAGAGACCCAGTACTTGATGATATAAATCCACACGTGGTGTCCCTAGTGTAGTAATGTTCTTAAGTATGTAAATATTATTGATATAAGTAAATAGCAGGACTTGGAGAGCAATGATGACCATAGCTATGATATTGATGGATTTACTTCTGATACATGGAACTAAGTTGGTAGAGACGAAAGACACAGTGGTCTTCGCTCATACATGTGGTGAAGAAGCGCGGCTAGGGTTCTGACCACCTTATTGTTCCGCATAAAGAACACGGTCTGATCGGCAGCGGACATCTGTATAAAGTTTGGAGTTGATTGAGAAGCTAAATTCCATAAATCATAGCGTAAATCTGTATAGAGAGAACATTCAGCAAAAAAGTGTATTTCATCCTCAACAACATTGCAATTACAGAATTTACACACAATTACCCAGCCACAGATTACGTTTTACAATCTGTTGCAGGAATGAGTGATGGTTAAATTGACATAATCAATATTAACAACAGTTCTTTCAATTTTCAATTACACAAAAAACAAACTCAGTATACTTTCTTTTGACCCTCAATATAATACCATTTGGTTTAATGACAGTTTTGACAGCACGTCTTTTCCAAAATACATGGTCTGTAGGATTTATCGTTCCGCTTCATAAAAAGATGATTTACATTTTACCTTTAATTATGGAGAAATTACAGTACTTAGCGTTTTTAGTAAACATATGCATTACATAGCAATTTTAAATAACAGACTAGTCTTCTGGTGTACTGTATATAAATATTCTCATTATTTGGTAAATCGATTGCTGTCAAACAAAAAACGTAACTCATATGCTGATTTTTCTAAAAAAGGCTTTTGGTATCTATTAAATCCGTTTTTGATAGTGAACACGGTTGTATTAAAGATGTTCATGTTCTTTTCGGAAACTTTTGAGTGTAACGTTGTTGTACGTCAGGGGGGTGTTCTTGGTCCGTTTCTGTTTTCCAATTTGTTTGACAATTTAGCAGATAAGATAGAAAATTACCCAGATCTATAATTTAACACTTTTTGGACAACAAGAAGAGAATTACTGTTTGAGTACACAATTGTTTGGTTACCTGTTATTTTAGAAAAAAAAGAATTGTAGTTTTTTAACAAGGGGAAATTTGTACAGACATGAAAATTAGTATTTTGGTGGTAATCGCCTATAAACTTAAAAACTGACATGTATTACCGTGATCCAGGGAAATGTAAAATCTGCTTGTAATGGCAGACTAAATTGGCATAGTGCACACTTTTTAAGACATCCTTTTGTCCAGAAACATTTCAAACATGGCAGGGTTCACGTGGTTGCAAATTCAATTCTTTTCCCAAGCTTTATTAGACCGATTTTGGTTTACACAAACGTACACAGTCACCGAATACCCCACTCAGACACAGTATACTGACTCCAAGCCGACCAGTCCTTGTTTTAGCCCCTTAATGCCGAGCGCCAGGCTAGCTCCTGACACTAGCTTTATGAGCATTGTTTAGTCGTGCGCTCACCACCGCCAAGCCAAGGGAAACTGCGAAATAAAAAATCTAAAAAATAATGCTATTCATAAAAGATGAGATCGACATGCATGACAGATATATGGTTGTTGTTGTTGTTGTTGTTTGCTAAAATGTCATATCGACAGCACGATAATTCACTCCCTTCGAATTCGGGGTTGACCTGGCAATTTATATTTTAAGTAAGGGGGGGAAGCGTCAAGATGCAGACTGCAATTGTCATTGTGTCAGGTGTTCTGTAAACTGTCTGACAGAACCGTAAGGATAAATGGCATCAAGTAGGTCCACTTTCAATGTTGAATGTGTCTCGCTCGTGACCCGTGACGATCCGGGGTGGAATAAGTCTGCAGCAACCCCTGCTTGTCGTAAAAGGCGACTATGCTTGTCGTAAAAGGCGACTAACGGGATCGGGTGGTCAGGCTCGCTGACTTGGTTGATGAATGTCATCGTATCCCGATCACGTGGATCGATGCTCATGATGTCAATCACTGGATTGTCTGGTCCAGACTCGATTATGAACATACCGCCGTCACAGAGCTGGAATATTGCTGAGTGCGGCGTTAAACAACAAACAAACAAACACTCCACTCACTATATTCACACAGTCACACACTCACTCACCCACTCACTCACTCACTTTAGAACCTTTGCAATGGGCCTCACAGAAACTGTTTAGCAACAAGCTTACGCGATTAATCGTTTGTTTTATTTGTTTGTCGTTTAACACAGAAGTGAACAAAATTTCCAGCTACATGACGGCTGTCCGCAAATAACCGAATCTGGATCTGGACTTACTCAAAACTCCCTCACTCACTCACTCACTCCCTCCCACCCTCACTCACTCACTCACTCACTCCCCCCTCACTCACTCACTCACTCACTCACTCACTCACACACTCTATCACTCACTCACCCCTACCCTCACTCCCTCACTCACTCACTCACTCACTCACTCACTCACTCACTCACTCACTCACTCACTCACTCACTCACTCACTCACTCACTCCCACCCTCACTCACTCACTCACTCACTCACTCACTCACTCACTCACTCCCCCCTCACTCACTCACTCACTCACTCACTGGCATTTAGAAGTTGGCGTGATGAACAAGGGAGATCGTTCTTTGGATATACAACGTCTTTATTACAATGTCCCGCAATAGGAAGGTTATATACTCAGATAACGAGTTCACTAGGTTTTAGGAAAATCACCACATACCAATTTTAAGGAATATCAATGTCTCATCAATGTTATATTAAGAACGAGAGGCGTGCATTTCATATGTACATTTCAGAAATGAGACGCACTACCACAAGAATGACTGGCATTTGGGCACGTAGTCCTTTGTACATTTCATTAATCACAGTGTCTTCCTGCCACTGGCTTTACGGTAATCACAACATACCTAAAGCTGATCAATATCACATCAATGTTATATATTAGGAACGGGGAGAGTGCATTTCATGTGTACATTTCAGTAATGAAACACACATTACTATAGGAATGACTGGCATTTCGGCACGGATTTCGATTGTACATTTCATAAGTAACGTTATCTTTGTAGTACTGATAGCGGCGTCCATTTCACCGGGGTGTCACGTGACGTGACGTTGTATGGCTGCCCACAAACTGTGATGATTGCAATGCAAACACCGACTCTGCTTAACTAAGGCCAGTGTTGCGTCATTCCGTTTGAAAGTGGGTTGGTTGGTTGGTTTGTTGTTTAACGCCGCACTCAGCAATATTCCAGCTATATGACGGCGGTCTGTACATAATCGAGTCCGGACAAGACAATCCAGTGATTAATATCATGAGCATCGATCCACGCATTTGGGATCGATGACATGCATCAACCAAGTCAGCGAGCCTGACCACCCGATCCTGTTAGTCGCCTTTTACGACAAGCATAGTCACCTTTTACGGCAAGCATGGGTTGCTCTAGACCTGGAATCTTCACGGGTCGTTTGAAATTGGGAATCGTATTTGAATTATTATAAACTCGTAGGTGAACTCGATACTGGGCGCAAATACAAGTTGTACCACTCAACTGTTGATAGAAATAGGTTAGGTTATTTGTTGTATTACGTCGCACTCTGCAATATTCCAGCTATATGACGGCGGTCTGTAAATAATTGAGTCTGGACCAGATAATCAAATGATTGACATCATGAGCATCGATCAGGGCAATTGGGATATGATGACATGCATCAACCAAGTCAGCGAGACTGACTACCCGATCACGTTAGTCGCCTCTTACTACAAGCATAGTCGCCTTTTACGGCAAACATGGGTTGTTGAAGACTTATTCTAGCCCGGATGTTCAGGGTTTTTTGACAGAGATAATAAGATTCTATTTAAATACCAGTGTTGTGTATCGTGGAACAATTATAATATCCACATGTCTACTATAGGATGTTTGTTGGTCACACTTCTCCTCCGTTTTCTCATTTGGAATTTAGGGGCGGTCGGGTAGCCTAGTGGTTAAAGCGTTCGCTCGTCACGCTGAAGACCCGGGTTCGATTCCCGACATGGGTACAATGTGTGAAGCCCATTTCTGGTGTCCTCCGCCGTGATATTGCTGGAATATTGCTAAAAGCGGCGTAAAACCTAACTCACTCACTCATTTGGAATTTTAATGTCTTGAAATTACCGATAATTCGACCTTAATCCCAAAACCTGAGTTTAAGCCATGTTAATTACATAACGTATACAAAAGAATATATTTTATCTAACCCTCCCCGACCTTGCAGGGTCCGGTATCTATCAAAGGTCAACCTTGAACAGAAACCTCCCCCAGTAAATCATGCAACCAGGACCCGCCTTGACCAGTCCGTTACTTTGAGGTTGTGGGATTGTATTGTGTCGAAAACCAAGACGACTTATCACTTATCGCCGAGGTCCATTTGAGCATGTCATGTTTACATGTCAAACAAAGCCGACTGGTCAAGTAGCTGCCCTTGACGGTGACCCGAAGCCATCATTAATTTCATCGGTCCCCAAATATATGAGCACATGTCAGTGCTTTAGCCTGACGCTATGCCAGTGTTATATCTCACGTGTAGAACGTTGACCCCAATTGACCCTGGACAATTAATTGATCGCCCTAGTGTTGAACACGCAGACGTATTGCCTCCTGTCCAGGAAACATGTTCCGAAGACGGGTGCGTTTTGCCGAATTGACCTCCATGGATGGTTTCAACTAGCGTTTTCTTTACGATTTTTATCCGTTTGGGAAATAATCAACCTATTCATTATTTTGAATATCAACTGTTATTTTTTTAATTTTATTGTTATTTATTTATTTATTTATTTATTTATTTATTTATTTATTTATAACAATGATAAAACAACTCCTGGTGATCTGGCTGAGATGCTGTTAATTACAGTGTACAAACACACTCACTCGTTTGCCCCCAAGAGTCATTAACCCTTTAAAGTGCGGTGGTTGGGTACCCTGGTAGTTAAATCGTTCGCTCGTCACGCCGAAGGCGCGAGTTCGATTCCCCGCTCTTTTCTTAATATGTCATCACCGCGGTATTGCTGAAATATTACTAAAAGCGGCATAAAACCATACTCACTCATTAACGATATGTCTGCCAAGCGCCATGCTCCATTTGCTGTTTGTTTATGAAATGTCCATTTGAGGTCATAGCTAAGTGAGTTGTCAATTTAAGGGTCTTTATCTGCAGGTTAGCAAGCATGCAGTCTATTTCGCGGAAACGTTCTTAGAAACGGATCCATGTTACAGATAGCCAAAACGCACCATCTCTATTCATCTTCGATTTACGTCGTCCGTGCTATGTGTGGGCCTCCTGTCTCGTCTCCGTGACCCGGCGGAATGCGTGTTGACAGCGCTTTATATGCAGTATTTCATAACCTACATGGATCTCACACTCGTTACTGCGTTCGCCAGAAATGAGATTGACCCAATTCCTTTAGATCACGATTGAGGACGTTGTAAAGCATCTCGTGACACATCCCCGCATCCGAGGATGGCAATATGCATATTGGAATACATGGCTGTTTTGGCATGCTGCTTCTGAAGGAAGGCTACGCTATGCGGTCAATGGTCCATTATTCAGGTCAAGACTTTGTACATACAAGTCCAGACATATTGTACTCCTAGGCCAAGATATTGTACATTAGTGAAATTTGGAGACTGTCGTATATGTTTGACAACTTTTAACTGCTTGGCAAAATAATGTCTGATGCAATTCCCTATTTTGGCTTGTAGCATATGTTCCACTGTTTTTCGGGTGAAAGATTTATTGACTTGCCTTTGCATGTGTGTTTGATGGGTGCCCCCGAAGGTCAGCATATGCTTACCTTTTTGCGATCACCTGTTATCACTATTTGATAGTGATTCATAAACACATGCTTATGACATAGTCGGAATCGTACCAAGGACTCTGTTTAAAGCAGAAATGTATGATTTTGGAACGGTTTTGTCGCTTTCGTAGTCATCACCCAGTGCGAGTTTGCACTCTCCCAAAGATCTCTTTAGGAGTTGAATCAAACTGGGTATAAACAGCATCTCTTGATTAAAGCAACTGCCGCGCCATGTTTCCTCAGACAAGTTCAGAGAGAAAAGATTGGTATAGTTTCTACTGTTCCATTTTGTGAGTGAGTAAATGTGGTTTTACGCCGCATTTAGCTATATTCCAGCAATATGACGGCGGGGGACACCAGAAATTGGCTTCACACATTGTACCCATGTCGGAAATCGACCCCGAGTCTGCGGCGTGACGAGCGAACGCTTTAACCACTAGGCTACCCGACCGCCCCGTTCCATTTAGAGAATGAAAACACCAGCTACTCTCGGCAGCCCTTGTAGATTTGATTTAAGATATTTAAAATCAAATTTGTTTATTATCTCAAACTGTATGATTCCACCAATTGCCATAGTTACAAAGATATATTGTCCCAGTTTCACACTTATTCCCGCTATGGGCCTCAACTGCTGGGCAAAAGAAAGTATGCCCTTGAAAATTGGATTTGACCATAAAATCACAAACGTTATAGAAACGTTACTTGGCCGAAACACTGCGAATTTCAGGTTCAAAACACAACTATGATACCCGTATCAGGTAGTCGTGGTCACCATGGCTTAAATTTTCTTGTTTGTCTCCTTTCAGCCAGGGGGCACGGGTGGCCAATGCGTCTAAGGCGCCGCTGTGCAGAGTTGCGTCCCTTGGGCACGCCAGAAACCTATGATTGTGGGTTCGAATCCCTGTTCGCCCCGATTATGTTTCTAGGTTTGTCAGTACCATACCCGTGCTCGTGGGTTTCGCCGAAGTGGTAAACGTCTGAGACCTGCATCACTTCGGGCTTTCCTCCCACATTAAGCTGACACGCCGCGATATAACTGGAATACTGTTAAACGCAGCGTTAAACCCAACTTACTCACCTTTTAGCCACCATCAAACATAGGTGTATACTTTCTTTTGCCTGTCAGTATAGGCTGGTTGAGGTGAGGTCAAATGGTTTGACGTCGCGATCAAGATTATGTCACTGATGTAACAAAGTGCAGGCAGTTCACGTGCATCGTGACCTGATAACGTTAAACAGTGCCGAAGTTCCCTTTGAGACATACTATCCGAAATCCAACCTAACGGTTTAGTTATATATGAGCACGCATCTTCTAAAGAAGATTGATCAACGTTAATCAGAAGACGAAGGGTGCGCTTAAATGTGAAGATATGTCTTAGAGAATTGTATAAGCCTTTTACTGTAATAACATTTTACATTCAGACAGATATGAAGTAAAGTATACTTGATCAATTTGAACTCTGCTGTCTCCAAGGAGTACTGATTCACCGGCGTTCGGAAATAATTGACGCGATTCATCTTTTGTAACATACCGACAAGTCTTTGGAAAGCCAAGACAATGGAGAAAAGCGGTTCATGTCGGTGTTCGTCTTGTCGACATAATAAAGGCTGTTTGCATACATTACCGATCTTCAAACACAATCTGAACTGTATAATTAGACATCGTCTTACAATGTTCTGACAAGCCGTGCTTTAAATGCGTCAAGGGGGGTGGGGTAGCCTAATGATGTAAGTGAAGATTCCGGGATAGAATAGGTCTTCAGCAACCCATACTTGCCGTAAAACGCGACTATGCTTGTCGTAAAAGGCAACTAACGGGATCGGGTGGTCAGGCTCGCTGACTTGGTTGATTCATGTCATCGATCCCAATTGCGTGGATCGATGCTCATGATGTCAATCAGTGGATTGTGTGGTCCAGACTAGATTATTAACAGACCGCCGTTATATAGCTGGAATATTGCTGAGTGCGGCGCTAAACAACAAACACCAACCAACGTCACGCCTAAGTTTTAGTATCATACCCCCACACTGGCTGCTCTATGTAGCGTACGACGTAAAGGTTCTTAATAACTGTAGACAATTGTATAATTGTAAAAACAAATGAGACGTATTAAAAAGATCATAATTCTCCTTCATTCTTATATAATCCGTTCTGAACAGTCACGTGTGAACGTTTATATAAACTGAGGGACAAAAGAAAGTATACCGAGTTGACCTTTTATGTAATTGAAAATTGAAATTTTGACTATCACTCATTCCTGCAACAGTTTGTAAAATGTAATCTGTGGCTGGGTAATTTTGTGTAAAAAATAATTTGGTTCAATGGGGGCGAGAAGACACGAATGTGCAACCACATGGTCCCTACCATGTTTGAAAAGTAAATTTGTCCCGAAAAAAAGCATTTATAAAAAAAATTGAGATAAAAGAGATATTTAAACACATTAGTCGTATATAGAAGTATTCTTTGAGTACAGCTCATTCTTTGTATCATATCACTACTTTAAGATATTGTCCGCTGAAAATTAAACATATTGTGTCAAAAATAATTTGGTTCAATGACGACGAGCATGATAATGTAGACACACATGCCTAGGATATAACAATTGTTTAATGAACACTTGGAGGAGAATTAACCATAAACACGAAACCCTGATTCACTAACGGGAAATATGGAGTGCTGCGGAAGAAACCGTCCCGATAAACAAAGTTTCTTCTTGAAAACGAAATGACATGAGCATTTTCTCGTCGCCATATACCAATCATAGGGTACGTCAATTATACTCGAAATTAGACAGGCAGATCAGCATAAAAAGTTGTGTTGGACAAATTGCTTCTGTCCGTGCGGCAGGCGATGAATTCATCCCTCCAGCAGCAGTTTTCGTTGTCCTTGGTGATTGTTTGTGCAATGAGCATATATACCTATGCCCTCTTCAACCTGCATATGAACACCTCCGTGGTCTAGTGGTAGAGCGTCTGCCCGGAGAGCGGAAGTTCCGGGTTCGATCCCCGACCGCGTCATACCAAAAGACGTTAAAAGATGGTACTTGTTGTTACCCTGTCTGGCGATCGGCATTAAGGGGCTAAAACAAGGACTGGTCGGCTCGGAGTCAGTATACTGTGTCTGAGTGGGGTATTCATGTTAAATTGCGGCGTTTTAAAATCAGCAGTAGTTCGGACGAATACAAGCAGCAATATACATACAACACACACGTGCATGCACATTGATATATAGCATATATATACGACATATAATGAACATCCGAGTAACTGTTTGAGGATCAGCAATGATTTGTTTGTTTGTTTGTTTGTTTGTTGTTGAACGCCTCACGATTCCAGTTATATGGCGGCTGCCGGAAAATAATCGATTCTCGACCAGACATTCCGGTGATTGACATTGTGGACAACGATCAATCATTTGGGATACGATGACATACAATCTGGGGATCGCATTCTTTACCCGATGCAGAGTGGGTCTATGATAATTACTGCAAACAGTTTCTTCTCCTGGGTAGAAATACTCAAAGCATCGTAGCAAGACGTGAATAGAATGATACAATAGTGGATAGGGCTCTTGTGTCAGGAATAGTATTCTCACCAAGGTCTGTCACTATCAGAATCATGTAGCTATAAGGGACGTTGTTGCTGGGTAAGTAAACGCTTTATTGTTTAAATACAGTGAGTGAGTTGGGTTTAACGCCGCTTTTAACGGTGTTCCAGTCATATCGCGGCGTGTCAGCTTAATGTGGGAGGAAAGCCCGCAGTGATGCAGGTCTCAGACGTTTACCACTTTGGTGAAACCCAAGAGCACGGGTGTGGTGCTGACAAACCTAGAAACATAATGGGGCGAACCGGGATTCGAACCCACAATCATAGGTTTCTGGAGTGCCCAAGGGCCGCAACTCCTAACGGCGCCTTAGACGACTGGGCCACCCGCGCCCCCGTTTAAATATAGCGTTGGATGTGTTTGAGTGATTCAAGATGTAGACAATGTTAATCGTTTTTATTCGTTTAAATTTTCATTTTTGTTAAACTTGACACATGTAGTATATAAATCAGTTTATATTATTAGGGTTTTAGATCTATTGGAAAGTATCCATAGAATTTCACTGGCAAAAATAGATGTTGTAATCACAATATTACGTTAGGAATTTAGAAAATCTATAGTAAGAAAAAAGCGCATCTGTCCAGTTGGTGTCCCATCAACAGTGGAATCAGAATATCATTTCAATTTGAAATGTCCATTCTATCAAGGAGTAAGATAGAATGGCTTTCTAGTATCTCTCACTGAATGTATATTTCAGCAGATACAGTTGTCAAGACAAGTATATGTTCAGCACAAATATGTTTAGCTCGGCATGAAACGCTCTGAATGTCCTCGCAGTGACGTCGCTTCATTGGAATATTATGCAAGGTCGTGTAATGTATATACATTGGATCTCGGGACACGCAGAAGCTGTTGTGGATCTACATGTATATATTCCCACTGAGAAACCACATGGGTGTTGCTTAATGACATGGAGATGCATTCTCCTGATGAAGTGTCGTATACACTTGGAACAGTCTGAAGTGTGTACACTAAACGTTGACGACGTTGGTTGCTGTCGTTGCTGTCGTTGTTGTCATAGTTGATAGCTGTATCGGGGTCGAGTCTGGTTTTGTTTACCGAACTGCAGCACGGATAGCAGTCATATGTGTTTTTGTTGTTAGCACTCCAACTATGTCATGGTGGTATATAATTAAGTCTGGACCAGACAAACCAGTGGTTGATATTATGAGCAACATTCGATGACATCCCATGACGATACTCAACCAACCAATGGGTCTGGCCACGTGGTTTAATGTAGTCGCCTCTCACAACGACGATACTCAACCAACCAATGGGTCTGGCCACGTGGTTTAATGTAGTCGCCTCTCACAACGACGATACTCAACCAACCAATGGGTCTGGACACGTGGTTTAATGTATAGTCGCCTCTCACAACGACGATACTCAACCAACCAATGGGTCTGGCCACGCGGTTTAATGTAGTCGCCTCTCACAACGACGATACTCAACCAACCAATGGGTCTGGCCACGTGGTTTAATGTAGTCGCCTCTCACAACGACGATACTCAACCAACCAATGGGTCTGGACACGTGGTTTAATGTATAGTCGCCTCTCACAACGACGATACTCAACCAACCAATGGGTCTGGCCACGCGGTTTAATGTAGTCGCCTCTCACAACGACGATACTCAACCAACCAATGGGTCTGGCCACGTGGTTTAATGTAGTCGCCTCTCACAACGACGATACTCGACCAACCAATGGGTCTGGACACGTGGTTTAATGTATAGTCGCCTCTCACAACGACGATACTCAAACAACCAATGGGTCTGGCCACGCGGTTTAATGTACTCGCCTCTCACAACGACGATACTCGACCAACCAATGGGTCTGGACACGTGGTTTAATGTATAGTCGCCTCTCACAACGACGATACTCAAACAACCAATGGGTCTGGCCACGCGGTTTAATGTACTCGCCTCTCACAACGACGATACTCGACCAACCAATGGGTCTGGACACGTGGTTTAATGTAGAAGCCTCTCACAACGACGATACTCAACCAACCAATGGGTCTGGACACGTGGTTTAATGTAGAAGCCTCTCACAACGACGATACTCAACCAACCAATGGGTCTGGCCACGCGGTTTAATGTAGTCGCCTCTCACAACAAGAACAGTTGGGAGACCAGGACTAAAGCGTTCGCTGATCACGCCAAAGACCCGGGTTCGATTCCCCACTTGAATACAATATCTGAAGCCCATTTCTGGTTTTGGTTGGTTGGTTTGTTGTTTAACGTCGCACTCAGCAATATTCCAGCTATATGACGGCGGTCTGTAAGTAATCGCGTCTGGACCAGACAATCCAGTGATTGACATCATGAGCATTGATCCACGCAATTGCGATACGATGACATGCATCAACCGAGTCAGCGGGCCTGACCACTAGATCCCGTTAGTCGCCCATTTCTAGAGTCCCCCGCCGTGATATTGCTGAACTTTTGCTAAGGCGGCGTAAAATCATATTCACTCGAACGACAAGCAGTGAGATGTGTTGGTGATGTTTTCTACCAACATAATCCCAACGACTTGTTTAGAAAACCACCAACTGACACAAACGGTTTTATATCGGCTCGGAGTCAGTATACTGTGACTGGAGTATCCATGTTGATCTATGGTATCTCAGTGGGCTAGAACTCTTAAACCGACACACGTCCTGACTAGTACAAGTGTAAGCAAGGATTATATCCCACCTAAATATTATCCCAGGGGATGTTTTACTCTAGAGTATAGTATCCTACCTTAGTATGGGAAATCTGGGATAGGTTATGACGAAACATTAAGGGTAATTCATCCAAATGAAACGTACCTTAGTGGAAATAGGAAAATGTATCCTGTGATATTTTACACTAACTTGAATCAGTGTATATTATCCTATGATAGACTTCCTTTGCACGTGCATTGCATGCTGTCATGACATTCATGCTGTCAGCTGATCACATGACTTCATGACTTTGAGGTTTGACATTGACATTGTCAGTTGATTTGATCAACCATGGATGGAACAGAGTATTCCAAAGTATTCAATTACTTAAAGGACAAAACATATCCAGAAAAGTTGAACTTTACCCAGGAGAGGGCTTTGAGGCAAAAATGTCAACATTTGACACTAGAGATTTTCATCCCCGGGATAAAAAAATAGGGTAGGATAATATTCACTCTTACACAAGCAGCCACACACACACGTGCCTGTACATCGTTAAATGAGAACAATAATCTTCAACGCGACATTAAACCCCATTTCACCTCATCTCACCTGTTTAGTTATTCTGTAGCATGCCATTTAGGAGATAAACCTACTGTGTTTTGAAATTAAATGTAGTCCCACTGTAGATTAGATCCCTCTTATCATAATGTGGAAACGAGAACTTTATTGTCCAATGCCGTGGCATTTCTGCACTGGTGGTAAAAGAGGCGTAACATGTTTGACATGTCTCCAGCTTGACATTGACAAACTATGTAGGAATACCACTCTGGTAGTTTATGTAACCTTGACAACACTATGCCGAAATGCGGTAATAGCAAATTGTTCTCAAATCTTATCATCTTTAATTTTTTTTAAACAAACAAAATGCTGAGTATTCGTCGTAAACATATCTGTGTTTGTCCAGCCATTCTCTCCGCCTAAATCATTTACTTCAATAACAGACCCGTGGGATTCAGGTAAGTTCAAAGGCAGATCTACTCGCTTTAATTTCATGACGCGTTTGAAGCGAGGGATCGCTCGCATTAATCTGGCGACGAATTAATTTCATGATTTACAGTAGCTGGAGTATTGCTGAGTGGGGCGTTAAACAACAAATAGAAACCCAAAACATAATTCAAATACACATTTTCACATAAAATGAATTTGCAAAACATCGTTCGAACCTGACGCCCAGTGCAAAAAACAAACAAAAACATGTCGGTAAAAACGAGTGGCATTAAACGCAAGTAGCTTAGCATCGAGTACTAGTGTAACACGCGCGAACAACAAGCGCTGACTTGATGGACCCCGTTCTAATGGACAAGATATATATTCTATCCTGCTCCTAGTTCAATCGGTTTTATGGTGCTGTGGTCTTCGAGGGATCTCGATCAATCTCATTTTGGCCCAAAGAGAATAGACAATATCGGTCACGTGACCTGTCGCTGTGACACGATTGTGTTCTTGGTGGGACTTTCGCTAGCGCTGATGCAATTAACGGAGAATCTTTATGCGAGTACTTTACTCCTAGGTTTCAACTTTGAAAGGCTTTGACTTACATTTTTATGTTTCGGATGTGCTCAACCTTCTCATGACGGCGGACGCACTTGCGTGGTATTTTCCAGTGAAGTTGGTTGGTTGGTTGCCTGTTGTTTAACGCCGCACTCAGCAATATTCCAGCTATATGACGGCGGTCTGTACATAATCGAGTCTGGACCAGACAATCCAGTGACTGACATCATGAGCATCGATCCACGCAATTGGGATCGATGACATGTATCAACCAAGTCAGCGAGCCTGACCACGTGCACCCGATCCCGTTAGTCGCCTTTTACGACAAGCATAGTCTCCTTTAACGGCAAGTATTGGTTGCTGAAGACCATCCAGTTAGTGTCGAGGAAAACAGGCAGTACTGTCGTCCCAGGGACAATTCAAACAACTCCTTGTAGGACTCAGTGCACCAAGACGGTTCAAAATTGTTCACAATAACACACGTGATGTATGTAAACAACCGTGTTTAAATGTTGGATGGATGTAGACGCATATTAGCAACTTCCAATTATTTAGGACACCGCTGTAGCCGGCGTTGCAGCGTATGTTTTGTTTGTTTGTTGTTTAACGCCGCACTCAGCAATATTCTAGCTATATGACGGCAGTCTGTAATTAATCGAGTCTGGACCAGACAATCCAGTGAATTATATCATGAGCATCGATCCACCTTATTGGGATACGATGACATGCATCAACCAAGTCAGCGAGCCTGACCACCCGATCCCGTTAGTCGCCTTTTACGACAAGCATAGTCGCCTTTCACGGCAAGTATGGGTTGCTGAAGACCTATTCTACCCCGGATCTTCACGGGTCTCAAATTATATGACCACAACAAAATATCTTAACAATGTTAACATAGACTTTAACATAAATTGCCTTCTTTCTCAAAAACATGTGTTTTTTTCACGCATTTCCAAGTATCTGATCATAAAGGATTTTAGAAAAATACGATTTGTGAAAGTCATTTTTCAAATTCTACCCCGGATCTTCACGGGTTTCTTAATTTGGAACAGATGAGGCGGTTCTACTGGTCTCTTTTTTCTGATTCAGGTGTGTAAATCGAGGTAAAGGAATTAACCGTTATCGAACGGTATCAGATCATCGATATACCTGACACTAAAGTTACACTTCCCGGCTAAATTCCTGTGTTATGGTTTTGCCAATCAGAGTACTAGACATTCCGACTGATATACCTAAAGAAACAGATCTGCAAAGACAACATGTGCCTTGTGGATGTGTGCATCACGCTTAAATGTCAAATACCTGTCTGTGAGGTGAGGTGAGGTGAAATGGGGTTTAACGTCGCGTCCAAGATTATTGAACTTATATAGCGACGTGCATGCACGTGTGTGTGTATGTGGCTGCTTGTACTAGTCCGGGCTGATGCCGATTTATAGTGCAAGCTCACTGAGATACCATGCCGCAGTTTAACATGAATACCCCACTCAGACACAGTATACTGACTCCGAGCCGACCAGTCCTTGTTTTAGCCTCTTAATGCCGAGCGCCAGACAGGGTAATAACAAGTACCATATTTTGACGTCTTTTGGTATGACGCGGCCGGGGATCAACCTCCGGACCTTCCGCTCACCGGGCGGACGCTCTACCATTAGACCACGGAGGCGGTCACCTGTCTGTGAGGAAGTCCAGTATTTCACATCTTATTTCCTGAAAAAAATTCAGAAAACATATGCTTACATTTTTGGCAAATTTTCCTTGACCTTTGAAGAAAACTGTATTATAATCACCACGTTCAGTTACACATGACTCAAGGATCATGGATAATGTTTGAAGTGTGGGATATTGGTGAACAAGGTTGAAAAATATAATGTTTTCACATTATTGAACTCTGTTCCTTTCTAAGATTGCGAAAAGACAAGCATACCCTTTGAGGCTTGGAGAACAATGTTAGTTCTCTGTAAACAATGATCAAAGACAATATCTCAGCAACATGATTTCCGCTATCGTACCACCTTCACAGAGCGTCCAATTGTTTCAATAACAATAAAACAGCCTGCCTTTCATCTTTGAAACGGAACTGCATGCCTATGAATTTTGACCAATAAAATTATGTTGCGAGTCGTTTCAATTGAACGTCTTCTAAAGTTCATGTTAGATTTTTGCTCATTTAACAAATTACGATGATCATAAAAATACCATGAGATATCTCCATTGTTTACCCTTGTCTCTGTCTCCAGAACATCACAAAGGCTCCCTGTGGTTTGAAGTAGCGAGAAGTTCCTGATGACGGCATTTGCACTGGATGCTATCGAGAACCTTGTCATGCGAGTCGATCAAAGGTTATAAAACATTAAACATACTGGCGAAGTCTTTAAGGATTTGTGACGCATCTGTTGGACCGAAAAAAACTGTAATTCTGTTCAGAGTATTGGTTGTACTGAAAACCCGGGATGACCCTGGTCATGTGTTAACGCTGAAGCAGAACGACGTGGATTAAGGCCGGCTTTTGGAGAATTGGGTTGATGGCATTCCTGAGACGACTGGTTTGATTGGCTGGGACGTCAGATGAGAGGAGCTCGTGATTTCTCTACCTCGGACATTGAGACAGATTCAGCGGCAGGGAGCAATCTCCTGACCCCGTTACTAAATGGAGTGATGGCGATCGATGTCGAAAGGTAAGACGTTAAATGCTCACGCATGGCAGCGGTAAATATGTATCCTCTTGAGATGACCATCATAATAATAATAATAATAATAATAATAATAAAAAATAATGGTCACGACGGTGCTGACGTAATAATTACAACTATTAATAACAAGAACACTACTACAACTACTACTACTACCACTACTACCACTACTACTACTACCACTACTACTACTACAATTACTACAATTACTACTACTTATACTACTACTACCACTACTACTACTACTACTACTACTATTACAACTGCTACTACTACTATTATCACTACTACTTCTACTACTATTACTACTAATAATAACTATAATAACAACCACAACAATAATCATACTAATACTGAGGATAATAATAAGAAGAAACAATTCCCATCTGCTACAAATCCTTGGCACATGCGAATATTCTTAATTATTAACAGTCTTTGACGAACCTCTCGTTTAAGCAGAACACTTTTCTCAACCACTGAATCGGATGATCATTTCTTTAAATAATTCATTTTTTGTTTGTAAGCTGAGATCGCAGCCGAACACGCCGATCGCTCATTATTTCGCCAACTTGTATGTGAAATAGACACGAAATAAGAACCATATTTGTTGAAATTTAAGGGTTGTTAACATTTGAGATATTATTTGTGAGGGGTAATAATGGTATTGTTGTTGTTTGTTTGTTGTTCAACGCCGCACTCAGCAATATTCAAGCTTCATGACGGCGGTCTGTAAATAATCTTTCGTGAGACCAGACAATCCAGTGATTAACATCATGAGCATCGATCCACGCAATTCGGATACGATGACATGCATCAACCAAGTCAGCAAGCCTTACCACCCGATCCCGTTAGTCGCCTCTTACTACAAGCATAGTCGCCTTTTACGGCAAGCATGGGTTGCAGAAGACCTATTCTACCCCGGGTCTTCACGGGTCTCTGTGGGATGTTCTCAGACAGAGAGTGTACGACAGAGACCCAGCACCAGCCAACTCGGCCGAGCTTGGGGTAGCTAGCTCTTCAGGCGGGAGGGCGAGCAATACAAGGACAACTATATACAAGGCAATCATCAGTATGCCATCACGGTGTCGTGCATGTATCGCCCAACATGGTGGGCACATTTTCCATACATTTATCCTTGTTACACCTTTACTATCGTGTCATCAGTTCCAATATGTTTTTGTCGGCAGTACATAGCAGACAACGTATAGGTTGAATTTACAAGAGACAGATTCATTGTGTGTGTTTCAAGTTTCGTCGGGGCACGGGTGGCGCAGTCGTCTAAGGCGCCGCGATTCGCTGTGCAGAGTTGCGTCCCTTGGGCACGCCAGAAACCTATGATCCCGGTTCGCCCCGATTATGTTTCTAGGTTTGTCAGCACCATACCCGTGCTCGTGGGTTTCACCGAAGTGGTAAACGTCTGAGACCTGTATCACTTCGGGCTTTCCTCCCACATTATGCTGACACGCCGTGATATGACTGGAATACTGTTAAAAGCGGCTTTAAACCCAACTCACTCGCTCACTCACTCAAGTTTCGTCCACTCTTACGTTTCCTGGCGCAGAGTAAGGAGAAAGACGAACTGGTTTAAGATGGTCTAAAGGGCACGCACTATTCAAAATAACGAGCCAAAAATACGAATGGAACATAATTTACGTTGTTCTTTGTCCCTTCAATCTGTTTTCCTCGGTTTACCCGGAAATGATTAACGTTTATGAAAGGACGGATCTTTGGCGGAACAGGCAGTCTCCATTTTTTTATGAAATATTTCCAATGTAAGTTTTGTTCCGATAAGTCAATTTCGTCGACGGTAAGGATATATCCGTTGCTGGGTTTGTCAATAACACATGAATAATCTCTTCGGGTTAAATATTGGCACGGAGCCAGAGGACAATGGATGACAGATTGTGACAGACAGCGAAATATTTTGAACAATCGAGTTCAGCTGAAATCTGCATAGTTGTAGCTTCACATCGATACTTTGTTCACGATCGAGTATTCGATGTACATGTGCTTGTTTTTTAGGATAGGATAGGATAACATTTGATACATGATTTATTTATCATATGGCTGTTTTTCCAAAAGAACATAAAAAGTTTCCATGACAATTTGAACATCCATTAAGACAGCTTAATAGACAGCTGGGACTGTGAAATTGAAAAAGGCACAAGAAGACCGTGAAGTCTAAATTTTTTAAATGCTGGGGTCTCATTGTACGCAGAGGTGAGGTGAATTTGGGTTTAGCGTCGCGTCCAAGATTATTTCACTTCTATAGCGACGTGCATGCACATGTGTGTGTGGCTGCTTGTACTAGTTGCACAACGTCCATTATGCCCGTGAATCACGTGCATGTCGTTCATCAAAGTCCCACATGCCCGTGAATCACGTGCGTCCAGTGCTAGCCTGTCACCATGCAGTGTCTCCATCACGCCTACTTCTCTGACATATATGTCCATTGCAAACACAAAGGAAAAAAGGAAATACACGTCACCAGAATGTTTAACGATTGAATGTGTCAGGCTTTCAAGACGTGTCTCAAGTGAGCTGAGAACTGCACCCAAATGACTGACAGTTCAGAAAGCATTCAACACTTGTCTTTCCGATTTTTACAGATGATGTGTTCACTATATTTAGTCAGTTACAAGTAAACATGGCCAATATTAGGATCATGTAAATATACACTAGTGTGTATATGTGTGAGACAAGCATCTCTACAATGAAGGTTGCGTTTATACACAAACCATGGGATTTACAATTGTTCGATATGGGTATTCTGTCGTATTCACTACAAATGTTATTAAGCTATTCCAGTTCAAAGGATCGCGAACGCGAAGTGAATAATGTCTTGTGACTTAGAATGGAGATTATCTTTAATTTATAGGTAATCGATGCTGCCCTTGTTCCCGGCATATCGCCAATCGCGGCTTAGAAATCAGGCACGCCTGTACGTCGTACGATACTGATAATAGACGGCGCCCATACCAAGTAGATTCTGTTTCATTTGAAAAATGACTTTTTTCCCAAATCGTATTTTTCCTCAAATCCTTTATGATCAGATACTTGGAAATGCGTGAAAAAAAACATATTTTTCATAAAGAAGGCAATTTATGTCAAAGTCTACGTTAACATTGTTAAGATATTTTGTTGTGGTCATATAATTTGAGACCCGTGAAGATCCGGGGTAGAATACATGTAGGTCTTCAGCAATCCAAGCTTGCCGTAAAAGGCGACTATGCTTGTAGTAAGAGGCGACTAACGGGATCGGGTGGTCAGGCTCGCTGACTTTGTTGATGCATGTCATCGTATCCCAATTGCATGGATCGATGCTCAATCACTGGATTGTCTGGTCCAACGAAAGTAGTCTATTTGTGGGCGTGGCATATACTGTGCAGGTTAAAAAAAGCATTGCTTGGTTAGTCAATCAAATTCCATGGAATCACTGCCAATATAATTTTTCCAACGACATAAGTCTGTTCAATTAATAATTGGACAGTTAAACTCATTTAACTGGAAACTCGTTGATCCAGTCATCCGATTATCTGCTTATCCGGGGGATTATTTCAGAGATATTACTTTATACGAATGACTCGCCAATCCGAGAACTTGTTAATCCAGACGAGTTCAATGGGCACTGCACGGTCTGGATTAAAGGGGTTTCATTGTACACAGATGTCCTACAAACTATAACAACAGTATATCTGAACTACAACTACACAATCAAGTGTTATCCAAACCAACTTAAATCCACAGCAATCAACATTTTCAGATTTTCTTGTAATGAAACTTGGTATTTCGGCTCTTTGAATTAACGCTCATCCCACACATACAGATTGGAATGAGCGTTCGTTTCGTGATAATTACATTCATCTTTGGAAACGGATCCTTTTGTTACAAAGTTGATTTTATCATATAACGGAAACGAATTATCAGGGAAATGTTAAATACAGCACGGAAGTATTCTCAACAACAAAAGTTCCTGTGACACCAATATTTTAGTGTATTTTTCAAGCACGTAAAGTTTAGTTTTCAATACCGTGGTACATGTATGGAATGAAGTCATAAAAACGCAACTGCTACAGAAAAACATGCATTCCATGCAAATGTTGACTTTTATGCAAGCCCCATGCATTTCACTACCCAAGAATGGGTATAAAAACATGTGCGTTAACGGGATTCCATATGCATTGTTTAGCATCGTGCTGACAACAACCACTCAGAAAAACAACAAAATTACGCAATTATTCAACATTACGAAATGCCACGCCTGTCCGAAAATGAGCGTCTGCGAGCCATTGGTATGCTTAAAGCAGGATCGAATCAACGTGATGTTGCAAGACAATTTAACGTCCACAGAAACACCATTTGGTGTTTATAGCAACGTTGGCAACAGACGAATGCAGTCAGAGACCATCCTCGGAGTGGCAGGCCACGCGTAACTAATAATCAACAAGACAACTGGATTCGAACAACACACCTACGAAATCGATTCCAGCCAGGAACAGTGACTGCAGGAAGCATCCCTGGCCTGCGACGAATATCTTCACAAACCGTACGTCGTTGCCTCAGATGTGCAGGGATTGTCGCCAGAAGACCCGCCAGACGTCCCATTTTGACAGGAAACAACCGTCAAGCACGTCTACAGTGGTGCAGACAGCGTCTACGCTGGACGGTCATGCAGTTGGGACAAGTTCTATTCACTGACGATTCTCGTTTTCACCTCAGCCACAGCGATGGACGGATTCGAATGTACCGACGTCGAGGTGAACGTTACGTCAATCATTGTGTCATGGAAGAAGATCGGTACGGGAACGGCAGCGTTGTGGTATGGGGTGGGATTACAGTAAGACAGAGGACCTGTTTGATAGTGGTAGAGGGAAATCTCAATGGACAGCGCTACCGCGAGGAGATCATCGGCCCTGTTGTTCTACCGTTTGTGCGTCGTCATGGCTCAGGCATTACCTTTCAACATGACATCACCCGGCCTCATATTGCTCGACTTGTTCAGGAATCACTTCAACATAACAACGTGAATGTCATTCCCTGGTCGGCTTGCTCCCCTGATCTCTCACCAATCGAGCACATGTGGGATGAGATCGATCGGCGCCTTCGACGTCAACCACGTTTTCCACAGACACTCCAGGAACTTCGAAACATGCTCCAGCAGATATGGACAGATATCCCACAGAACTTTGTGCGACGCCTGGTCCATTCCATGAGACGATGATGTGTTGCTTGCATCAGCAACCAGAGGTGGACACACACGCTATTGATTTGTAAATTGACCTTTTGGCATGTTCATGTCTTTTATGAAATCACGAATTTTCTGAAGTCAGTATGGCAAATTAAACCATTTAAACACTTACAAGAGTATTTTATCTGTTGCAAACCGAAATTGTTTCAGATTTGGTAAAAAACATAACTTTGCATTAAATCCTATTCAATGTCACAGTAACTTTTGTTGTTCAGTATACGTAATTTCCTCATCTGTGCTCAACTATCAATACTCAGACAAAGAAATATTCAAATTCGGGCACATTTTCAAACAATATTGAAAGTCAAAGCAGCGTGTAAGGACCTTCTTCAAAGTAGATTTACATATATAGAGCTTCAATCAGAAAGGAATATCTGGACTTCGATTGGGTAGGTTGGATTTGTCTTCACATTGCCACACACCCGTGAAGATCCGGGGTAGAACAGCAACCCATGCTTGCCGTAAGAGGCGACTAACGGGATCGGGTGGTCAGGCTCGCTGACTTGGACATGTCATCTTATCCCAATTGCCCTGATTGATGCTCATAATGTCAATCACTGGATTGTCTGGTCCAGACTCGATTATTTATAGACCGCCGTCATATAGCTGGAATATTGCTGAGTGCGGCGTTAAACAACAAACAAATAAACAAATTATATTGACATATGCCCTGATGACCCCAAATGATCAAAACTCCTGTAGGCTGGATGGTCCCTGGGAATACGCCAACAATCCTTCTCGATATCCACGGCGATACGGCAGTCTTCCCAGGTGATACACAACCGCGAATTCCTACGATAACACGGCGTACCGTCGCGACACAACAGCGTATTCCTGCGATAACAAGGCGTACCGTCGCGACACAACAGCGTATTCCTGCGATAACACGGCGTTCCGTCGCGACACAACAGCGTATTCCTGCGATAACAAGGCGTTCCGTCGCGACACAACAGCGTTTTCCTGCGATAACACGGCGTTCCGTCGCGACACAACAGCGTATTCCTGCGATAACACGGCGTTCCGTCGCGACACAACAGCGTATTCCTGCGATAACAAGGCGTCCCGTCGCGACACAACAGCGTATTCCTATGATAATACGGCGTTCCGTCGCGAAACAACAGCGTATTCCTACGATACCACAACGTTGCCTCGCGATACTTCAGTCCTCCCTAGCAATAAATACTCAGTGGCCGTCGCGGTACCACCACACCCCCTCATTCAAATACAATATTCTCTTACGACATCACTGCGTTTTTTCGTGATACCCGAGTCTTTCCTAATGGTATATCCCCAGCGTTTTATCGCTGTACAACTGCGTTACTTCAGCGAACATACAGTATTCTCTCGCGATGACACCTTGCGACACTACTGCGTCCCTCGCTATACTTGCATCCTGTTGTGTTTATCTCCGGATAACAACAGTCAACTGAAAATAATCGAATCTGAACCAAATAAACCAGTGGTTGATATTATAAGCAACACCCCATCCGTTACGTGAGTGATTTTGGTTAAACGCCACTTTTAACAGTACTCCTGTTATATCACGGCGTGCCAGCTTGATGTGGGTGTGTGTGTGTGGGGTGTGTGTGTGTGTGTGTGTGTGTGTGTGTGTGGGGGGGGGGGGGGGGGGGGGGGGCGGGGGGGGGGGGGGGGGGGGGAAGGAGCCCGAAGTGATGCAGGTTTAGAGGTTTACCACTTTGAAAAATACACGAACACGGATACGGTTGATGACAAGAGGTGAGGTGAAATTGGCTTTAACGTAAGATTATTGCACTTATATAGCGACGTGCATGTGTTTGTGCGCGTGTGTGCGTGTGTGTGTGGCTGCTGGTACTAGTCCGGACTGATGCCGATATAGAGTGCTAGCCCACTGAGATTCCATGCCGCAGTTTAACATGAACACTCCACAGCCGACAAGTCCTTGTTTTAGTCCCCTAATGCCGAGCGCCAGACAAGGTAATAACAAGTACCATCTTTTAACGTCTTTTTGGTATGACGCGGATAGGGATCGAACCCCGGACCTTCCGCTCTCCGGGCGGACTCTCTACCACTAGACCATGGAGGCGGTCTTTGATGATAAGCAGCCCGAAACAATAATTCAGCCTTTACTCTCGATACACCACCATCTTCCTCTCGTGGTACAGCCATATTCCATCCCGTGAAGATCCGGGTTACAACAGGTCTTCAGCAACCCATGCTTGTCGTAAGAGGCGACTAACGGGATAGGGTGGTGAGGCTCGCTGACTTGGTTGATGCATCGTATCCCAATTCTGTAGATCGATGCTCATGATGTCAATCATTAGATTGTCTGGTCCAGACTCGAATATTTACAGACCGCTGTCATATAGCTGTGTGGCGTTAAACAACAAACAAACAAACAAACAAAGAAGCCCTCGCGTATGAATAAGTCCCCCGCATTTAATTTCGGCTTCTCGACCTCAACTGTCCAAATGGATGTTAAAATTGTCATGGAAACTTTTTATGTTCTTTTTGGAAAGATAACCATATGATAAAAAAGATATATACTAGAATCGAATTTTATCCAACCTTTTCGAAGTGTATCGATCTTTAAGAAATATGAAGCGACTTATAATCATACTATTTTACATACACAGCATCGATTAGATCTTCTCTAAGACATTTTGGTATGGGTTTTCCCTCTGTTTGGACCCAGCGGCGTGGAAGGAAATCATGTAGTCATGGTGATGCGACTGAAATAAACAACAAACAATAATTGATGTGTGGTACGACTGCCGTGGGAAATCAACGAACTCGTACAATGTTTTGTCACATGACGAAGTTTACAATTTAATTTGTACTGCTACATGCGAAATGTAAGGATAAATGGCATTTTTTTTATAAATTACGCCAGTGAGATATGAGATGCAACTTATAAGAATGCAGGTGGTAGCACGTGGTCGTGTGAGTGAGTGAGTGAGTGAGTATGGTTCTACGCCGCTTTTAGCAATATTCCAGCAATATCACGGCGGGGGACACCAGAAATGGGCTTCACACATTGTACCCATGTCAGGAATCGAACCCGGGTCGTCAGCCTGACGAGCGAACGCTTTAACCACTAGGCTACCCGACCGCCCCGTGGTCGTGTGAACAGAGCAGAGGTCTTTAAGTACAAATCAGGTGGCGGAGAGGAGTTGGATGGGTGACGCGTTCGGTACCTCAACTCTTGAGATTTTCTTGGGCGTCTGTCCTGCCCCACACTGAAGCACGTGCTACACAAGTGGCTTTCCTCGAAATAACCCAGCAGTTATTATTATTATTATTATTATTATTATTATTTACAAATTAAAATAAAAAATGCAGCAAAGGGCGTTTGGGTGATCCTCGCACAGTCAGGTTGGTTAGGCTCATCATCAGCTCATGGCCCTTGCCCCCTCTACACGCAGCCCAGACAGCGAATGGGACTTCTCCCAGGAAGCGCTGCCTAGTCAAACCCACCCAGAACATTTCGGAGAATGCGAAGACTCCCCAACACTGCAGCCTTCTGCATTACCCAGATTGTCAGAAGTGCTGTATTGCTGGTAGCAAACACGGGTACTCTCCCAATGTCAGTCAACAGATTGAGAGGTACCAAACCTAAGGCACCGAGAGTGAGTGGGTGAGTGAGTATAGTTTTACGCCGCTTTTAGTAATAGTCCAGAAATATCACGGCGGGGGACACCAGAAATGGGCTTCACACATTGTACCCATGTCGGGAATCGAACCCGGGTCTTCGGCGTGACGAGCAAACGCTTTAACCACAAGGCTACCCGACCGCCCCTAAAGCCCTAAAGAACAATGAGTCGGACAACTTGTTATTTAGGATGCAAACATGACATTTCGAAAGCGAGGTCAGCATATTAGCCATGATTTTTCCTGAAAATTAAACGATACAAACGATTGCATTGGATTTATCAAAAAGGGACAAGATCAGGTTTGTTGGCTTGGATATACATCTAAGGCTGTATACGGGCCTATTCCAAAGAATTTTGTATTCATCATTTTCCATGACGCCCTCTACATATTCCGGGTCGTACCATGGATGGACCTCTGTGTCAAAACCACAAGCATGGCGAAGACGGTAAGAAAATGATCAAGCTACACCATGATGTCGCTTAAGATACTGTGTTTTGGCCAAAGCTGGGCATCCACTGACATTCAGTGCATAATCTACATTTCATATTTATATTTTGATGCAAAATCACACATTGTCGGTTTCGAGTGGGAAGTGACTGGTCCTGAGCAGCAAACAGAAAGCCTTCTGTTTCACTTTTCAGGCCAGACGACTTCATCCAAGCGAAGAACTCTGCAGGGTTGCAGTGTTCTCGACACACTGCACATAAACTCGATCCAGTGGTCGTTCAGATAGCCTCTCCTTGTCTGAGCTGATTTCACACTGTATTTCGCTTGGTTGACACTCATTTCTGTACCGTCCTGCAGTACAGAACCATCAACAAAATCAACACTGACATTGAGATTATGTGTCGGCCTTGGCTCCTTTACGAAAACTGCGGAATGCCTTGTTTTCATCATGAGTCTTGACATGCTTCACAGTTATTATTATTATTATTATTATTATTATTTACTTACAGTTTGGATTGTATTTGACATACAGGTGAAATAATACAGTATATAATATATATTACTTTCTCCAGTAAGAAAGATATAGTTTGGATGGCACAGTACAGAAGGTAAAAAGGCGACTATGCTTGTCGTAAAAGGTGACTATGCTTGTCGTAAGAGGCGACTATGCATGTCGTAAAAGGCAACTATGCTTGTCGTAAAAGGCGACTATGCTTGTCGTAAAAGGTGACTATGCTTGCCGTAAAAGGCGACTATGCTTGTCGTAAAAGGTGACCATGCTTGTCGTAAAAGGCGACTATGCTTGTCGTAAGAGGCGACTATACTTGCCGTAAAAGGCGACTATGCTTGTCGTAAAAGGTGACCATGCTTGTCGTAAAAGGTGACCATGCTTGTCGTAAGAGGCGACTATGCTTGTCGTAAAAGGCGACTCTGCTTGTCGTAAAAGGCGACTATGCTTGTCGTAAAAGGCGACTATGCTTGTCGTAAAAGGCGACTATACTTGCCGTAAAAGGCGACTATGCTTGTCGTAAAAGGTGACCATGCTTGTCGTAAAAGGTGACCATGCTTGTCGTAAGAGGCGACTATGCTTGTCGTAAAAGGCGACTCTGCTTGTCGTAAAAGGCGACTAAGCTTGTCGTAAAAGGCGACTCTGCTTGTCGTAAAAGGCGACCATGCATGTCGTAAAAATAACCTAACCTATTTCTATCAAGAGTTGAGTGGTACAACTTGTATTTGCGCCCAGTATCGAGTTCACCTACGAGTTTATAATAATTCAAATACGATTCCCAATTTCAAACGACCCGTGAAGATTCCAGGTCTACAGCAACCAATGCTTGTCGTAAAAGGCGATTAACGGGATCGGGTGGTCAGGCTCGTTGAGATGGTTGATGCATGTCATCATATTTCATTCGATGCTCATGATGTCAATCACTGGATTGTCTGGTCCAGACTGGAATATTTACAGACCGCCGTCATAAAGCTGAAATATTGCTGAGTGCGGCTTTAAACAAGAAAGAAAGAAAGTAATTCTCTGTTTTCAACGTTTGAGCCTGTTTGGTTCAGTCGTCCCCTTGTGTACAGTTTATTGTATGTAAATAATAAATAATACCAGAGACGTGAGCTAGCGCAGCGTTCACATAAACTCAAGAAGGTTCTCGCTGCGCAGCGTATAACATAACCTTGCTGCGCAGCGTATAACACAACCTCGCTGCGCAGCGTATAACACAACCTCGCTGCGTAGCGTATAACACAACCTCGCTGCGCAGCGTATAACACAACCTCGCTGCACAGCGTATAACAGAACCTCGCTGCGCAGCGTATAACACAACCTTGCTGCGCAGCGTATAACATAACCTTGCTGCACAGCGTATAACAGAACCTCGCTGCGCAGCGTATAACAGAACCTCGCTGCGCAGCGTATAACATAACCTTGCTGCACAGCGTATAACAGAACCTCGCTGCGCAGCGTATTACACAACCTCGCTGCAAAGCGTATAACACAACCTCGCTGCGCGGCGTATAACACAACCTCGCTGCGCGGCGTATAACACAACCTCGCTGCGCGGCGTATAACAGAACCTCGCTGCGCAGCGTATAACACAACCTTGCTGCGCAGCGTATAACATAACCTCGCTGCGCAGCGTATAACATAACCTCGCTGTCTGGAGGAGAACCTCGCACGCAATCGCAAATAACATCGCAACACATCAAATCTCCAGATGAAACCTATCCATGTTGTGTTTCACGTTCATTTCTCGGTGATGTCGCTTGGCTAATAAACTCTAGGAGGGTCGGAAATTCCCGTTGGGTCAAATAACTCTACATTCGTTTGCACCAATTTCTGTTATGACACATATACCACTGTGTGTAGTTTAAATACCACCTAGTCACGTGATATTGACCAATGGCAATTATTTCCGTTTTAGTACATACTATGACGAGGAGATCACAAAACAGCATTGTCACGATGCCATTCTCTAGAGAGTTCGGCCAAGTTCAGAAACGTGTTACCAGAAATTACCGCGATCCGATACAAACTATCTTTGAATGATCATATCAAAGGGACGGCCTCCGTGGTCTAGTGGTAGAGCGTCCGCCCGGAGAGCAGTTCGGGGTTCAATAGATGGTACTTGATGTTTCCCTGTCTGGCGATCGGCATTAAGGGGCTAAACAAGGACTGGTCTGCTCGGAGTCAGTATACTGTGTCTGAGTGGGGTATTTATGTTAAACTGCTGCATGGTATCTCAATGGGCTAGCACTATAAAATCGGCGTCAGTCCGGACTAGTACAAACAGCCACACACACACACACACGCACGCACGCACGCACGCACGTGCGCTATATAAGTGCAATAATCTTGCACTCCACTTTAAACCCCATTTCACCTCACCTCATATAAAAAATTCAAACTTTTATTTGTGTCGGCATTTGAAGGGTAATTTAAGAAAATGCTAATCAAAGATGGTGTGGCGTAATACTGAAAAAATAGGATGCCTTGTGTCATCAGCGCTATCAGGACTATCAGATCCAAACGTTGGTAAAATACATATTTCATATTACATAGAAGAATACGTTTTTTGGAAAGGGGTTGTTTATTAACACTGCAGACGTCACTGCGTCGCTATGTGCTTGCTTCCCCCATCAGGGGTGGTCGGGTAGCCTAGTGGCCATGGTTTAAGCGTTCGCTTGTCACGCCGAAGACCCGGGTTCGATTCCCCACATCGCCAAATTGCGAGAATGTTGCTAAAAGAGGCGTAAAATCATACTCACTCACGCTTCCCCGTATAGACGACACACGTCGTAAAACTGAAATATCCTTTTCAAAGCAGCGAAAAACCAAACATGGTTCATATTCAGGGTAGGGGCGGTCGGGTAGCCTAGTGGTTAAAGCGTTCGCTCGTCACACCGAAGACCCGGGTTCGATTCCCGACATGGGTACAATGTGTGAAGCCCATTTCTGGTGTCCCCCGCCGTGATATTGCTGGAATATTGCTTAAAGCGGCGTAAAACCATACTCACTCACTCACTCACTCATATTCAGGGTGATCATTTAACCTACCTGGGCCGTTGTTGCCTTTAAATACCGCAACAACCAGCATCTTCCTGAGGCAGGGGAATTAACTGACCGTAGCGATCGTAGTGGCGATTACGCGTTATGCCCCTTCTGAGTCCATCCTATTGACCAATCAGATTCCACCTCTCATATCACTTGCAATAGCTTCAAACAAAATGGCGGCGCCCAGTCAAGACCATCTGATCGATAATCAAGATCTATATTGTTATAAAACGGGTCTTAACCCGCGAAGTGCATCAAATCACTTGAGCACCTAGATTAAAAACATGAAAATATTTGCAAAATATCTGTCGACGTCCAGTTGGCTGTACACATGCTTTGCAAATCCTTCAGTCGAAAATCCTGCAATCTGCAAACCGGATGTCAAGTTCGTTTAGCGATTTTGAATGGACTATGCATAGACTCATTAATCCAGCCAAAATGTAACTCCAGATTTCCAGCCTAGTTCGGCATGGGTGGAAACTGGACTTTTATAGTCAGGTAACGCCCTTGCCTCGGGAAGATGCGTACCCAATGGATATTTTTTTTAAAAATAGAAAGTTATTTTTGGGCGGCGGTGTACCTTACCTCTAACCGTAATAACGTCCAACTGCCTCCATAACGGCCGACAAGAAAAAGGGAAAAGCTATCTCTTGATAAATATATATGAGATTTCCCCATAACCCAGCAAAAGCATACACTCACAACGACGGATGCTCTTTAAAAAAAACTAATCATCATTGCATGCAAACTTGGCGGCAAAAAAATTTGTAATGACACCACGAAGCACATCTCGCCACGGCCTTTGATGTCGTGTGATTAAACAAAGGGAGATAACTCTAAAACTGTAACTGCGATTATTAGCCTTATCGACTTTAGCTGCAGGCGATGCAGACTTGGGACCCAGCATTTGAACATAATAACATCAAACTAGCAGCCTTGTGGTGCAGGGGAAATTGAAAACAACATCGCCAGTGAAGGATAATATTCCCGTCCACAGCTGATGACCGTAACCGTTATAACGGTAAAGGAGTTGCGATGAACAACACTTCATTACCTAGGTAACCATTGTATCCACGCGCAGCAGCTTCAAGGAATCACGTGATACCCTGCATATTTAATAAGGTACCTACTTTGTGTAAATAATATTTTTAATAGGCGTTCGAGGAAATGGCAACAGACCTGGGGTGATGAATAGGAGGTTAGATTAGACGCGTCAAACTTGAAGAGAAAAAATGTTTAAATGTTTTATATTGTCAAGTGGCTGTTGGTTGGTTACCTACAAGCGACTTGGCTCTTTCTTTTCTACAAAGGTAAATACGACCGTTTTTAAAAGGCGGAAGCGCTTGCGATAACATTCACGTTAACACAGAATGGCTGGATATATGCAAACAATCCGCGAAGTAATTTGCATTTGCTATTCTTGTTAATTTTCTTAAGAACGTATTGACCAAACGCAAACCTGAACACACATAGGGCCTTCAGATGGACAAATGCTATGGGACCGTTCATGTAATACTCTAGGGTGGGGGTTCGTTGGTTATTATGATTATGATTATGACTTGATATTTTGTCACTTACTGCTGAAAAACCAGGTACGTGTTTTTAATTACAATATGAGCCTAAAATGTTTAATAATATATTTAATATATTTTTTCGTAGCACAGTTTTTCAGGTTTCTAAAAAATCCAAAGCCAACCCCCTCTCTACCCCTGAATATCAACTGGTCGGCACACCACACCACACCCATTAACCACGCCCATCCACAAACACGTTCGTGAAACACAGTAAGTGAGTGAGTATGGTTTTACGCCGCTTTTAGCAATATTCCAGCAATATCACGGCGGGGGACACCAGAAATGGGCTTCACACATTGTACCCATGTCGGGAATCGAACCCGGGTCTTCGGCGTGACGAGCTAACGCTTAAACCACTAGGCTACCCGACCGCCCCGTGAAACACAGAGATCTTCCACTGTGTTCCACCAAGTGCTACGTCGTGTTACAGTATTACCGCAGTAACCAACGCCCGACTCCCCCAGGTATATATAACAACTGTAACACGTTCATCTAAGTGCATTGCTCTTTTCCAACCCTGCTTGATGATTCCGGCACTTCCAATTCTACTTTCCAATCGACCCCCGATCCCTAGGGTCCGGACCAGGGCAGTTGCGCTATCCCCCCACCGCTTGATAACACTAACCCTCATCATAATGACAACCAGACACGTGCAGAAGGGAACAATTGTGGATGTCACTCACAGGGAGAAATGAAATATTGATGTCATGTTGGTTTATCTATTGTTTATTTCTCTGCGCTCGACTTGGCAAAGATCATTTAGTTACTTCTCTACTCAAAGAGATAGAGGAGCGTTATCGTCTTCTAGTTCTGGGAGAATCACCGACGTCATCCTGTTGGTAACTTATTTCCTTTCTTTGTCTTCCAGTCCAAATCAGAATGATTTGGTTGGTTGGTTTGTTGGTTTATGCCGCACTCAGCAATATTCCAGATATATGACGGCGGTCTGTAAATAATCGAGGCAATCTAGTGATTGACATCATGAGCATCGATCCACGCCATTGGGATCGATGACATGCATCAACCAAGTCAGTGAGCCTGACCACCCGATCCCGTTAGTCGCCTCTTACAACAAGCATCGTCGCCTTTTACGGCAAGCATTGGTTGCTGAAGACCTACTCTACCCCGGATCATCACGGGTCAATTCAGAATAAAATCTTCGGTACATATTACAATCGTTTCCGGGGTAAAGTGGGCTTATTGAACACAACAGTGTCTGATTTCTTGAACTATTACAAATTGATGACGCATCTGAAAAAGAGAGCAATTTAGAAATTTTCTTATACTGTTGATCAGAATAACGACACAAGTTACCGTGCCGTGTTCTCTGACTCAGTGCTAGACACTGACTTATCTTCGGCATGACAACTTCACTGTACAGGAATTGACAGATCAAATTAAAAAGACAACGATGTCAACATTTAATTCCTGTGGTACAGAGACTCGCCACATGATGGCAATTGAAAGCGATGATGTCGAAGTCGTCAATTCGCAACTAGATATCGCGTGTATTGTCATTATGAAGTTATTTTAAGACATTACTTTAGAACCGCGTATGAATACAACGTTTGAGTGAGCCGCCCCATGTATCAAATAGTGCCAGATGAGTTGCAGTTTGTTTGTCCAAAGGCATCAGGAAAATCTGTCTGAACGTCATGGAAGAATGATAAAACATGAAGTCCATTCGATCTGACCTCATTTGCATATTTATCTGATCGTGATTTGTTTATCGCATCGATAACACTATCCATTGAATGATAAAATCTTAATACTGACAGATGTATAGAGCCTGTTGACAGAGCTTTTGTCTAAATGTTTTGACGAATGGGAATCATTATTAAAACCGGCATTAGTCCGGACTAGAACAAGCACACACACGCACGCACACACGCACGCGCGCGCACGCACTCAGGCACTCACGCACACACACATTTCACTTCACACCTCACATTAATGTTCATGACATCCGTCGTGCCATGAAGATTCAGGGTTAGAATTGGTCTTTAGCAACCCATGCTTGTCGAAAGAGGCGACTAACGGGATCGGGTGGTCAAGCTCGCTGACTTGGTTGATGCATGTCATCGTATCCAAATTGTTTAGATCGATGCGCATGATGTCAATCACTGGATTGTCTGGTCCAGTCTCGGTCATTTACAGACCGGCGTCGTATAGCTGGAATATTGCTGAGTGCGGCGTTGAAGAAGTAAACAAATAAACAAAAACAACAAACATGGCATCTGTCTTCAACTAACCACCAACAATCATTAAGCACACAGTTGCACCCACACTGTACTGCTACGACCCCTCTGTGTGCAAATAATCAAAATTGATATTTACCAGGCTTTTTATCTTTTTACCTATCTTCCTACTCCCGAATATGCCGTACTTCATTTCATCAATGCAAACATTCTGGTCGACATGCCTGTCATGTGCCATGTTAATGATTGTTTTTTGTGACAGTAGCCCCTACTCTTTCTACCACGGACATCAGTAAGGACGGGATTGAAGCTGACCACACGGACTATAAACTTCACGTTAAACCGTAAAATAACATCAATATCAATATTGATCAATATCAATTAAAGCTTCTCAATGTCAATCATTTCATTCGCAGGCATTTTAAGACGATGTTACGCAAGCTCCGTTAAATAGTTAAAAACACATTTCTATATTTTTCCACAAGCGAGCTGAGTCTTCGCCCACGTTATGAAACTGAGCGTGCGTGATAACGGTTAAACGATTTTATCGTATAATAGCAGTATGTGTAAATATCAAAAGCAAGACTCATTTGCGGAAACAACTCAAGGTAGATTTTATCCAAATATTACTCCATTTTCCCAATGCTAAATGAATGTCGATCCAGCCATTCCAGTGCAGTGTTGGCAGCATCAAATTGTCTCGTTGCGTTTGACATATATATCGAACTATGCGTTTTGACCTTTGGCTAAATGAGGTGAGGAGACAAAGCATGTATTGATCGGGACAATCGATTCAAGAAAAACAACAACAACTCGGGGAACTGAAGGGTTCGAAGAGACGCCACAACAGCTCACAAGAGAGGAGAAGACTCTTTATGACGTTGGAAAATTTGGACTCGCTTCAAAGCGTCATTGAGCATATAAGAGTCTTACAGTGTTTGGAGTTTCAGCTTTGAGTGCAGTGTTAAGGACGCGTTGGTTTCAAAGACGGTGTTGTTGAACGTGCAGTAAATTAGCTTTCATGTGATGTATGTATCCTGTGACCCTTTCAATCAAACGGGAAGAGGCGAGTCGGAAGAACGTGTTTCCTAACGGTATCCACGATGAAATAATTTACGTAAGTACATTGTTTGAAGTTCGAATTCTTATCATTATTATTATTCTTTATTTGAAAGGAATGGGTTTTCGTGGCATATTATTATTGATGGTGTATGTGAGTGTCTTGACAAATAGCAAGTTGTTGACGTGGAATAGTGGACGCTTATATCATATTCAAATAACTATGACAACAGGATTGAATCTGAGGGATGCTTTTACAAAAAACGGATCGTTCGGATGTCTGAGAGAATATCACATGCATTTCGCTTTTATTTGCCTACAATGCATGCTGGGAAATACCGTTTTCCATAAAAAAAATGTCACACTTATGTGAAATACTAAACTTGTTTTCTGATGTGCTGTTTCTAAATTTATAAAGAGTTGTTTTTATAAACGAGTATAATTTTTTTAAATAACACTGTGGACGAGTTTGTTACTAACCTGATGGCTTTACCGTACAACGAAACCTCGACAATACGAACCTGTCAACCGATGACCATTGTTGATCATTTGCGTTAACCCGTTTGTGTCGAACTACGTATAGTTCGACAACATATTTGCCATTGTCACGCGACTTTGGAGGCGGCTCTATTAAGCGTCTATGTCGTCCGTTCTATAACGCGTTTATGTAGGCGGATCAAAGGGGCGTTTACGTAGGCGGTTCTCGATCCAATTTTGTAGGCGGCTCTATGACGCGTTTATGTAGGCGGCTTTGTGACGCGTTTATGCAGGCGGTTCTGGATTTATTTTTGTAGGCGGCTCTATAGGGCGTTTATTTAGGCGGCTCTATGGCGTGTTTATGTAGACGGCTCTATGGGGTGTTTATGTAGGCGGCTCAATGGCGCGTTTATGTAGGCGGCTCTAAAGCGCGTTTATGTAGGCGGCTCTATAGCGCGTTTATGTAGGTAGCTGTATGATGCGTATATGTAGGCGGCTCTCTGTCGTGTTTATGTAGGCAGCTCAATTGCGCGTTTATGTAGGCGGCTCTATGGGGTGTTTATGTAGGCGGCTCAATGGCGAGTTTATGTAGGCGGCTCTAAAGCGCGTTAATGTAGGCGGCTCAATGGGGTGTTTATGTAGGCAGCTCTATGGCGCGTTTATGTAGGCGGCACTATGGGGTGTTTATCTAGGCGGCTCTATAGCGCGTTTATGTAGGCGGTTCTTTGGCGCGTTTATGTAGGCGGCTCTAAAGCGCGTTTATGTAGGCGGTTCTTTGGCGTGTTTATGTCGGCGGCTCTATGGCGGGTTTATGTAGGCAGCTCTATGGCGCGTTTATGTCGGCGGTTCTATGGGGTGTTTATCTAGGCGGCTGTATGGCGCGTTTATGTCGGCGGTTCTTTGGCGCGTTTATGCCGGCGGCTCTATAGCGCGTTTATGTAGGCGGTTCTTTGGCGCGTTTATGTCGGCGGCTCTATAGCGCGTTTATGTAGGCGGTTCTTTGGCGTCTTTATGTCGGCGGCTCTATGGCGGGTTTATGTCGGCGGCTCTATGGCGGGTTTATGTAGGCGGCTCTATGGGGCGATTATGTAGGCGGCTCTATAGCGCGTTTATGTAGGCGGCTCTATGGCGGGTTTATGTCGGCGGCTCTATGGCGGGTTTATGTAGGCGGTTCTTTGGCGTGTTTATGTAGGCGGCTCTATAACGCGTTTATGTAGGCGGCTGTATGATGCGTTTATGTAGGCGGCTCTATGGCGCGTTTATGTAGGCGGCTGTATGATGCGTTTATGTAGGCGGCTCTATGGCGCGTTTATGTAGGCGGCTCTATGGGGTGTTTATGTAGGCGGCTCAATGGCGCGTTTATGTCGGCGGCTCTATGGGGTGTTTATGTCGGCGGCTCTATTGCGTGTTTATGTAGGCGGCTCTATGACGCGTTTATGTAGGCGGCTCTATGGCGCGTTTATGTAGGCGGCTCTATGGCGTGTTTATGTAGGGAGCTATATGGCGTGTTTATGTAGGCGGTTCTAAGGCGCGTTTATGTAGGCGGGCCTAAAGCGCGTTTATGTAGACGGCTCTATAGTGTTTTTTGTAGGCGGTTCTTTATTCGTTTATGTTGGCAGTTCTTTAGCATGTTTATGTCGACGGCTCTATGGGGCGTTTGCATCGTTTCCAACTGCAGTTATGCAACTATGTACATTGTAACTGCCGGGATCTGGGGTTCGCATGGGGACGGAAAGGGTACTTTACGTTGGTTATCACGGCAACAATGTCATCAGAATGCGACGACGCTTGTCCAGACAGGCTCTTAGTGGTACCTACATCCCGAGTTATATATTTCCCCTCTGTAACCACTCTGTTGATGCTAAACTGGAGGTGGAGGTTCTCTTGCCTTTGAAGGTGTTGAAGCTGTGTCAAGGGTGGGTACTGTGGGATAAAAATACAAAGAGATGCAAGTACTTTTATATGAATCTCAAACTTGAAGTAAGTGTTTAAATAGGAATGGCAGCACTGATGAATAGGAAACGTATTTTACGCAACCTCTTTGATTAATTTTTTATGTCCTGATTTCGATGAGAGTCAATCGAACTAACATTTCCGTTTCCTGAACACGAGCCTGACAAATTTGCTTAAAATCAACATTCTTTTGACAATTGTTGGAAATGGAATTATTGGTATCTTTGATCGCATCAATCCCGCTGCAAACGTATTTGAAGAGTCTAGCGAGGTGATGCTCATTTTGTATAGGCTCTTTAACTTACTGAGCGGAGGAGCATTTGAGGCTTGATTTGTGGCCGTGGGTCGACGATTTTGGCAGAAGGTGTTTGCCGACGTCGTTGTGTAGCATGGCGTTCGTGGGGCGGAACAGTACGAACAACCTTTGCTATATGTAGTAGGTGCTGACGGCCAGGGGCTATAGAGCGAGACGTAGCTCACGTTGTCTAAAAACCCAATCACGTCGATCGATGGCGGAAGTAAGTGCTCCTCATCATCGCCCTGCTGAATGATGACCGAGTAAGGAGCCTTAGCCGCCTCTCTCATTTTTACAGGTACCTTGTTGTGTGCGTGGTTGTTATCAAGATCAAGATCAAGGGTTTTGAGGTTCTACGTAGTTCGACTTATAGTGATGTTCATTTTGTTACATTTTATTGCATTGTATGGCATCGCAAACTTGACCTTAAAATCTTGTTGATTTTTTACAACATGAATAATTTGAAGTTTTTGTTTTCATAAATAAACCCTTTCCATGTCCAACTTAATCTCTGCATAAAGCAGAGTCGGTTGTACGATTCCGACTTTTCATAAATAAACCCTTTCCATGTCCAACTTAATCTCTGCATAAAGCAGAGTCGGTTGTACGATTCCGGCTATATCATGAATCACTATCAAATATTCGCGAAAAGGTGAGCGTATCCTGCCACACCGGTGGCACCCGTTACAAACACATGCAAAGGCAAGTAAATTGTTCACCTAAATAAACACGGGACCATATGGTACATTGGACACTATGAAAGAACAACACTTACCCTGCTTGTATTTCCGTACGAGTAACACCGAGGTGGCAATGGCGACGACGATGACGATGACAACGATGATGCTTCCAGCAACAGCAGTGATTAGTAAAATATTTCCACCTGGAGTACAAAGCAAACTCAACTTGAATCGTTATATTTATCATTGTTACCAAGACATCCTGTATACATCCTGTATTGTGCTTCAAGTTTCAGAACTATGTTGTAGGTGAAGGCTCCAGCCTTTGGTGTTTACATTTCACAACTTTTGAGATACATTCGATGCATGCTCTTTTCAACAAGATTTCAAAGAGCGTCATACGATTCTTGCTCAGAAGTTGTTTGATCAAGGTTACAACATTCAATGTAAACTCAACCCAATATATTTTTACAATTCTCATCATGGCATCCTGTATCTTGCTTCAAGTTTCAGGACCATGTTGTAGGTGAAGGCTGTGGTCACATATTTTATTCATACTTCGCAGTCATCCACGTTAATAAGATGTAAAACTGATGTTGTAAGAAGATTTACTTACATTTTGTCCAAAAATTGCATAAAAATGAAACTGTATATATGAACATATAATGTATCAATATTTTCAAATTAAAACTAAAACAGTGAAAAGCGGAGTAATATGAAACAAAGAAACGTACAGGGTACCCTACTTAGCTGCAGAAAGGGGTTGAAATTAAGGTAATGTGTGCTAAATAAAATAATATAAAATAAATAAACACCACAATATCCTTTTCCACAATCATAAGAAACCTCGATTCTAACTTTATCATGAGTGTTTAAGAATGACAATCATTCAGTTCGCTAAAAGGTGAGAGTATGATGTCTCACAGGTGGCTCCCATCACAAATACATGCAAAGGAAAGTCAATTGTTCACGTAAAAAGCAACCACACAGAAACATATGGTACAAGTCAAAATAAGGAATTTAATCGGACATACTTTTTGTCACTTATGCGTCAAATTTGGAAATGTCCTCCACGTCTACCATGAAACTTTTGAAAGATTTACTGATGCCTTGAATGTTGTAACCTTGATCAAACAAATAAGAAACATAGATATATATTTTTTTTTAATGATATTTAAATACGATTTGTATTTCACAGGTATCTATAGACATACATATATTAAGTTCCTCGTATGTTGCAAGGATACGTGTTATCGTCGAGCTTAAAATACATGTATGTGCCAAATTGTAAAATCGTCACCCCCATGTGAAGAAAAGAATAAAACTCATACATTGAAAAAATGAAATATATTAAGAAAGCGCATTTATTTGGAACAAATATTGTACCATAATGTTTATAATAATTGTAACTTTCATTAGGCGATCATAATAACTACCGTTAAAGGATACAACTGATTTCATGGCCGCAACACCGATGGTGCTAATATTTTTGGTAAAGTGGGTTCTTGTTTTTGTCACCCATGTTCAGTAAGCATTTTGAAATACTAACTTGGATACTGGCTCCCTCTCTTTGTATTGTTTGAAACCCACGAGCACGTTTATGGTGCTGACAAACCTAGAAACATAATCGTAGCGAACCGGGATTCGAACCCACGATCATAGGTTTCTGGCGTGCCCAAGGGAAGCAACTCTGCACAGCGAATCGCGACCACCCTTGCCTCCTCATATTCTGAGCAAAAAAGATAGGGATCATGGCTATTTGGGGGAGATTGTGTGCTCGGTCTCCACAACAAAAGAAAACTATCCCCCCCGTTTTTTTGTACTATTCCAGACAGATGCCGATTTATAGTGTCAGCCGACTGAGATACCACGCCGCAGTTTAACATGGATACCCCACTCAGACACAGTATACTGACTCCGAGTCGACCAGTCCTTGTTTTAACCTCTTAATGCAGAGACCGCCTCCGTGGTCTTGTGGTAGAGCGTCCGCCCGGAGAGCGGAAGGTCCAGGGTTCGATCCCGGGCCGCGTCATACAAAAAGACGTTAAAAGATTGTACTTGTTGTTACCCTGTCTGGCGCTCGGCATTAAGGGGCTCAAACAAGGACTGGTCGGCTCGGAGTCAGTATACTGTGTCTGAGTGGGGTATTCATGTTAAACTGCGGCATGGTATCTCAGTGAGCTAGCACTATAAATCGGCATCAGTCCGGACTAGTACAAGCAGCCACACACACACATACATGTGCATGCACGTCGCTATATAAGTGCAATAATCTTGGACGCGACGTTAAACCCAATTTCACACCTTAATGCAGAGAGCCAGGCTCGGCAACAAAAAGTACCATCTTTTAACGTCTTTTGGGATGACGCGGTCGGGGATCGAACCCCGGACCTTCCGCTCTCCGGGCAGACGCTCTACCACTAGACCACGGAGACGTCTTTTAGCATGAGCCAGCTTAGGGTGATATGACTAGGTGATTGCAGACTACGGCCTTACGCTGAGTGAGTATGGTTTTACGCCGCTTTTAGCAATATTCCAGCAATACCACGGCGAGGGACACCAGAAATAGGCCCCCAAAACAATGAGTGAGTTTTGTATTTCGCCGCTTTCAGCAATATTATATTAGATATCAAGCATTACCCACACAGCGAAGCGAACGCTTTTGTAAAATAGATATACTGAGGATTGGATGGCACTGTTGTCGTCGTAAATGGATCGGGTGGTCAGGCTCGGTGACTTGGGGACTAGCGTAGTCAGCAAGGTGGGTGGTCGTACTATAAATCACAGATTTGTTTAGTTCAGACTCGATTATTTACAGGCCGCGCGATGTAGCTTGAATATTATAGGGCGTTAAACAACATTCATTCACGTAATCCTCCTGTTCCAAAAATGACCTCAGTTGGCTGATTAGCTGTTTTGAATGAGTTTTGTGATTTCTGTCAGATAAATTTTGGACAAACGCATCATGCCGCTGTTAGGTGATTTAAGAGACCATCTATTTTCTATTTCCCATCCATTAACTCCGACAAAGAATAGGAACGAGTCGTGAAAACACACCTAATCCTGGAAGTAACCTTTCTGTATCATGTATTCCACCATTCGTTAACAACTAGCTTTGACGTTAACAAATCACATGATGAGCTAACCCCTCCCCTGACATCAAGAATCCTTTTAACCTGCATACATTTTTTAGAGCTCCTGATAGCATGATCTTTAATGCATTTCATTACAGAAATAGCCTCCGTAATAACCTTCAAATAAACAAATTAAAGTGTCAATCACTACTGATCCCGGTTCGTTTTTGGTGAAGATTGCACTTTTTATCTCAGTTAAAAGAAAGATAAATTAATCATTTGTATTACTCGAAGAAGCATTTTATAACAGCGTTGGAAACTCCGGAATAACTATTTTCATTTAATAGCTAAACCTTAATTCTTAATCATTTTTCTTTCTCAAATTTGAACATCGATCGAGAGAAAGAAAGACACAAGCGGGATATAGCAGCTATTAGCGATACGCTGTGCCAGTTTGAGAGAGCGGATATTACAAAATCTGAACTTCATTTAGTGACGGATTGAGAATAAGGCCTTTACGAGCTGAGTATGTGAATTGCCTTGTCTCGCTGTTGAGAAAGAGAAATGATTAGAAAACATATATCTCATGTCGCTAGTTAAAAAAGTCGGCTTCGTTGGACAAATCTGGAAGTATTAATCGCGTGGATTATTCGCGAACGCTACGCCGACACACTCAGAAGAGCTCTCGTGAAAAACCCAGCATGTGAAGAGTTCTGGTAACTATTGACAACCAATAGCATGACGGTGCCTTACCATAAGGTCTAGCCCAGCTTAGATCTTCCCATATCTGATGCCAGATTTCATCGCGGATACAGGTAGGAGTGAAATTATTCTTTCGGGGGTTAATTCGTTCTTTTTGACATTCTTATTTCTACGTTTTCGCTTAATGTTTAGGTACATTGTTACCTTTGGTCTGTGTTTACTGCGATTGGACACATTTCTTGTGTTAGTGCTTTACGACTTTGTAATGGCTTGGAGCTTCATCTTGTATTTATCATCACATTTCGTCAGTAGGGTCTTACATGCAGCCCGTGTTTTTGATCTGTAACCATTCATCGGACTTAAGTGATTGAAGATGGCCACAGCATATCGACAAACACGAGGAGTGCAGCGTTATATATGACGGTTTCTATACTAATATCCTTCTTCAAACATTTAGGCAAATTAATACCCGAACATAACTTTTCCGGGAAAATTGTTTAACCTGCTACGTGATAGGTGTTGCTGAGGATGTCGATGTTGATGCTAACAATGACGATGATGATGGGTGATGATGGTGACGACGACGATGATGATGGTGACGACGACGACGACGATGATGATAGTGGTGGTGGCGGTGGTGGTGACGATACGTTGATGTTGATGATGATGATGATGTTGACGATGATGATGGTTATGATGACGACGACGACGAGTATGATGATGGTTATGATGGTGGTAGTGATGACGATGACGTTGCCGTTGATGTTGATCGTGTTAATGATGATGATGATGGTTATAATGGTTATGATGGTGATGACGATGACGTTGCCGTTGATCATGTTGTTGATGATGATGATGATGATGATGATGATGATGATGATGATGATGAAACTGTGGTGATGTTGATACTGAAAACAAAGCTGTTTTAGTCACAAGTGTACAATATTTCTCCTATTTTACCACTTAACGCTGTTGGCAAAAGTGCACGACGTGCAAGGGTAACACATACAGTTATGTAAAATTCCTACTAAACTATTCCGTTAGTTGTTACAATGTTATTCGAGTCCGAAATCATATCACCTGTCCCTTTTGCAGCTCACGACCAGGGATACATATAAAGCACCGGATGTCTATGAACAAATTTCATTAAATAATTAATGTCTCTACCCATACCTAACATCACCCAGTACGAAACTGAGTTTTAGGAAACAACGCCATCAATTTGATGTCTCCATTTTCTCGTATTCTAACGACAAGACATGAATTTTCCCCAAAACACAATTACCTCCTACACAGCTTTATGTTTGAAAAAGCTAGGCGTTGTTTTAACAAGAGGTCGGCTCATTAATGTGATAATGCAAGACAAATGAGAATGTGATATTTATTTTGTCAGACTCGCGTCGAACCAACACGATCGATTCACTTGTCCACAGTCTGCGAAATGTTTGATCAACCTATGACAAACCACTGCCGAGGTGAAAGCACGAACTTCGGATGAATGACACGACCAGTTAACGGGATGCTTATAAATCTACATCCAGTATTGATCGTAGAGTTGTACAGCAACTAGCAGTCGATAGATATTTCCGTCGATTCACTTTAAAATATCTGATGTACGGAAGCGCAATCCCCATTCCTTTCAGTGCCATCGACAATGGTTATATTCATCTGAGATCGGGCACAGCCTCCCAAAGAACACAATACTGAATAGTAATATGAATCGTAAATAGTTTCAATTATGCTGATCTTGACAAGAAGCTATTCAGAAGAGAAAGAGACATGACCAAGAAAATATCCGAATATATTAATCATATTTATTGTTATGGTCTCATTTTCATCAAATCAATTTTTTTTACCAATTCAATAATATGTTCTTGTTTGGGGATGGCAAAAGCCTTTGACAAAACATATGTGTCACTGAAAAAGAGTTGCTAACTGAAAAACTAACTTGTTTAAAAATTAATTGACATGTTTAATACGATACATGACCCGTGAAGATCCGGGGTAGAATAGGTCTTCAGCAACCCATGCTTGCCGTAAAAGGTGACTATGCTTGTCGTAAGAGGCGACTAACGGGATCGGGTGGTCAGGCTCGCTGTCTTGGTTGATGCATGTCATCGATCCGAATTGCGTCGATCGATGGACATGTTGTCAGTCACTGGATTGTCTGGTCCAGGCTCGATTATTTACAAACCGCCGTCATATAGCGAATATTGCTAAGTGCGGCGTTAAACAACAAAGAAACAACAAACATAATACGATACATATGTTAAAATTCACATTGAAAATATCAACTGTTAATAACAAAGTACTTTAATTACTCTTTTTCAGTACAATGTCAATGATTTAAATCAATTTTCAAATCGTACAGTTCTAGAGTGTCTGCTATAATTAGTTCTTTCTACTGATGTTCTGTGCGTTTCGCCTACAAACATGTACTTAAATAGGACAAGATCGGAAGAGCTTTGTCGCGGCCTAAACCGCTAGTTGCTGTCGTCAATCTCTCATAAAATTGTTAGTTTCTAATTTAAAATTCTCCTCGACTGAGAGTTCTATCGCGAGCGGATTCCAATCAAGTAGAAACCAGTAACCGGCAAGCATCTCAACGAGATGTGATTTACAATTTCATATTATTCAAATTGCTTTGTAAATAACATTTGCTATAAGTGGACAAAAGGGTTATCTCTTAATGGCAAAAGATAAACCCAATGTTCAATGAGAAAACGATTTATAAAAACATAACTTAATTCCCACTGCGTTCAGCGATCGACCAATACGCGTGTAGAATATTTTCGCTTCGATATCCATATTGCCTAGAATAGCCTGGTTGTACGTTGTAAGATATCTTCATAATTATCCCGGCTATGTAGAGACGTAAATAGTTATTAGAAACGAGATATATCAATCTCAATATGCATTCATATCATTATAAATAGACATATCATGATGTCGCCGACGGGGACAGAAATTAAGTCATTAACACTGCAAGGAGCATTATAATGCGTTATTACCCAAGCCGAGGGCATGCTTGGACGCGGTAATGACATGCTATTGAAGAGGCAGTGTTATTAGTCGGGAGTAATACAGGCGTATGTGTCGCACGGTGTTCAATGATTAATACCTGAGTTATAATGCAAAACATATGTACTACCTCATTAGAGGCGTCATCACAGAGGCATTAGGAATAAGACGCCATTCCATTTTAACACACGCACACAGTCATTTTGTGATTTATTTCTGTAATGACATTGTTTCGTCACGGACCTAGTCATTAGGTCCCATGTCGTGCTTGATAAAGCAGGGATATGTTACTGAAATTATACATATCGGCACAGGAAACATTTATTAATAGATAATTACCACTTACTGATAATGCTAATGATAGTGACATTAAATTCATGTGATTGCAGACTCATCTGGCTTCATACTGCATTGTGTGTGTGTGTGTGTGTGTGTGTGTGTGTGTGTGGGGGGGGGGGGGGGGGGGGGGGGGGGGGGGGGGGGGTGGAAGCCACACTCCATATTTCCTTTTCAATTCAAAGGGTTGTACATTTCACTGACTCACATTTTATCATGGCAGTTTGTCGCCAAAATGTGAATTGTAGTATAATTCGCTAAATGTACTGAGAGGATGAAGAAAGTATACGTAGTTTATTTTATGTAATTGAAAACTAAAAGGAAACTGTTAAATTTCATTATGTGTATGTAACTGTCTCTCATTCCTGCAACAGGTTTTAGAAAAGAATCTGGGGCTAGGAAATGTTGTGTGGACACACTATGGCTCAATGAAGACTGATATAGAAAAGAATATGCAACCGCATAACCCCTGCTGTAAATTTGAGCCGAAAAAGCACATTAATTGTATCAAGATAAGACGCAGAAAATACCCATCCACAGTTGTGTATTGCGCGACTTTTTTAAATCAAACTCTACTTTTAAAATTAGAACCATGTAAAATCAATCTCTGCGTGCTGCGTCAGTACTTTGTTTAAGCGCCAGTGCAATTCCTTGTTGTAAATAGTATCGCTAACTTGAGACTTTTCCACTTGAGAATGAAACATATGATGAATTCAGCCGAGAAGTATAGTATGTTTTGAGTTATCTGGTTCTGAAAATTACAATATGGTCGACTAAAGAACATTCCTAGAGCATCTTAAACATTAGAAACTGTAGCCTAAGTCAGTTTGTGTTTAATGCCGTCTTGTTACACCGTGATAGGGTATATACCCATTCAATGCAGTCACGTCACAGTGACGTGTTACAGTCGGTGTTTGTTGAATGCAGACACGTTACAGTGACGTGTTACAGTCGGTGTCTGTTGAATGCCGTCACGTCACAGTAACGTGTTACAGTCGGTGTCTGTGGAATGCAGTCACGTCACAGTGACGTGTTACAGTCGGTGTCTGTTGAATGCAGTCACGTCACAGTGACGTGTTACAGTCGGTGTCTGTTAAATACAGTCATGTCACAGTGACGTGTTACAGTCGGTGTCTGTTGAATGCAGTCACGTTACAGTGACGTGTTACAGTCGGTGTCTGTTGGATGCAGTCACATTACAGTGACGTGTTACAGTCGGTGTCTGTTGAACGCAGTCACCTTACAGTGACCTGTTACAGTCGGTGTCTGTTGAATGCAGTCACGTAACAGTAACGTGTTACAGTCGGTGTCTGATGAATGCATTAAACGTTACAGTGATGTGTTTCAGTCGGTGTCTGTTGAATGCAGTCACGTAACAGTAACGTGTTACAGTCGGTGTCTGATGAATGCAGTCACGTTACAGTGACGTGTTACAGTCGGTGTCTGATGAATGCAGTCACGTTACAGTGATGTGTTACAGTCGGTGTCTGTTGAATGAAGTCACGTCACAGTGCCGTGTTACAGTCGGTGTCTGATGAATGCAGTCACGTTACAGTGACGTTACTGTCGCGGTTTCTGTTGAATGCAGACACGTTACAGTGACGTGTTACAGTCGGTGTCTGTTGAATACAGTCATGTCACAGTGACGTGTTACAGTCGGTGTCTGTTGAATGCAGTCACGTTACAGTGACGTGTTACAGTCGGTGTCTGTTGAATACAGTCATGTCACCGTGACGTGTTACAGTCGGTGTCTGCTGAATGCAGTCACGTTACAGTGACGTAATAGACTCGGTTTCTGTTAAATGCAGTCACGTCACAGTGACGTGTTACAGTCGGTGTCTGTTGAATGAAGTCACGTCACAGTGCCGTGTTACAGTCGGTGTCTGTTGAATGCAGTCACGTAACAGTAACGTGTTACAGTCGGTGTCTGATGAATGCAGTAAACGTTACAGTGATGTGTTTCAGTCGGTTTCTGTTGAATGCAGTCACGTAACAGTAACGTGTTACAGTCGGTGTCTGATGAATGCAGTCACGTTACAGTGACGCGTTACAGTCGGTGTCTGAAGAATGCAGTCACGTTACAGTGATGTGTTACAGTCGGTGTCTGTTGAATGAAGTCACGTCACAGTGCCGTGTTACAGTCGGTGTCTGATGAATGCAGTCACGTTACAGTGACGTTATTGTCGCGGTTTCTGTTGAATGCAGACACGTTACAGTGACGTGTTACAGTCGGTGTCTGTTGAATACAGTCATGTCACAGTGACGTGTTACAGTCGGTGTCTGCTGAATGCAGACACGTTACAGTGACGTGTTACAGTCGGTGTCTGCTGAATGCAGTCACGTCACAGTGACGTTATAGACTCGGTGTCTGTTGAATGCAGTCTTGCCCCAGTGACAAAGAGTTATAGCTAACGCCATTGAATAATCTGTCCCGTGTATCTGTCGAAACAGATTCCATTGGGTGTACAAGGCACCATAGTGATTGATGTTATATATGGAAAGAAGTGGCAGCACCAGATGTTCGTGAAAAGGTTACGCATGTCCTGTTTTACCGTTATAAACCTCCGGTGACGTCACCCCATTGTACTTTATGTGTTTTCCTCCTTTGCACGAGTACTTTGAGTCAATCAACTTGAAAGCCGAAAGCGACTTTGAATATACATCAAGATGTCTTCCTTTCCAAATAACACCTGTTTTGAGGTTATACCTTTGAAAGGTTGATTGTTAACTGGATAAAAATCAAACATTTTTTCGCATGAAAATTCCATGACGTGAATCGAACCTGCAAGCACATATTGCAAGTGTGGCATACAGGCCTCAGATACAAGGCTGTATTCATCAGACACCGACTGTAGCACCGGTACATGCACGCACGCACGCACGCACGCACGCACGCACACATACACACATACATACATACATACATACATACATACATACATACATACATACATACATACATACATACAACGTGTGAACAGCGTGTGTTGCCAAATGGTGCACGTGCCAGCATATTAATGTTTTAGACGAGCCCATTTTAAACGGGGGTGTAGATATTAAATAAACACAACATATTTGGTTAATGCGTGTATCAACCAAAGAAGATGGCGGTTCACGACCTCGAACTCGGTCTTTGTGAGAGCAGTAATTAACACATCTACGGAATTGAGATACGATGACATGCATCAACCACAAGCCTGACCACCCGATACCGTTAGTCGCCTCTTTCGACAAGCACAGTCGCCCTTCACGATATTTCGATTTACGATCGAGATTATTAGTAACAAATGATCGGTTTGTTTGTGTGTACAGGATCGTTCGTGGTGATTTGTGGTGAATGTCTTATATCAAGCATGTTTGTCGTTGTTTATTGCACCGCCAGCTGTGGCGCTAATGTCCTAGAGACTGGTGCATGGCTGTCGTTCGAACGATAAAATATTTATACAGTTACACATCGTGGTGACACTGTACGTTTAAATTGCATATAAATATATACTATATGGGGTTAGCGCTGGCGTCGTTTGTGATACATGTGTATGAATGTATAATTATGTATATATTTAAGAAATACATTTTACTGTACTCCTGTCTGTAGTGTAATAAAGTATAGGTTTTTACTGAATTATTCTAGTTATACACGTGGACGTAATGTATGAGAGAGGGAGGGAGAATGAGGAGAGAGGCACAGAGAGAGTAAGAGGTCGGAGAGAGAGAGAGAGAGAGAGAGAGAGAGAGAGAGAGAGAGAGAGAGAGAGAGAGAGATGCCCTTTTTGAACGGTTTCATACAGCTGTCAATGTAATTTCACACCCGAAAGAAAAGGTGTTCTTTTCAGTTAAACTCTTTTCTTGTCATTTGTCCACGTCATATCCCTTTATTTCAAGCATAAATTAACAATATGTTGTTTTTATTTTTGTCCCAACCAAACGAACATTTTAGGAATTGCGTCCCACGTATCGAGTTCTGGCCACGGTGTCGCAGAGAGACAGTATTAGCCATTGTGACTCTTAAATCAGAACTGGGGGCGCCAGGTTTATCGTGGCATCGCGTGACATGATTTTGATCATATTCTTCAAGTTTCTCACGTAGCATACTTGATGCCGTCTTTGGAACTGAACAAAGGATGTTCATAGAGCCACATCCATTCCAGAACGCTCTCCACAAGCGATGGCATGGTGTTTTTCTGAGAGTTACGTCGGCGTCTGGAGCCTCTTAAGTCTGGCGTTTATCGTGAGATTCCCGAAGCGTCGTATGTCGATATGTAGGAGTTACGTAAGGCTCTTGTAACATCGTTCGTCCTTAGAAGTTAACTAAGACTTGAAACGTCGCTAGTCCTCAGGAGTTACGTAAGATTCTTGGAACACCGCTTGTGATAAGGAGTTGTGTAATGTTCTGTGAACATCGTTATTCCTTAAGAGTTGTGTAAGGTTTTTGGTACACCGTTTGTCCTTAGGAGTTACGTAATGTTCTCGGAACACCGTAAGTCCATAAGAGTTAAGTAAGTTTCTTGTAACCCCGTTATTCCTTAAGAGTTATGTAAGGTTCTTGGAACATCGTCCGTCCTTAGGAGTTAAGTAAGACTTGAAACATCGTTCGTCATTAGGAGTTCTGTAAGGTTCTTGGTACATCCTTAGTCCTTAGGAGTTGCGTAGGGTTCATGTTACCCCGTTAGTCCTTAAGAATGATGTAAGGTTCTTGGAACATCCTTAGTCCTTAAGAATTATGTTAGGTTCTTGGAACATTGTTCGTCCTTTGGAGTTACGTTAGACTTGAAACATCGTTTGTCCTTAGGAGTTACGTAAGGTTCTTGTAACCCCGTTAGTCCTTAAGTGTTATGTAAGGTTCTTGGAACACTGTTAGTCCTTAGGGGTTAGGTAAGGTGTTTGGAACACCGTTTGTCCTTAGGAGTTACATAAGGTTCTTGTTACCCCGTTAGTACTTAAGTGTTATGTAAGGTTCTTGTAACCCCGTTAGTACTTAAGAGTTATGTAAGGTTCTTGGAACATCGTTTGTCCTTGGGAGTAAACCGTAGAGTAAACTCGAGAGTCTAATGAAGGTAAGGCTAGTATAAGGTCGTCTGTTTCCGGGGATGTGGTACATGCAGAGGCGTCATTGGTATCTGACAGTATCGTAACTCTCGGAGTGTAGAAGTCCTCTCGGAGTGTCGTAATCCTCTCAGAGTGTTGTAATTCTCTCGGAGTGTCGTAGTTCTTTCCGAGTGTCGTATTAATGTACATGTATAAATAACACGGAAACACTGCATGGGGATATTTAAAAGATTAAAATAAAACAGGCAGCAAAGGGCGAATGGGTCACGTGATTCTGATGATCGGAATGAAGCCTGAAGAAGTGATGATAGCGATGAAGACTGACAAAGTTATGATAGAGTGAGTGAGTGAGTTGGGTTTAACGCCGTTTTTAACAGTATTCCAGTTATATCGCGGCGTGTCAGCTTAATGTGGGAGGAAAGCCCGAAGTGATGCAGGTCTTAGACGTTTACCAGTTCGGTGAAACCCACGAGCAAGGGTATGGTGCTAACAAACCAAGAAACATAATCGGGGCGAACCGGGATTCGAACCCACAATAATAGGTTTCTTGCGTGCCCAAGGGACGCAACTCTGCACAGCGCATCGCGGCGCTTTAGACGACTGGGCTACCCGTGCCCCCAAGAGATGACAGAAATGAAGACTGACAAAGTGATGATAGCGATGAAGACTGACAAAGTGATGATAGCGATGGAGACCGACAAAGTTATAATAGCGATGAAGACCGACAAAGTCATAATAGCGATTAAGTCTGACAAAGTGATGATGCGGGTGAAAACTGACAAAGTTTATGATGGAGACGATTCTTTGTGACGAGGCCTGTAACGACAAGGTGTGTAGTTACAGTGTGTGATTCTAGTTGATGAGAGAAGAGGGCAGGCTGATGAGATGAAGTAACTTGGTCTCTACAGATTGTTGGTTTGATTGTTTGGATGGAGTCGGCTTCTGAAAGTTACTGATGGTGCAGTGTTTGAGGCTGGAAGGGACGATGGAGCCGGTCCACTGGGTCTGGTGACCCTGGTGGCTTCTGTGAAAGGAATCGCTGAACCAACCTCACTCACACACCAACAAACGCTGCCCAGTGTCACAAAGCGCTCGTGGGACTACAACTGTCTCGTCTTCTATACTTTAGAAAAGTTCTACAAGAGCCGTAGCCATACGGTCGCTGTGTCAAACAGAACCATGTTCTCTTGCTACTCGAATGATGTAGGCTATCTACAAAACTGTCCTGCCGCAATTGAGGAACGAGTCGAGCCAACCTCTTTGAGTCGAGGAAGGAGAACGAAACATTTGGTATCGGGATTATGTACCCGACTCAAACCGAGCTCCAGCGCTTAGAAAGTCGAGTAAAACGGACGTTTTTTAGGACCACGTGGTCATTTTTGAATGTCAAAGGGCGATCACCACAACCACTTGATAAAGACACTTGCATAATTTTCCTTTTACACTATAGAAATAGATTACCAGTCGATGGAAATGTCGATTTCTTTCAACTTGATTCATTCTGTGTACATTGTAATCGCACTCGGGAAGACATGATACGGCCTCAGTTGATGGTAATACTGGTTCCGGGCTGGGGTATGGTTAAACATCTCCCGTAGCGAGGCTACTTGACTAATTTTCTGTGTTAGCTAATGGCGGTCGATAATTGTCGTTGATACCATGCATACATACCTTGAACTGCTCTTCCTGTAAAAGATATGGCGTCCCTAGAGATCAGGCGAGTTTCTTCGCCATCAGCTAATACTGCAGACGTCAACGAGGCGAATAGACTCGACCGTGGCTCTCTGGAGCGTATGTTTGAGAATTGCCATAAAGGGAATTAGTTAATGCACATATGGTTTGAATTGCCTAGAACTGAGGGGGTATTTGTTCTTTGGCAAGGACGGCAAAAAGAGCATTCGCTACACGGCGGCCGATTACGTCTTCTGTTTGACATACAGCGGTGAGGGATTTGGACAGTGATCATTGTGTCGTATGAGGTTGATTAAGGACATGAGGGCTATGGCTGTGGTAATTGATGTTGTGTCCGATAGAAACTGCTCCGAGCACATCGTATTTTCTGCTGTTTAAATTAGAATTGGGACTTTGTAAATTGATAAGATGGAGCTATAATGTCAAACCTCTGTCATTGATGTGTGATTGTGTTACGTGTGTGAGAGGGCAGATTGCGAACTTCTATTTTAGTATTTCGGTCAATCGCCTGTATGTGTTGCAATATGTTATTGTCATATTAAAGGTTAAGCACAGAAAGATCGACATCAAGTCTATGTTTAATGCGGCTGTGATTGGGGGTAGTTTCCGGACAGTCAACTAGTCGATGTTAGGGTGGCGAGTGAAGTTAAATACTAGGATATCGACTTGACGTCTTCGTGTTGCTAAGATCGACTTATTGAACGAGGCTCTGGGTTGATTTAACAAGCTAAATTCAATGAAAGCAATTACCGCCTTAGACTGTGATGTGCATATGTGCATCTACAAATACACGCACACATGCGTGTACACTTATGCAAGTATGCATGTACACACACACACACACACACACACACACACACACACACACACGAACACAAATACACATACAAACACAAAAACACACGCGCGCAAACACAAGCAGACACACAAACGGGCATGCACAAACACACACACAATCACAGAAACACACACAAACAAACACACATACAAAAACACACACAAACACAAAAACACACACACATACACGCAAACAAAGACACAAAAGCACAAAACACACATATATACACAAAAACACACACAAGTACAAACACACACACATAAGCACAACAACAACAACAATAACACACACACACACAAGCACAAGCACACACATAAGCACACAAATGTGTGTTTGTACACTATGCAATTCCGTATCAGTTTGGCTTGATTTGAAGGCACTGGATACGTTGCGAGCTCTCGGGCAAACGAAATCGGAGAATATTTGATTGAAAAAATAGATTACTTCCAGCGAATTCAGTATTACATTTCTTATTGATATCATCATGAAACAGTATATATATGCCTTCTTAATTGAACTGGTTATGAATTTTTGCAAATATCAGCGCTGATAATAGAATTTATACACATAGTGGCTAGAAGTTCACTGTTGGTACAAGTGTACGTGTGGTGTGAAATTAATATGTGTAACGCGGCTTGCCCTTTTTATCGTCGTTAAAGGGCAGGTCTCCGCCGCGTTCACGATACAGTATTGTCTTTAGACGTAGTCTGTGCGAACTCCTCCGCGTTCACGATACAGTATTGTCTTTAGACGTAGTCTGTGCGAACTCCTCCGCGTTCACGATACAGTATTGTCTTTAGACGTAGTCTGTGCGAACTCCTCCGCGTTCACGATACAGTATTGTCTTTAGACGTAGACTGTGCGAACTCCACCGCGTTCACGATACAGTATTGTCTTTAGACGTAGTCTGTGCGAACTCCTCCGCGTTCACGATACAGTATTGTCTTTAGACGTAGTCTGTGCGAACTCCTCCGCGTTCACGATACAGTATTGTCTTTAGACGTAGTCTGTGCGAACTCCTCCGCGTTCACGATACAGTATTGTCTTTGGACGTAGACTGTGCGAACACTGGCAGACAACCTACTTAAGTGCCCCCACAAATCTGTCGAGATTTACCTACCAGGCACATACAGATTCAGCCACGTGACACCATCACACATTCTACCCTAGACTAACATTTAGTCTCTGAAATCTTATATGACACAATATCCTTCTTGACTCTAAAAATATAATAAAAATTCCCTGTGCTGATTTCAGAATAGAGCTAGCTTGAGCTGGCTAGACTTGCTTTTGTATGCGGTTTTTTTTCTCATAAAATTAATATATTCCACGGTCATGGTGCAGGACTAATTCTTCCCAACTGAAACCTTTAACAGAACGTAGCCAACTGATACCTTAATACATTGTAGTGGTCGCCTTAAACGACTGGGCCCTTTCTTGGGTGAGAATTTCTTTTTCAAATAATATATTTTTAGATATTTTAATGTGTACTTGTGTCTTCTAAGCTATTTATGACCGGGTTTTAATACTTCATAACTTAACAAGAATTAGGATATCTGTGTTGATGTAAAGTATGAGTCTAATCTAAAACTTCGCCTCCTCCAGTCGAAAACTGCGCCACAATTAGTTGTGCTGAGTTGTGTCCCTTGGGAACGTCATATTGTTTGTTTGTTGTTTGATGTCGCACTCAGCAATATTCCAGCTACATGACGGCAGTCTGTAAATAATCGATTCTGAACCAGACAATCCAGTCATTGATATCATGATCATCGTTCCACGCAATTGGTATATGATGACATGCATCAACCAAGACAGCGAGCCTGACCACGCGATCCCGTCAGTCGGCTCTTACGGCAAGTATGGATTGCTGAAGACCTGTTCTAACCCGGATCTTCACGGTCGGGGAACGTCATAAACCTGTGATAGTGGGTTCGAATCCCAGTTCGCCTCGATTATGTTTCCAGGTTTGTCAGCACCATACCCGTGATCATGGGTCTCACTAAAGCAGTAAAAAAAATTAAACCTGCATCACTTCGGGTTTTCGTCCGACAGAAAACTGACACGCCTCGTTATGAAGCGGCGTTAACCCAACCAGTTATGTCTGGTCTTCAGCTGTAGACGGCGTAGACTGTTCATAACAACAACATTGGTCTAACCACATTTTGTTGTTGTCAGAACGACAAAATCTCTCAATCTATAATCTGCTCCCGGGGTGGTCATGCATCACGTCACGTCCATCAATCACCAACAAAGACGTGAAATGTACAAGCACGTGAATCACGTGCCAGTGTTGACATTCCATAATGAAGTTAATACAACTCTCTCGCTGCGCTGATCACGTTTATCTTAAGCAATTACCAACATCTGTAATCTTCTAACACTGTGTGGAGCTGTGGGTCGGATTCGTGTCTCTACTTACGTCTGTAAGCAAGCATTGATAACGTGCAGTGTACAGAGTTTACGCTCAACCGAATACCGTATAACATCTTGTAAACACATCGTAATGATTTTCTGATCAACCTTTCTCAGCCGATAGGTATGAGTGTGTTACTAGGTTTAACGCCGCTTTTAACAGTATTCCATGTTTATCACGGCGTGTCAGCTTAATGTGGCAGGAAAGCCCGAAGTGATGCGGGTCTCAGACGTTTACCACTTCGGTGAAACCCACGAGCACGGGTATGGTGCTGACAAACCTAGCAACATAATCGGGGCGAACCGGGATTCGAACCCACAATCATAGGTTTCTGGCGTGCCCAAGGGACGCAACTCTGCACAGAGAATCGCGGCGCCTTACCCGACTGGGCCACCCGTGCCCCCAGGTCTTAGAGTTAGTGAGTGAGTTGGGTTTAACGCCGCTTTTAACAGTATTCCAGTTATACCACGGCGTGGCAGCTTAATGTGGCAGGAAAGGCAAGGAGCTGACACGAAATGCAAATTTTATTGGTTGAACGTCTTGTTGAAACACAAAAGAACGGTTACGGTCCAAACAAACAGCAATTCTCTGTGCAGAGTTACGTCCCTTAAGCGTGCCAGTATCCTATGGGCATATAATTGAATCCCAGTTTCACACAGATTTTGTTTCTAGGTATGTCAGCACTATACTATAAGTGGTAAACGTCTGAGACCTGCATCACTTCGGGCTTTAATCCCACATTAATCTGTCACGCCATGATATAACTGGAATACTGTTAAAAGCGGCGTTCAACCCAACCCACTCACTCACACTCATTAAAACAATTCACGCATCATAATCAGGGTAAATTTGGGATTTGAAGCCACGGTAAGCAGATCCTGTAAGTTGTGTAACCCGACTATGCAAAGCGAATTACGGTGTTTTCGACAACTAAACATCTTGTTCACGGGTGCGATTGGCCCAGCCGTCAAAGGCGCCACAATTCGCTGTGCAGAGTTGCGTCCCCTGGTCTCGCCAGAAACTTAGGATCGTAAGTTAGAATCCCGGTTCGCCCCGATTATGTTTGTCAGCACCATACCCGTGCTCGTGGGTTTCGCCGAAATGGTAAACGTCTGAGACCTGCATCACTTCGGGCGTTTCTCCCACATTATGCTGACACGCCGTGATATAACTGGAATACTGTTAAAAGCGGCATTCAAATTCAATTCCTAAGGCAGCTCGACCTTGGTGTTTGGAATTTTTTTATAGATTTCAAATCGTACTCTCGATTCGACACACGTTCAATATTCCGAGTGAACCAGTTCTTGGTCTTTGGCAACTCATGCTTGTCCCCCGTGCAGATCCGGGTTAGAATTGCTCTTTCGCAACTCATGCTTGTCTCCCGTGCAGATCCGGGTTAGAATTGGTCTTCAGCAACTCGTGGTTGTCCACCGTGCAGATCCGGGTTAGAATTGGTCTTCAGCAACTCATGCTCGTCCCCCGTGCAGATCCGGGATAGATTAGGTCTTCAGCAACTCATGCTTGTCCCCCGTGCAAATCCGGGTTAGAATTGGTCTTCAGCAACTCATGATTGTCGACTAGCAAGAGGCGACTAACGGGATCGCGTGGTCAGGATAGCTTACTTGGTTGATGCATGTCATCGATCCGAATTGAGTAGATCGATGCTCATGATGTCATGATTATCTTGTCCAGACTCGATTATTTACAGGCCGCCGTCATATACCTCGACTCTGGTTGAGTGCGGCGTTAAACAACAAACAAAGAAATCCAAAGGGTGCTTGAGAATTACACCCTAACGATTTTTCCAACGTATACGGTACTTGAATCAACACAGCCGGCGTTTGTATTTCAATCATCACGGCTTCAATTGCGCGCAGGCAGACAACGTCACGCGACGTGATTGTCCCGCTGAAATGGACTCCTCTGTCAGTTCTTTGAAGGCAATGTAACTTATGAAATGTACAATCGAAATCCGTGCCGAAATGCCAGTCATTCTTACGGTAATGTGTGTCCCATTACTGAAATGTACATCATGTTTGTTTAACTTACACGAGGAGAAACCGAAAGCTTTTCCTACGTCGTCAGCTGTTTGTCACTTGTGATCGCTATGTCGAAGATTCCCTTACCAAATGCCATGGCTTCCTGGCATGAAAGCGGAGTAATGGGTCTTTGATGTCAAAGTTCACTTCGTCCACAAGTGTTATGTACCCATCCTAATAAGACTGGATTATATTTATGAATGTTGCGTAAAACAATATGCAGTCACTTACACTCTTCTGTTTCAGTGAAATTGTCGTCATTTCTTGCGAAAAAGACCAGAATCCTTTTTCTGTTTTTCCTTTTCTATAAACAGTTTTCCCGGTTCAAATCCGGAAATTCTTACAAAACGTTGGAGCTGAAAAAAATATATTTCGCGATAACTTTTACCTTGGAGCAAAATTTACGTCTAACGGAGATATAGTCGAGAAATTCAAAGACAAAATGGAATTCTGTTTTCGAATATCAGTGTCGATTCACAAAACAGTTGTTTTTTCTTTGAAAGATGGCACCAGGTGTGTTGACGCAACTCTTATTCAATCAGTTCGTAGTTATTGAACCCTAAGCAATATCAAAATTATTTTTTGCTCTCATTTAGGATGATTGTTGAATAATGTGATGAAAAACTTGCCGTCAGGGCATTCTAACCTGGGGCATTCCAGCTCGCGAAGTCAGCGCCGAGGTCAAACAGATATCTTACACCAAGGCGACTTGGACGAAATTGGGTGGGAATAGCAATTAAATATTTACTTACATCAAGTCTGATCATTTCAGCGCTTTTTTCTATAAACTGTGTGTGTGTGTGTGTGTGTGTGTGTGTGTGTGTGTGTATAATTTGCCAGCTTCGTTGTAATTTACTTGATGGAAAACACCCTAGGTGCGGGAACCATATATCTGCTCTGCACCCAATAAATGATTTTGATTTTGACTTGTCGCTTCACAGAACTTCGGACAGTACCATAGCGTTTTCCTAATAAATTCCCGATTCGGAACACGTCGCTCTAACAACGCTGCCATAAAGTACACGAATCATAATCCGAGGAAAACTGCACACGATTCGTTTCCTAAAACACTTGTCTTGAAATATGTGTGCTTATATTTACGATCCTACATTTTTATATGTACTTATCTTGTTGGAATGAGCGGGATGGCACGTATTATGGGCCGGCATCGCTCAGCGCGATGGCGGATAGAAATCTCCACTGGTCCGGTTTCCAAGTCGATAAGTAAATATACTGCTGCGCGATCTAAATAAGTTGTCGTATTTGAAGGTAAGTATCTCGGGAAGTGCATCATGACGGCGATACATGCACTTTTGCTGAAGCATTTTAAGGGCGATGCAGATTCAGATAGGGGATCTATGAGGAAAACGCGATGGAAATCCGTTCTCCGTAGCGACAAGCGTTCTTTCAAAATCGTTATAGGTAGCAGCATTGAGATACGGCTACCGCAGCTGTCATATACTATTCTGTTTGATCAGAGCGGGGTTTGCTATCAACAAGGGGAAGTAATGTTTTGGTTATCGATAAACATGCTTGAGTAGGTCCTATAGGGATTGTATACTTGCCCCGGAACATGCACTGCGTAACCCGAGTCGCCTTAGAGCGAGCCGCACGTGCTAATGGATCAGGGAAGATATTTCACGTGCATCACGCTAGGGCGACTCCATAATGGTGTCATGACTTCGAGTTTTGAGATATAATTTTTTTTTCGGTTAGCGTCATTAGTGGGGGTTATGAAGATAGTGGGTGATAAAGCGTTGCATTTTCAACTTGTAAGTTCAGTTGCACCTGTAATGAACCATTTTATACCCACGACGTCTGTTTCTTGTCATGTATTGCACGTGCATGGGCTAAACCACAGAACGAGTTCAGAGTATGTTTTGGGTAGCTTTTTCCATCACAGTCAATCTTGCACTTTTTATTGTATTGTATTGTCAGCGAGCCTGACCACCCGATCCCGTTAGTAGCCTTTTACGGCAAGCATGGGTTGCTGAAGACCTGTTCTATCCCCGGATCTTCACGGGTCGGTTCGCTGAAGACCTGTTCTATCCAAACAGGGATCGGGTGGTCAGGCTCGCTGACCAGGTTGATGCACTTCATCGTAGATCGATGCTCATGATGTGAATCACTGGATTGTCTGGTCCAGACTGGATTATTTACAGAGCGCCGTTATATTGATAAGTATTGACGTACCTCTGAAAGTGTACTTTATCACAGGATAAGGTACTGTCAGCGTCTTATTTGGGTCTTTTTCTTCTTATGTTGTTTAACGCAGCGAAAAGCAATATTTCAGCTATATAACGGCGCTTTGTAAGTTTTTTGTTTTGAGTGCGGCGTGAAACAAAAAACTAACAAAGACACAAATGTAAATAAGCGAGTCTGGTCTACACAAAACCGGCGAATGGTATTATGAGCATCGATGACATGCATCTTCCAAGTAAGCGAGTCCAGTCGATCCCGTTAGTCGCCTCTCACGACAAGCATTTGTTACGGATGACCCATTCTACCCCGGATATTCACTGGTGCCCTCTCTGACTAATTCTAAGATTTTGTGTTAAAATATCAAATACCCGTGAAAACAGGATCGGGTGGTCAGGCTCGCTGACTTGGTTGGTGCATGTCATCGTATCCCAACTGCGTAGATCGATGCTCATGATATCAGTCACTGGATTGTCTGGCCCAGACTCGATTATTTACAGAGCGCCGTCATATAGCTGGAATATTGCTGTGTGCGGCGTTAAACAACAGAAGAAGAAAAAGACCAAAATAAGACGCTGACAGTACCTTATCCTGTGATAAAGTACACTTTCAGAGGTACGTCATACTTTGCTGACGTCATGGCGCCGTTCAAAACTCCTCCCCATTGATCCAACGTATCCTTGGTAACATAGTTCTGTCATCCCTGTCCGTCATGACGCCGTTCAAAACTCCTCCCGATTGATCCAGCGTATCCTTGGTAACATAGTTCTGTCATCCCTGTCCGTCATGACGCCGTTCAAAACTCCTCCCCATTGATCCAACGTATCCTTGGTAACATAGTTCTGTCATCCCTGTCCGTCAAGATGGCTCATCCCTACAATTATCGATCGGTGAAACTGTTTCTTTAAACTTACAATTATTAAATATTATTCCCTGGGAAAAACATGGCAAGATGATGTCCACCATCCCCAATGCGGGGTCGAGTCCCAAACATATCCAAACCACTGTGGCCGTCCCGAGGGGGGCGTTGGTGCCCCAGAAACTATGTTTGTCTCTAGACCCAGACATAAGCATTCCTTGAACACTTTCATAACCTCATGTACACCTGTTGATCAGGTTAAGACATTTAGCAACATGCTGAAGTTAAACACAACGACCGCTGCCCAGTAGGGCTTCCTCCGCCATGTTCGTACCAACGGCGACGCCATTTCACGCCCCAGGCCAGCCACTAACGTCAGCTTCATCTACCGGTGACGATGTCATGTAGTGTCGTCACTTAGTCACAGCAACATTTCAGTCTGCTAACATTAGTGATAAAACATAACTTGCAACTTATACCACGGAAAATACCCCCGGCTACCATTAACCACCAATACAGAACTTTGGGTGTGTTCGCTCGATCCCACAATGCCCTTGTGGAATGTTTTGAGTCACGTGATAAATAAATGAAGAGGTTTTTTTAACGAGGACTGAAATTTAAATCTTATTTATTGCTGCGTGGGATTTGGGATGAACACACACTGGACGGATAATGAAATGTGATCTATTCAACCATAAACTATCTATTTTAGAGGGGTTTTATTGTGGTTAAAATGTATTTTGTCTCTTAAAGTTAGGATGCAGGCAATTAGGTGTAACAGTCCGAGGCTTTTCAATTTACTGCGCTGATTATTACAGATTTGATTTTAAACCCATCTGAAGTAAAACACAAGGTCTTTAAGTCGACATCTTAGAAACGTAATTACGTTTGCTCAATCTCCATGTGTAGTGCATAAAGAATAGTACAGTTGAGGCCAAAGGACTTTTGTTTTTTTATGGTAGTGTAACATTCGAACCAACAGAACCTTCTGGTTCTTGAACGACAAAGAGACGCATGTGAGTGAGTGAGTGAGTGAGTCGGTGGGTGGGTTGGTGGGTCTGATTGAGTGAGTGAGTGGGTGAGAGTGAGTGAGTGAGTTGGTGGGTGAGTGTGTAAGTGAGTTGGTAGTTGGGTGAGTGGGCGAGTGAGTGAGTGAGTGAGTGAGTGAGTGAGTGAGTGTGTGAGTGAGTTGGTGGGTGAGAGTGAGTGAGTGAGTGAGTGAGTGAGTGAGTGAGTGAGTGAGTTGGTGGGTGAGTGAGTGAGTGAGTGAGTGAGTGAGTGAGTGTGTGTGTGAGTTGGTGGGTGAGTGGGTGAGAGTGAGTGAGTGAGTGAGTGAGTGAGTGAGGGGGCGGGCGAGCGAGTGAGTGAGTTGGTGGGTGAGTGGGTGAGAGTGAGTGAGTGAGTTGGTTGGTGAGTGTGTAAGTGAGTTGGTGGTTGGGTGAGTGGGCGAGTGAGTGAGTGAGTGAGTGAGTGAGTGAGTGTGTGAGTGAGTGAGTAAGTGAGTGGGCGAGTGGATGAGTGAGTGAGTGAGTGTTTGAATGAGTGGGCGAGCGAGTGAGATTCTATGCTGCCATGAACGGTATTTCACGTTGTCCGAAGTCATAGGACCTTAAAGGTTTACTATTTTGACGCAGCTCACGAGCGCGGACATAAATATAATCACGGAGAATCGAGGTTTGAACCCACCCTTAAAGGCGCCCTACACCACTGGGCCACCTGTCCCCTCCGTTACCGAGATTCTAGGACATCTAAGCAAGTCATTCCACCGTCCTTTACAGCGTTCATCTCGACACCCACTCACATAACAAGGGCGGACAAAATTACTTTCTACAAGCAGAAGTAACAATCATTCTATTACCCATGATGCTAAGTTTTATGAAATTCCAAAGCGCCCTCTGGTGCCTTCTTGCAAACGAAGCAATCCTTTGAACTCTGTGAGTCTTCTGTAACTTCCGGCAAGGAGAGCTTCAATCCTATTAAGGCTTACGTACGAACCATCTATAGCCTTAAGGGTTTTTTTCCTCATATCGTATTGACTAAAAACGAAAGCGACCGTTACTCCGGCTTCTGTCATGGTGAATAAGGTTTATAGATGCAATGAATATTAAATTATCATCCAATAGTTTATTATTATCCCGAAGGCTTTTAAAAACTTCCATTATGCTTTCTTGTCTATTTTATCCGTATGTGCGTAATGCATTTCCTTTGAAATATTTAGCAGTACTTCTTTTGACGCTAAATAATGATTAGGATGTCAATTTGATTAAATACATCAAAACAGTACATTTTATTCATGTTTATTTGCGGTAAAACAACAGCTGTGATGTTCTAAGGGGCAAATATATACAAGGCAGGAATGGGTCTCTAGTATTTCAGGTGTGGAACATGTTGTCAAATGGGGATCCACCTGTCCGGCTTCGTGACTTGGTTGATTGTGTGTCACCGTTGCTTGACGACAGGGGGCGTTGCTCGTGCGTCGTTCACTGGTAAATTTGGTTAAGACTCGATTATTTACTGGTCGAAGCCGTACAGCTGTCACACTGCTAACTGTGGCTAAAAATACATTCAGCCACTATTGAACACGAATACAAAAATATGGAGAGAGTAATTACGAATTTAATCAAAAGCGTTAGTATGTTTTGATTTGATTTTAGATGCAATAAAAAGAACCTTTGCGACGTCTCCACTTCGTTGATTTAACTCGCAAAACGACCGTGAAGATCCGGGGTTGAATAGGTCTTCAGCAACCCAAGCTTGCCGTAAAGGGCGACTATGCTTGTCGTGAAAGGCGACTAACGGGATCGGGTGGTCAGGATCGCTGACTTGGTTGATGCATGGCAACGATCCCAATTGCGTGGATCGATGCTCATGATATCAATCCCTGGATTGTGTGGTACAGACTCGATTATTAACAGACCGTCGTCATAAAGCTGGAATACTACTAAGTGCGGTTAAACAACAAACAAACAAACAAAACACTTAAACCGCGTTCACTGAAGGGGCGGTGGGGTAGCCTTGTGGGTAAAGCGTTTGCCAGTCACGCCGACGACCATGGTTCGATTCCAAAATGGGAACGATGCGTGTAACCTTTCTTTGTGCCTAACGCCATGATAATGCTGGAATATTGCTCAAAGCACTGACCAAATCCTTCCCACTCTACAAGAGTTTTATTTCGCCAAACCGAGGCTCACACAGATCGTGTTTCAAATAACACTCGCCGTACGTAAAACAGTTTTTTTACATAAGCGCTATAGATTCTATAGTTTTTTTTGTCAAATTAGACGAAGATATTGTAGTAACTTCATGATTAGGAGACTTAGTCTCTATATGATGACGGTGATCAGATGTTTGATTCTAATCAGGAAAGTCAGATTGTTGTGGGATTACTGGTTTGAAATGATTTTCCTCAAGACTGAGACCATATAATGTCACCATCGTCGAGCCGGTCATTTCTGGAGTCGTATTTACCGTTACTTCGCGGCACTTGTCAAACATATAGCCAGTCATCAATCTAATTTACTGTGTAAGAATGTGACATTTTCTGTGCGATATTAGGGTTGATATTAACTGAAATAGTAATATATATGATACAGAAATTTTCGGTTTGAACATTAACCAAATGGGTTTGAGAAGATTCGATTCAAACTTGCTCGGATCGCCATGTGTGTTAGCCAAGTGCCCTTTTAGACTGTTTTAAGGGTAGTTTGGTTTCCGTTTTCTTTTCAGAATATGTAACAGCTGTTGTTTAATAGTTTGATCTTTTGTTTCATCATCAGGCCACGATCTAATGGAACATATCATTACGCTAAGGAATTATTCAGGAAAAACAAAAACACACAAAACAAATAGGATGGTGTTTTGTTTTGTTTTGTTTGTTTGTGTTTTTACTGGGTTTTTGGTTTTTTTCGATTTTGTTGTTGTTTTTGGTTGGTTTTTGGTTGGTTTTTTTTAGGGGTTACGTATGTAAAACGTAATCTGTAGCTGGGTAGTTTTTGTGTAAAAATATATCGGTTTATGCCACCCACCACGTTTAAAATGTAGATTAGCGGTGAAAAAAGCAAATTTATTGATTTCAAAGATGAAATGTCGGCGTATTTGTTTTAATTTTTAAAAGTTTTAAATCAATTTATATTTTGAATATTCATACCAAGTAGATAATTCTAGTACAGTACAGTACATTTTTTGGATATGATATAGCTAACTTAAGATTTTTTCAATTAAAAATCAAACATGTGATAAAATCAGCTGAGAGGTATAGTTTGTTTTCCTCTCCGGTTTATACCGCTTATGGAAATACATGTCAACATTTTCGTCGAGGCTTAATCTGTGATCTCGACACTCCGTATTTCTCGAACTACGACTTACTTGTTAAATGTTCGATCGTTGTCATGTCTTCGAATATTCGATGTTTTATTGTATTTGTGGGTAACCCAATTTTTACACCTTGGTTTAAAAATACGCCGACTTGAACCAATTGAAATTTGTGAAAAACAAATTATTCCTTCCACAGGAAATAAGTAATAAGTTGAAATACAACTAATTTATTTACTATTTTAATTAATATAAATAAATGATTTAAGATACTATAATAAAAAAACTATTGACATTTCTCTCTTAAAAACTTAAAAGCTCAAATATTTATGACAAATCGCGAGAGGAAATAAAAAAACAATTATTTGAAATTTGAATACTTATTTTTCATTTTTCGACCCACCGACCTGAATATTTGTGCCTTAAATCGTAAACCAAAACGATTGTCAATTCTAAAGATATGTATCAAGGCTTTGTTGAATCAATTGCAAGTACCATGGATATCGCACCTCTTAAACCTCTACTCCACCCTATTAAACCTGAAACGAACCAACCCAGATCATACCGCCACTTCTGTAAACGCGGCGACCCTAATCACCACGCAACACCTAACCCCCCCCCCCCCCCCCCCCCCCCTCACACACACACACACACACACACCGACTCCCCCCTTCCCCATCACCCCACCTAATCCCACGAAACCGACATTAGACAACCCTCCCATCACCAACATCCTCAACCCAACCCCATTGCTCCCCCCGACTCCAGTTCTGCCCCCCCCCCCCCCCACCCCCACCCCCCCACCCACACACACACACACCGACTCCCCCCTTCCCCATCACCCCATCTAATCCACCGAAACCGACTTCAGACAACCCTTCCATCACCAACATCCTCAACCCAACAACCCAACCCCATTGCTCCCCCCGACTCCCCAAAAAACACAAATCTCCCACCCCCACCCCATCCACCCCCCACACACACACCGACTCCCCCCTTCCCCATCACCCCATCTAATCCCACGAAACCGACTTCAGACAACCTTCCCATCACCAACATCCTCAACCCAACAACCCAACCCCATACCTCCCCTGACTCCCCAAAAAACACAAATCTCCCACCCGAACACCCGAATCCACCCCACTACACCCTTCGCCACCAAATTCAGACTCCAACCATCCCCACCCCTACGCCTGCCCCTAAAACCGACTTTAAAATCAACCCAACCCACCCACCTACCAATGGCTGTCGTTAGAGCCTAATTATGATGATGGAGAGTTCTCGACAGCGTTAATCACACCATCAGCATCCGGTTTACCTGACCCCGACCCCGGTACGACAATGCCGCGGTGATTCCCATCTTCTTTCCATCACGTTGCGGTACATTTCACACTGTTGTCATCACCACATTGACAAAAAACTGACATGTAATTGATTAGACCGGTATCAAATTAATTAAAGTACATAACAAAATTCACCCTAAGGTCCATTTTAATTTCTCGTTTCATGTGAGAATGCTCGGTTAATTTCTGTCTATTTTGGGGTCTGAGGCAGGCTGTTGGGTGCAGTTTGTACTTGGTGGTCAGACTCATTACACAAACATTATCTCAACAATGGGAAAGTGACACCATGATATCCCCCTTCTCAATCTCCTCACATGGGCTTGATGAATTGCGAGGCGGAGGCAAATTGCCTCGTTTTAAATCATTTTTGCTGCTGCACTGTTATTCATTAAGTCCGGTACTGTCATTAATTCTTCATTTCAGCGCAGTGGCACTTCCGGCTACAATCACTCACGTGAACAAAAAGCCTTTGATCTGAAGAATTCCATGTTTTATTTTAGCAAAGATCGCTCCGATATGTATACCGTAGGGATGGCTTCTAATAATTTAAGATCCCCGAGAATTCGATGCAATAGTGAATTGGGTTTAACGCTGCTTTGAAAAATATTTCACTTATATCACGCTACGAATACGTTCAAAGTGAAAAAAGATCTTTGGAATGAACCACTTTGGTAAATTTCCGGAAATTGTACGATGCTGACAGACTCTGCTCACAATCAGGGCGACTCGCGGATTCGAACTCATGTTCAGCGTATCCTGTCACAGCTAGGGGAGGCAACTCTTGAACAGAAAACTGACGCTTAGACCAAAGGGTCAATTGTGTCCTAAATCAATACTAGATATACCATGTCATAATTTGTTTTATCTTCAAGGAAGATATGTATGACAATAGTTTTCCGCATTAACTGACGGATTTTACGCCCATAAAGTTGTCTCATACAGAGTGGGGCGGTCGGGTAGCCTAGTGGTTAAAGCGTTCGCTCGTCACGCCGAAGACCCGGGTTCGATTCCCGACATGGGTACAATGTGTGAAGCCCATTTCTGGTGTCCCCCGCCGTGATATTGCTGGAATATTGCTAAAAGCGGCGTAAAACCAAACTCACTCACTCACTGTCTCATACAGATCTGTACGGAAAAGCAATTTATCTTTAATACCATGAATATAATCATTTTCATTATAACTATCGTTCTGACATTGTCAGCTTATACTCTCCTGTCTCTCCTTGTGACCCACCTCTCTCTTTCGCTCTCTCCTTTCTCTCTCTCTATCTCTCTTCATATATCACAATCCTTTCACAGCTCTCTCCATCTCTCTGACGCTTATCACGTTCTCAAGTTCTGTCTCTCTCTCTTCTCTCTCTTTCTTGGGGCACGGGTGGCCCAGTCGTCTAAGGCGCCGCGATTCTCTGTGCAGAGTTGCGTCCCTTGGGCACGACAGAAACCTGTAATTGTGGGTTCGAATCCCGGTTCGCCCCGATTATGTTTCTATGTTTGTCAGCACCATACCCGAGCTCGTTGGTTTCACCGAAGTGGTAAACGTCTGAGACCTGTATCACTTCGGGCTTTCCTCCCACATTAAGCTGACACGCCGTGATATAACTGGAATACTGTTAAAAGCGGCGTTAAACCCAACTCACTCTCTCTTTCACTTTATGTGCATATCTGTCTCCATCTCTTTTGTTGCTGGCTGTCTCTCATCTATCAACGCATATGCCCATCTCTCTCTTCATCTCTCTGTCTCTCGTGTAGATCGCTCACTCCCATTTACCAAGGTTTCTCTTCATCTCTCTGTTCAACTCCTTCTCTGAACCTTGTTCATTCCATGACCTAAGCCTCAATTTGATTAATTTAGTTTTTCGTCTGTTCGTCTATCATGCCGATATGCCATGGATCAGAGCAGCCAACAGTCGTATCATTTATCGACATGAATTGGACATTTATAAGGTTATTATTATTCTAACAACGGTACACCATTGTAGTTCAAGTGATTATCTTAAAAGAAACACATAGAACTAAATGCGCGTAATTCCCACCTCCCAAGCAATTTTACAGATTTAAAATTTATGCTCTAATTTCAACGCCTGAATTGGTTCCGCTGATCCTAGCCAGAAAATGTATTGTCTTTTTAAACAAAATCTACAGTAAATTACCCCTGGTTTTGTAATAGGATTTAATGGGACGAACGGAATCGACACTTCCACTTAATACTCCTTCCTTTTATGGGGCAAAACCGCTCGTCACGTAATGAAACTGGACGTTGCAGTCAAAGTCAGGTTTTAATAATCTTTGAAGTCCGTACGGTTTTCTCCTATCATCCCTTAACAACTCCAATATCAAGTACGTTTTGGATTTATGACTGTCGAAATCAAATCCAACGTGAATTTGTGAATCAAGAAAAGCTACGGAGGAATTTCTATTGCTTTGAAGACAGTTTGTTAGCAATTGTAAGAAATGGGAGAACGTGTACTACCTCTTGTTTTCAAAACTCAAGCACAAATTACAAAGCGAATTTCAAAGAAGATAGTTTAATGTCAAAATAAATCCGTTGTCTATCGACGTCGACCCCCTCTGGTTCACGCCTCTACTATAAACTTGAGGTGATGTTTCGCATCATTAAGAGGAAGCTTCAGAGAACAGACATTCCCGTATCAGTTTCAGATTTGCCTCCGGTTATCATGGTCGGCTGTTTAAGAGGATGCAGTGATGTGATTTGGACACTGGGTGTTTGTAAAGTTGCCGTTACTTTTTTTGTTTGATTGACGCTAATCGTTGATGAAGACTGGCTTAGCGGAGCGCCTACCGCCACAACTTGTGTTACAGTGACGGTGGGGGTTCGGGAGGGGATGGAGGGGTGATTAGGGTGGGGATGGGTGGGGGTAATTAACGTTATCTTTTCTATTATTTCGTACGAAGACATTTTTTTTGTTTTCTTTCTTTTTTCGTTATCAATATTTATTAATATTAATTAATTAAAATTTATTTACAATATTATTACGTTTAGTTTTGATTTTATGTCTTACTTGGCTTTGTTTTTTTAATCATTTTTCTTTGGGCGTGTGTATGTGTGTATGTGTATGAGGGGTGGGTACGGGTGGGGCGAGTGTATATGTGTATGAGGGGTGGGTACGGGTGGGGCGAGTGTATATGTGTATGAGGGGTGGGTACGGGTGGGGCGAGTGTATATGTGTGTGAGGGGTGGGGTGGGGTGTGTATGGGAATGAGATTGTAGGGTTGCTCGTTGTGTTTGTTTTTTGTTTTTTTGGCTATGGCCAGTTCTCGGATCTGGTCTACTGTCTGTTCTCGGATCTGGTCTACTGCCTGTTCTCGGATCTGGTCTACTGTCTGTTCTCGGATCTGGTCTACTGTCTGTTCTCGGATCTGGTCTACTGTCTGTTCTCGGATCTGGTCTACTGTCTGTTCTCGGATCTGGTCTACTGTCTGTTCTCGGATCTGGTCTACTGTCTGTTCTCGGATCTGGTCTATTGTCTGTTCTCGGATCTGGTCTACTGTCTGTTCTCGGATCTGGTCTATTGTCTGTTCTCGGATCTGGTCTATTGTTTGTTCTCGGATCTGGTCTATTGTCTGTTCTCGGATCTGGTCTATTGTCTGTTCTCGGATCTGGACTGTGGTCTGTTCACAGATATCGATTATGAACAGTTCAAGGATCTGGGCTATGGTCTGACAAAAACTAAACCATATTTTCAAAATATAATAAGAAAACAAAAATTTGTCGCAGCTTTTTAAAAAATATTAACTGTTTGCTGAAAAGAAATATAATTTTTAAAAACATTCGGATGCTCCTTTCAGAAAAAATTGCATGTCTCTAACAAATTTCTCTAATTTTGTACCCCAAGCCATAAACTTGTGACCCGTGAAGATCCGGGGTAGGATAGGTCTTCAGCAACCCATACTTGCTGTAAGAGGCGACTATGCTTGTCGTAAGAGGCGACCAACGGGAACGGATTGTCTGGCTCGCTGACTTGGCTAAAACATGTCATCGTATCCCAATTGCGTGGATCGATGCTCATAATATAAACCACTGGATTGTCTGGTCCAGACTCGATTATTTACCGACCGCCGTCATATTGCTGGAACATTGTTAAATGTGCGGCGTTAAACAAAAAACAAACAAACAAACAACAACAACATAAACTTGTTCTTCACACTGACCACAGTGGTGACGTATACATCGAATTCCAGCAAATCTTTTTCTTCAATGAAACTGTTTTTATTTATTTTTTTCAGGTAATTCTTTTCTGATCAAGAAATCGGATAAAGATATTGATCAAGGCAAACCGTCACGACAGGTAGGTTCTTTAAAATTTGCAAGACATCAGCTGATCCTCCCTTTAAAGTGTTCATTGTATGAAACCTATAACAGCCGTCATCAAGTGCTTATTCCAAGCACTGCTTACTCCCAAAATGTGCCATATAATGGCGATATGTTTAGAGTCGCTCAATCTTTCTTCACATCACTCCCAACTGATCAATAACATCGGCGCCGATGCTGACAAGAATTCCATTAAGTTGTTCCGTCGGTTCTTCCAGCTTCCGGATATCATGGGGTGACTTCCTTCAGAGTTCGATGCCGTGTTTGTACAGCGAAACCCTTAGTCGGAAACCCGTCAGTCGGAAACCCTTAGTCGGAAACCCGTCAGTCGGAAACCCGTCAGTCAGAAACCCTTAGTCGGAAACCCGTCAGTCGGAAACCCGTCAGTCGGAAACCCGTCAGTCCAAACGTAGAAAAATACCATTCCCTGTCATGGCGCGTTAATGTGGACAAATTTACTATGGAAAATGGTGTCCGAAGTATAGGAATTTATACTACCTTCTGGTGTGTTCACCTTCCTTTGAATGCGCGCAAGAAGTCCCTCACGGTTTAGGGGGAAGGGGATCCAATGCAGAACCAAAGCCATATTTGTAGTGGACCTTAAGTCAAGGTGTTGTATAAGTGTTCGGTTAAGTCATTGTTTTGTATAAATATACGGTTATGTCATTGTTTTGTATAAATACACGGTTAAGTCATTGTTTTGTATAAATACACGGTTAAGTCATTGTTTTGTATAAATACACGGTTAAGTCATTGTTTTGTATAAATGCTCGGTTAAGTCATTGTTTTGTATAAATACACGGTTAAGTCATTGTTTTGTATAAATACACGGTTAAGTCATTGTTTTGTATAAATGCTCGGTTAAGTCATTGTTTTGTATAAATACACGGTTAAGTCATTGTTTTGTATAAATGCACGGTTAAGTCAAGGTTTTGTACAAAGTGCTCGGTTAAGACAAGGTTTTGTATAAATGCTCGGTGAAGTCACGGTTTGGTATAAGTGCTCGGTTAAGTCAAGGTTTTGTATAAAGTGCTCGGTTAAATCAAGGTTTTGTATAAAGTGCTCGGTTAAATCAAGGTTTGGTATAAAGTGCTCGGTTAAGTCAAGGTTTGGTATAAAGTGCTCGGTGTTTGATCGGTATATTACAGAACTCGGGTACAGGGCTGTAACCACCGCGGCCCGCCAGCTGCCTTCATCACGGAAACGTGAATGTAGATGCACAAAGGATGACGCAGATATAGATACAGAAACAATATCTGACAAAATATGCGAAAAACAGCACCAGAATATATGTGATGTGATTGATCACTCGAAACCGACAGAAAGAGAGATGGAGTGTGTTGCGCCGATTAGCGTAATGATGACGACTACTATGCATCGTTTGAGAAAAGCGATTTTCGTATGACATTGATAAAAGAAATCTGGATGTCAATCGATCCGAGGGTAATTCCTATTTAAAGAAAAATACATTTAACATCACAACTGTCTTAAAAGCGTGTTTACTGCCAGAAAGACATGGAATGCCCATTACCAGCTACGGAAAGGACTAAAGTGACTGTCACGTGATTGTCACGTGATGCCCAGCAGGACTGATTATGGGGCTTTTTGCCCCCCCGACCCCCCCAAAAAAGAAAAAAAAGTCTTTCTATTTATTCGGAAACGCGTTCTCTTGTAACTCGGAGCAACGACTGTTTCTTTCACAAAGAGAATCAGAAGCACTGACAGTCGCCCTTGCTGACCAATCAAGTGCACTAATTGGCGTGTTCTGAGGGGAAATCGCGCCTGAGAGGATTGTTTCTATGTGTTAATTCACTCACAAATAGTCCAACCTATTACACTTTATTTACAATTCTCTCAAACAAACGGAAGATTACACTGACTACTAAAAGCTACCAGGGCTACGTGTTCAACCTGAAGCCGTCTCAGGTCTCCGCCTAATTTGCTAATATCAATCTTCCGGCTAATAGTATCCTCGAAAGACGGCACACCGGAAGACGCGCGCGTTTACGCTACCATGCTCGCGTCTGATTCTGCGCCCTCCTCGCGTGGACAGATGCTGATTTTTCCAGATAGATTCGGTCATGCGATAAATGAAAAGCACAAGTCTATCAGTCCGAGATCGGGGACAAGAAAACACTGGGTACCGCGGAGTGGATTGGTTTACGGGACCCACTTACCACTGAAAGGACAGCCTTGTTATGAGCGAGACTTCGCTCTTTGACCTTATAGCTTTCGATTAAGTGGCGGCACTTCCATCAAACACATTAATTACATTTTATATTTTTTTATTCTATAAGTAATTTGAACCAACTGATTTGTTAAACACAACATTTATAAACTCAATTTATTCACAAACATTGTGAAAGAAATTTATTTTAAGATTGTAATTTACGAAGAAAAACTTGTTCTTTACGATTTTATAAACAACGATAGACCTTAAGTTAAAAAGTGAGGTGAGGTGAAATTGGGTTTAACGTCGCGACCAAGATTATTGCACTTATATAGCGACGTGCATGCAGGTGTGAGTGTGTTTGAGTGGCTGCTTGTACTGGTCCGGACTGTTGCCGATTTATAGTGCTAGCACACTGAGATACCATGCCGCAGTTTAACATGTATACCCCACTCAGACACAGTATACTGACTCCGAGCCGACCAGTCCTTGTTTTAGCCCCTTAATGTCGAGCGCCAGACAGGGTAACAACAAGTACCATATTTTAACGTCTTTTGGTATGACGCGGCCGAGAATCGAACCCCGGACCTTCCGCTCTCCGGGCGGATGCTCTACCACAAGACCACGGAGGCGGTCTAAGTTAAGAAGACCACAATGTCATTGTGTATGGGATGCGGTGTATGTTTTTCCCAAAGTCGACCATGTTTGTTTTGTTTAACGCCCCAAAATTACAGCTTTATGACGGGCTGTAAATAATCGAGTGATTAATATTATGAGCATCGACCCATACTTTCGGGTATGATGACATACAGTCAATTAAATCACGACGCGATCCTTTTGGTCGCTTCTCACGAACTGCTTCCTTCTGGAGACAAAGTCTAACTTGTAATCCCCACCAGCGAGTGAGTGAGTGAGTCTTTAGATACTACGATGCGGACTGCAAAGAATGGGCCTCTCACAGCTGGGTCATCAAACCGGAGTCTTAGGTGGGATTCAGGACCTCTTTATTTTTTTTTAAAAATGACAGTTATGTCAATGTACATATGTCTGATTCGTATGTTGTTAACCTTTAGGGGCGACTAACAGGATCGGGTGGTCAGGCTCGCCGACTTGGTTGATGCATGTCATCGTATCCCAATTGCGTGGATCGATGCTCATGATGTCAAGAACTGGATTGTCTGGACCAGACTCGATTATTTACAGACCACCGTCATAAAGCTGGAATATTGCTGAGTGCGGCGTTAAACAAACAAACAAACAAAACAAACAAAACCATCATATTCGAAGGGATTCTGCTTGGGACATGGGATTTTTTCAGTCTGAGCTTCAAGACATACCACTTACTTCTGTGAAAAGAGTACAAACAAGTTTTTACCCACAACACGTTACGTTTTAGTACATGCATATCAAGCGCGTCCACTGAACAATTTTGTTGGTGTATAACCTAAGGATTTATTCCTGGTCTCGTTATCATGGGATTGTATTGGGACCAAATTATGATAAATACTGTCGACGGAGCTTGTGAAGTCTGTATATATTGAAACAACAATCAATAACTTATATACTTCTAACCACAATATTCATAACTTCAACAACAACCTTCACCAAGAGACGTGTTAGGAATTAACATACAAATCGACAAAATATAATTACGCAATCGTGATATGTTCATGGTTGGATGTGTGGGAATTTAAGCTTCTTAAATCATTTTAACTGTATAAATATACATGGCATATCATGTTAGCAGGTTGTTTATTACACCAGTGCTTGTCCCTAGAGTTCTAGAGTCAATGGACGCTTTTTTCAAGCAACGGGACTTTAATCTGCTGGGCAAAAGCAAGAACGCAATCGTGCAGATCGATGTTCATAATCTTATTCAATGGATTGTCTCTGGAGTCAATTTTTAACAGAGCGCCGTCATATAGCTAGGATATTGCCGTGTGCAGCGTGAAACAACACATTTTATAAATATCATATCCCTGGGTTTTGTGCCGTAATTCCTCTTAAAAATATTCCGTTTTCTACCAGCTGTGCTGAAAAACAATCAAAGAATAGTCAGGTTATGTTATTTACAGACTCCACCTCAAAATAACACGACGAGCATGTGTTTTACGCGGTGAGATACAAGGAAGCACCTTTGACCTTTACCCAGGGCACATGTGGGCTTGTGGTTGACAGCGCCCCAGGGCAGCTACAAATCAAGTAGCCCGTTACAAAGTGAGTTACAGGTCAACCAATCACATGTCTCCTTCTTTAGACGTTGGCTATGATTGGCGGGTTAGTGAAAGAACCGTGTTAGTCCATTTCATTAAGACACGGTTCGGACATGTTCAAGATAACGACGTGTGTGGAAGGATTGACGATAAGGATAGGTTTTAGCGTCGGGATACAGCGATCGGACAGAGCCATCTAGTCAGTGCAGAGAGGAAACGGTCACAAGTCTTTCTCACGTCATCAATACGATTCTTAACATGGCTGAAATGACACTGTCCAGTCTCATATTGTAAACACACTATCGTCAATTTAGTCGGTTCCCGATATGCTTGTGTTAATGGGTAAATAGTCTGTCGCGGAATAAGATTAACGCTCATTCTCTAAAAATGTATAATTTTGATAGAAACAAGTTGTGAGTGAGTATGGTTTTACGCCGCTTTTACCAATAATCAGCAGGGGACAACAGAAATGGGCCTCACACACTGTACCCATATTGGGATTCGAACCCGGGTTTCGGTGTGACTAGCTAACGCTTTAATCACTAGGCTACCCTACCGCCCGATAGAAACAAATAACTCCACTTAAATTTAAAAGGAGCCCCAGTGAGGTAGGAGATCTAGACTGAGGAAAATATAGACTTGCTTCATTTTGCGCTTTTGCATTAAAGAAAGGGATGGGCGGAAATGAATATAATGTGGTTCGGGGACGGTGAGACAGTCTACCCACAAACCAGGGGTAGGTAATACGAGATGGTACGAGATTCCTTGATCTCGACTGAATGATTCGACTCGGCGAAAAATTTCACCGAGTTTCTAGATAATGTTTCTGCAGCAAAATCTCTAAACATCTTCAAAACATATTGTTGTACACTGGCGCGCGTTCTCCGTTTAGAATAAAAGAACAAAAAAATGCCGGGCAAAGGAAAGTACACACCCGTAATTGATGGAGGATGAAATAAAACTCACAAGAAATGGTAATTCGATGATGACGTATTTGACAAGGGTATCATTATTGTTATGGACCTCAAGTTTGCAGTGTTTCGGCGACTGTTTTGTGTTTTGTATGGTTTTGAAAACCTTTGTAATTTGTTTTGGCCAAATCTAATTTTCAAGTGCATACTTGCTTTTGCCCAGCAGATTAAAGTCCCGTTGCTTGAAAGAAGCGTCCATTGACTCTAGAACTCTAGGGACAAGCACTGGTGTAATAAACAACCTGCTAACACTGATATGCCATGTATATTTATACAGTTAAAATGATTTTAGAAGCTTAAATTCCCACACATCCAACCCTGAACATGTCACGATTGCGTAATTATATTTTGTCGATTTGTATGTAAATTCCTAACACGTCTCTTGGTGAAGTTTGTTGGTGAAGTTATGAATATTGTGGTTAGAAGTATATAAGTTATTGATTGTTGTTTCAATATGTACAGACTTCACAAGCTCTGTCGACAGTATTTATCATAATTTGGACCCAATACAATCCCATGATAACGAGAACAGGAATAAGTCCTTAGGTTATACACCAACAAAATTGTTCAGTGGACGCGCTTGATATGCATGTACTAAAACGTAACGTGTTGTGGGTAAAAAAATGTTTGTACTCTTTTCACAGAAGGACGTGGTATGTCTTGAAGCTCAGACCATGTCCCAAGCAGGAATCCCTTCGAATATGATGGTTTTGTTTGTTTTGTTTGTTTTACGCCGCACTCAGCAATATTCCAGCTATATGACGGTGGTCTGTAAATAATCGAGTCTGGACCAGACAATCCAGTTTTTGACATCATGAGCATCGATCCACGCAATTGGGATACGATGACATGCATCAACCAAGTCAGCGAGCCTGAACACCCGATCCTGTTAGTCGCCTCTTACGACAAGGATAGTGGCCTTTTACGGCAAGCATGGGTTGCTGAAGACCTATTCTACCCCGGATCTTCACGGGTCGAATATGACAGTCGGTTCCGAGCATTAATAATGCGTTGTTTGTTACATACGAGGGCAAACATATCGGTGTTCATAAAAATCATAAGTGCCCTAAGGTCATATCACGTCACGAGACAACAATGTATTGTTTCCGTCATCCGGACGTTATTGTTGACGTCATCCGGATGTTATTGTTGACGTCATTCGAATCTTATTGTGTCGTGAGGTGAAACCGACGAGAACGGGTATGGTGCTGACAAACCTAGAAACATAATCGGGGCGAACCGGGATTCGTACTCACAATCATAGGTTTCTGGCGTGCCCAAGGGACGCAGCTGTGCACAGCGAACTGCGGCGCCTTAGACAACTGGGCCATTGCATTGAACAGTAACACCTGATTCAAGGGGTTAAAACTCCTTCTGCAGGTATGTGCATGAGTATAACGTACAGCTATGTACCGAACTCTCGAGTCTGAGGTCAGGCGATAGGCTTCCCGTAATATCTTTGGTCACAGAATCCGTTGGCTTCTGAATAACTTCACCCGAACTAACTGACAGACATATTTCGAACACAGTCACACACGGAGACAGCACATGTGCCGCATTGCCTGAAACTCTCAGGGGTCAAGCTGAACAGTCACACACGGAGACAGCACATGTGCCGCATTGCCTGAAACTCTCGGGGGTCAAGCCGAACACGGTCCTCCATCCAAGGATTCTCTGCGACCCGAGGTACTTAACTCACCTATTTTGTGACCTGTGTTCAGAACACAAGACCATGTACCATATAGCCCAGGATTTAAACTGCGACGTTAAACAACAAGCAATCAACCAAAACAAAGTTCTTGTATAAAATTCCATCATTTAACTTACATGACAGATTTGAATCAATACTAGCCCCCAAATGTTTATTTCTGTTTGTTGACATCATCGGTTCCAGTAAACACGTAAAAGGACGTAAGTTCACTCCGGGCGTCTTTATGTACATATTCATGATTTCGTTCATTTTTTGTACCAAGACGTTTATCATGCAAATGGAATATTATTTTTGCAATGCTACTTTGGCAGTGATTTATCTAGATCTGCTCAGAGGCCGATATTCGATCCCAAATCTGCAGAAAATGTCAATAAAACTCGCCAAGTCAGAATTAGGATGTTCGTTGTTTATGTTCATGATGTAAACAAAGTAGCTGTTACAACCAATATGGCTTTGTGGGGATACCTTGTATTTCACTGACAACAGGACCGATTACATGAAATAGACACATACAATGCTGTAATACCTGAGTTTACGAAAATTGGACTAAAATACGACAAAACACGTTTCCATAATCACGAGAAATCTCAAAATATGAGACAGTCGATTTCACGATTCCGACTGTATTCATGAGCATGTAGACAAATCCCAATTTTGCACGATTTCGATTTTTTCCCAATTGTTTTGTCAAGGACACTTACACTTAGGATATGTATATAAACCCCTGTATGCTCAGTGAACGAGTAGGGGCTCCACGCAGGAGCCTCTAAGAACGGGATGTCTCTTAGATAAGCATGTCTCTTCGATAAGCATTTCTCTTAGATAAGCATTTCTCTTAGATAAGCATGTCTCTTAGATAAGCATGTCTCTTAGACAAGCATGTCTCTTAGATAAGCATGTCTCTTAGATAAGCATTTCTCTTAGATAAGCATGTCTCTTAGATAAGCATGTCTCTTAGACAAGCATGTCTCTTAGATAAGCATTTCTCTTAGATAAGCATGTCTCTTAGACAAGCATGTCTCGTAGATAAGCATGTCTCTTAGACAAGCATGTCTCTCAGATAAGCATGTCTCTTAGATAAGCATTTCTCTTAGATAAGTATTTCTCTTAGATAAGCATGTCCCTTAGATAAGCATGACTCTCAGATAAGCATGCTTCTTAGATAAGCATGCCTCTCAGATAAGCATGAATTTTAGATAAGCATGCCTCTGAGATAAGCATGTCTCTTAGAGAAGCTTATCTCTTAAATAAGCATGCCTCTGAGACAAGCATGTCTCTTAGATAAGCATTTCTCTTAGATAAGCATGTCTCTTAGATAAACATGTCTCTTAGACAAGCATGTCTCTTAGATAAGCATGTCTCTTAGATAAGCATTTCTCTTAGATAAGCATGTCTCTTAGATAAGCATGTCTCTTAGACAAGCATGTCTCTTAGATAAGCATGTCTCTTAGATAAGCATGTCTCTTAGATAAGCATTTCTCTTAGATAAGTATTTCTCTTAGATAAGCATGTCTCTTAGATAAGCATGTCTCTCAGATAAGCATGCCTCTCAGATAAGCATGAATTTTAGATCAGCATGCCTCTTAGATAAGCATGTCTCTTAGAGAAGCATATCTCTTAGATAAGCATGCCTCTTAGATAAGCATGCACACTTTCATTCATGTAACTTCAATAGTTTCTGAAAACAATAAAGGAGAGATTTCGCGAACACCTAGCACCATAACTATTTGATAGTGATAAACACATAAACACATGCTGCTGCTCTCATGCCTCTCAGATAAGCACGAATTTTAGATCAGCATGTCTCTTAGATAAGCATGTCTCTTAGAGAAGCTTATCTCTTAGATAAGCATGCCTCTGAGACAAGCATGTCTCTTAGATAAGCATGTCTCTTAGACATGCATGTCTCTTAGATAAGCATGTCTCTTAGATAAGCATGTCTCTTAGATAAGCATTTCTCTTAGATAAGTATTTCTCTTAGATAAGCATGTCTCTTAGATAAGCATGTCTCCCAGATAAGCATGCTTCTTAGATAAGCATGCCTCTCAGATAAGCACGAATTTTAGATCAGCATGTCTCTTAGATAAGCATGTCTCTTAGAGAAGCTTATCTCTTAGATAAGCATGCCTCTGAGACAAGCATGTCTCTTAGATAAACATGTCTCTTAGACAAGCATGTCTCTTAGATAAGCATTTCTCTTAGATAAGCATGTCTCTTAGATAAGCATGCCTCTTACATAAGCATGTCTCTTAGATAAGCATGTCTCTTAGATAAGCATGCCTCTTAGATAAGCATGCCTCTCAGATAAGCATGAATTTTAGATCAGCATGCCTCTTAGATAAGCATGTCTCTTAGATAAGCATGCCTCTTAGATAAGCATTTCTCTTAGATAAGCATGCCTCTTAGATAAGCATTTCTCTTAGATAAGCATGCCTCTTACATAAGCATTTCTCTTAGATAAGCATTTCTCTTAGATAAGCATGTCTCTTAGATGAGCATGTCTCTGAGATAAGCATGCCTCTTAGATAAGCATGTCTCTTAGATAAGCATGTCTCTTAGATAAGCATGTCTCTTAGACAAGCATGCCTCTTAGATAAGCATGCCTCTTAGATAAGCATGTCTCTTAGATAAGCATGTCTCTTAGATAAGCATGCTTCTTAGATAAGCATTTCTCTTAGATAAGCATGTCTCTTAGATAAGCATGTCTCTCAGATAAGCATGCCTCTTAGATAAGCATTTCTCTTAGATAAGCATGTCTCTTAGATAAGCATGTCTCTTAGATGAGCATGTCTCTGAGATAAGCATGCCTCTTAGATAAGCATGTCTCTTAGATAAGCATGTCTCTTAGATAAGCATGTCTCTTAGACAAGCATGCCTCTTAGATAAGCATGCCTCTTAGATAAGCATTTCTCTTAGATAAGCATGCCTCTTAGATAAGCATGTGTCTCAGGTAAGCATGCCTCTTAGATAAGCATGTGTCTCAGGTAAGCATGCCTCTTAGATAAGCATGTCTCTCAGATAAGCATGCTTCTTAGATAAGCATGCCTCTCAGATAAGCATGAATTTTAGATCAGCATGCCTCTTAGATAAGCATGTCTCTTAGAGAAGCATATCTCTTAGATAAGCATGCCTCTTAGATAAGCATGCACACTTTCATTCATGTAACTTCAATAGTTTCTGAAAACAATAAAGGAGAGATTTCGCGAACACCTAGCACCATAACTATTTGATAGTGATAAACACATAAACACATGCTGCTGCTATAGTCGGAATCGTACAGTGGGCTCGGCTTTCAGTGGAGATTCCTTTTGATTATAGAAATGTTTTGTGCCGCTTTCACTCATATTGTATATTTGTATGGTCGTTCCTGACAAATATAGGACTTCTTGATTAACAGCATCTGGAATGACAAGTTTAAGACTTTACTGGATCTACACTAAGTATCCTCTACCGAGGTCTCTATTGCTGTGACTGTTCACCAACGTACTCTCAGTCCCTTCCAGTCACTTCCAGTCCCTCTCTGTGCCCAAGTCACTCTCAGTCACCCCAGTGACTCTCAGTCACCCCAGTCACCCCAGTCCCTCTCCGTGCCCCAGTCACCCCGTCACTCCCAGTCACCCCGTCACTCCCAGTCACCCCATTCACTCTCAGTCACCCCAGTCACTCTCAGTCACCCCAGTCACTCTCAGTCACCCGGCCACACTCAGTCACTCTCAGTCACCCCAGTCACTCCCAGTCCCCCTCCGTGCCCCAGTCACTCTCAGTCACCTCAGTCACTCCCAGTCCCTCTCCGTGCCCCAGTCACTCTCAGTCACCTCAGTCACTCTCAGTCACCCCAGTCACCCCAGTCCCTCTCCGTGCCCCAGTCACCCCGTCACTCCCAGTCACCCCGTCACTCCCAGTCACCCCATTCACTCTCAGTCACCCCAGTCACTCTCAGTCACCCCAGTCACTCTCAGTCACCCGGCCACACTCAGTCACTCTCAGTCACCCCAGTCACTCCCAGTCCCCCTCCGTGCCCCAGTCACTCTCAGTCACCTCAGTCACTCCCAGTCCCTCTCCGTGCCCCAGTCACTCTCAGTCACCTCAGTCACTCTCAGTCACCCCAGTCACCCCAGTCCCTCTCCGTGCCCCAGTCACCCCGTCACTCCCAGTCACCCCAGTCACTCTCAGTCACCCCAGTCACTCTCAGTCACCCCAGTCACTCTCAGTCCCTTCCAGTCACTTCCAGTCCCTCTCTGTGCCCAAGTCACTCTCAGTCACCCCAGTGACTCTCAGTCACCCCAGTCACCCCAGTCCCTCTCCGTGCCCCAGTCACCCCGTCACTCCCAGTCACCCCGTCACTCCCAGTCACCCCATTCACTCTCAGTCACCCCAGTCACTCTCAGTCACCCCAGTCACTCTCAGTCACCCGGCCACACTCAGTCACTCTCAGTCACCCCAGTCACTCCCAGTCCCCCTCCGTGCCCCAGTCACTCTCAGTCACCTCAGTCACTCTCAGTCCCTCTCCGTGCCCCAGTCACTCTCAGTCACCTCAGTCACTCTCAGTCACCCCAGTCACCCCAGTCCCTCTCCGTGCCCCAGTCACCCCGTCACTCCCAGTCACCCCAGTCACTCTCAGTCACCCCAGTCACTCTCAGTCACCCCAGTCACTCTCAGTCACCCCAGTCACTCTCAGTCACCCTCAGTCACTCTCAGTCACACTCAGTCAGCCTCAGTCACTCTCAGTCACCCTCAGTCACCCTCAGTCACTCTCAGTCACTCTCAGTCACACTCAGTCACACTCAGTCACACTCAGTCACCCTCAGTCACTCTCAGTCACCCTCAGTCACACTCAGTCACCCTCAGTCACACTCAGTCACCCTCAGTCACCCTCAGTCACTCTCAGTCACCCTCAGTCACACTCAGTCACCCTCAGTCACTCTCAGTCACCCTCAGTCACCCCTGTCACTCTCAGTCACTCTCAGTCACACTCAGTCACCCTCAGTCACCCTAGTCACACCAGTCACTCTCAGTCACCCTCAGTCACCCCAGTCACTCTCAGTCACCCTAGTCACCTTCGGTCACCCTAGTCACACCAGTCACTCTCAGTCACCCCAGTCACTCTCTGTCACCCCAGTCATCCCAGTCACTCTCAGTCACTCTCAGTCACCCTCAGTCACTCTCAGTCACCCTCAGTCACACTCAGTCACCCTCAGTCACTCTCAGTCACTCTCAGTCACCCTCAGTCACTCTCAGTCACACTCAGTCACTCTCAGTCACCCCAGTCACTCTCAGTCACACTCAGTCACCCCAGTCACCCTCAGTCACCCCAGTCACTCTCAGTCACACTCAGTCACTCTCAGTCACCCCAGTCACTCTCAGTCACACTCAGTCACCCAGTCACTCTCAGTCACCCCGAGTCACTCTCAGTCACACTCAGTCACCCCCAGTCACTCTCAGTCACACTCAGTGACTCTCTGTCACCCTCAGTCACCCTCAGTCACCCAAGTCACCCCAGTCACTCTCAGTCACCCTCAGTCACTCTCAGTCACCCTCAGTCACCCCAGTCACTCTCAGTCACCCTCAGTCACCCCAGTCACCCCAGTCACTCTCTGTCACCCCAGTCACCCCAGTCACCCCAGTCACTCTCAGTCACCCTCCGTCACCCCAGTCACCCCAGTCACTCTCAGTCACCCTCTGTCACCCCATCCACCCCAGTCACTCTCAGTCACCCTCTGTCACCCCAGTCACTCTCAGTCACCCCAGTCACACTCAGTCACCCTCAGTCACCCTCAGGCACTCTCAGTCACCCTCAGTCACACTCAGTCACTCTCAGTCACTCTCAGTCACACTCAGTCACACTCAGTCACCCCAGTCAATCTCAATCACCCCAGTCACTCTCAGTCACCCCAGTCAGTCTCAATCACCCCAGTCATTCTCAATCGCCCCAGTCACTCTCAGTCACCCCAGTCACCCCAGTCACTCTCAGTCACCCCAGTCACCCAAGTCACCTCAGTCACCCCAAGTCACTCTCAGTCACACCAGTCACTCTCAGTCACCCCAGTCACCCCAGTCACCTCAGTCACCCCAGTCACCTCAGTCACCCCAAGTCAATATCAATCACTCCCAGTCACCCCAGTCACCTCAGTCACCCCAAGTCACTCTCAGTCACCCCAGTCAATCTCAATCACCCCAGTCACTCTCAGTCACCCCAGTCAGTCTCAATCACCCCAGTCATTCTCAATCACCCCAGTCACTCTCAGTCACTCCCTATCGAAACGATTTTTGCAACAAGAAATAGACTGGAGTTTAATCGATACCTTGAATCAATCGAAGATCTTTGTAACTTTCATAGAGATACCTGGTTGTCCCAAACTCCTGATAATAGTCAACTCTCTGGTCGTATGTATCTTAACATCTCAACACTCGGAGCAGATTTCACTCATTTCCAGGCGAGCGCTTTCATCTTCACCGACCCCGTCAGGCCATACATAACAGATCCTGTATATAATGTGTATATTGCTTAAAAACATTAAATATCATATTTGAGTATGTGAACGAGATATGTTGCCCATCAGTTGAATGGATCAAATACCTAAATATAGGAATGTAATCAAATATTTTCCCCGAGTGTTTCCATCAAGTTAAATTATTAACTTGCAATATGAGTAGCCGACTCGAAATGATTACCAGGAACCAAATATTGGAATTAAACATCTAAAGTGGGGATCGGTATAAATACGGAAAGAAATTTGCTGAATTATGTGCATTAAGAAACGGAATCAGATTTCAGAGCCATGTAATGTTCTAGCAATCAGGTTCACGGGCTGACGTCAACATCTTGATTCTCTCGTGCGTCTTGAAAGAAGGGTCAAGAGGACACTTTGAACCGGAACACGTTTCTTCCTCAAAATATATACAGCTAGAAATAAATGGAACGTTTTATTCACTGATATACTGCTGAACGCCCATTCGAAATCGCTTTAGCAGGAAAATAGTCATGCTTCAAGGAACCTGTTTAATTTAAGTATTTCTTCTTAAGCGTAGATACAGCGTACTTGAAATAGAGTGTGCCATTTCTTGATCACCCGTCAACATACATGCGTGTGCTGAATGGGAGGAAATAATCGTTGACAACAAAAAACTTGAAAACATGAATTTTTTTTATGGATAACGACATCTTTAATCTTTGAAGCGACGTTTTAGTGCTTCATCTTCGCCCTCAATCGGAGAATACTGAATAAGCGTATTGAGTTAATATTAAGTAAGGATAAGATATATGGAGGAACAACTTCTTAATTACAATTAAGAGCGAAGTTTCGGTGTAGGTTCTAACACCGTTATCAAGCAAATGATGTACAGAGTATGGTTGACAAGCATATATACATCCGTGACGATCCGGGTCAGAATAGGTCTTCAGCAACCCATGCTTGCTTAAAAAGGCGTTTATGCTTGTTGTAAGAGGCGACTAACGGGATTGGGTGGTCAGGCTCGCTAACTTGGTTGATGCAGGTCGTATCCCAATTGCGTAGATCAATGCTCATGATGTCACTCACTGGATTTTCTGGTCCAGGCGGCAGTCTGTAAATAATCGAATCTGGACCAGACAATCCAGTAATTGACATCATGAGCATCGATCCACACAATTGGGATACGATGGCATGCATCAACCAAGTCAGCGAGTCTGACCACCCGATCCCGTTAGTCGCATCTTACGGCAAGCATGGGTTGCTAAAGACCTATTCTGATAAGGATCTTCATTGGTCAAATGATGTGCTTACGCATAGGGGAACAATGCTGTGTGGGCCTATTTCTGGCGTCCTGTCGTGATATTGCTTGAATATTCCAGGACGTAAAACAATATTGTCCTATTAATTTAAAGGGGAAGTGTACACACAAAAAACACTTTCTATCTTTTTCTAAACAAAACGCAATTTTAGAATTAGTAAGTATCTGTGTTTGAAAATATACACTCATTTTTTTCACAGTGAAAGTAGGAAGCTCACAATAGTGTGAAAATGATATGCCGTTATGAGGCCGTCGTTTTTCGAGCTAAACAGGCCTGAGTTATCCCCCTTAGATTATGACGTAATTGGTGCCAATTCAACTGGGTCCCTGTCTATTCTCAACGCAAAAGATATCAGGTACCAGTTTGTGGTAAAACAACATGGCCCACGACACACTCCGGCGCAGTGGTGACTCAGCATAACACTATGCTGGCTGGCATCTGAGACGCTAGAATCACACACCTGTACCTACACCACGTGAAACGGCTCTAACAAAGCATGATGACGTCATAATGTTTATCAATTGGCACCAATGACGTCATATTGTAAGGGGCATAAGCCATGGTGTTTTTGTTATGGAAATAGAACACTTTGTAAATGTGAAAAATATAAATCATTTTAATGCAAAAAATATGTCAATTATTAGTGATATTTTTATATTTTTGTCTATGACACTTCTAGGTTAACACTTTTAATGTGGAAAAAGTACAATAAAAATAGGTTTATTTCCGTGTGAACTTGCCCTTTAAACAAAACGTAAACACATTAGTATACTTACGACAAAAGGGGGGGTAGAGTCTTCTTGATCTGTATCCTCTCTCTGACATCCCCTGTAGAAGAATTCACTTTTTCAAAGTGCTTATATTAAAACGCAGCGTGATTTTTATACTACTTTTAATTGTACGTAACTTTGAGAAAAAGTAGTTTGTGTGTCATGCGTGCATTCCGGGCTGTCTTATCTCCTTGACTCATCCTGTGTGGCTTGGGTCTGGTTGAGCTATATTGCAATTGGCAGACATACATGTACTACTGCTGAAACTATCACACTAAAGGACTTTAACAGTCGAAAAGGAGAGAAAGGTTTACGCTTTTGACATCTTCAGTAGCCTATTTTGTGTAACAAAGGGGCGATAACTCTGTTTATTGTGTGTGCGGAAACGGTACCCCAGGGAACGTTGCATTGTTTAAACACCGCATAATTAAATAGCTTTTTTCATACGACATAAACTGCAGATTATGTTTTCGCTGTGTGGGAGGGATGTCTGAGAGGCTGCTACCACGTGGCTGCGTGTATAACAGCAAGTTCTGTTACGTTAGTAACTGCTGCCAAATGCACGCAACGTTGTGACGCCTACGGTAGCATAAGTCAGCCGATCCCGTTAGTCGCCTCTTTCGACAACCATTTTACCTCTTGCGCCTCTTTTACGGCAAGCATGGGATGCTGAAGACCTATTGTACACCGGATCTTCACGGGCCAGTGGTGTCAGTAGTAGTTGGTAGTAGTCGTTGTAGTCGTAGTCGTAGTAGCAGTAGTAGCGGCTGCAGCAATACCGCCAAACCACTACTTCTGTGCTTAACGACTTGGTTGATGGATATAGTGTTGATCGATTCTTATGATGTAAATCACTAGATTGTCTGGTCCAAACACGGTTATTTACAAACCTCCGTCATATAGCTGGAATTCTGCTCAGTTCAGTGTTAAACAACAAACAAAACATCACTACTACTACTACTACTACTACTGTCATTACTATTACTACTTCGACGACTACGACAACTAACATTATTGCTTCTACGAATGATACAACTTTTACTAATACTGAAGCTAGTAATGACTTCTACTTCTACTAATACAACTGCTACTACTACTACTACTACTACTACTACTACTACTACTACTACTAATTCTACTGCTACAACTACTACCACCACTAGCTATTACGAGTTATGTCCCGTCTATGACCTTCCTACTGACCAATGAGATTCCAAATCTCATGTCACTTGCATTTGCTTCAAACAAAATGGCGGCGCCCAGGGAAGACGATCTGATCGATTATCAAGATCTATATTGTAATAAAACGGGTCTTACTTTGCGAAGTGCATCAGATCACGCGTGCAATTTTCTATTTACGGAATGTTGACGGTACACATACTTTTCAAATTCTGCAATCGACCGAAATCTGCACTGCAGTTTACGAGCCGCATGTCGATTTCGTTACGCGATTTTAATGAACTCTGCATAGACCTTGCATTGTTCAACCAAAATATAACTTCATAATTCCTGCCTAGTTCAGCAACTGGGCTTATATAGTCTGTTAACTCCCTTGCCTCGGGAAGCCGACCTTTACCGAAACCCGACGATGCTTCAAATAAAATGGGAAAGACATATTGCATGACGATTAAATTTATATACATACTCCGAAGATTTGTAATTTGCGGAGTGTCAGAAATTCACGTTCAGTGGTATCACAAGTCGACTGAAGTCGTCTCATGCTCATTATTGGGGAGCGAAAATAGCCCCGACAAAGAACCGGTGAAAAGGGGCCCTGTTAGGGTCGGGAAAGGGTGCCCCACAAAAAAAAAAAACTATTTTTTTATAGCTATTTGTTCATAGAATGTGATCCTGAGTTAGTTTATATCTCTATTTTTGTGACTGTATCTCGTCAAAATTAACACTTGATGTAACACTATCTTACCCAGGGGTTTTTCACACAAATATTGTACTTGATAGTGTTGTGTTTAAGTAGAGACGGCGGGTCGGCTGTCGCTGGTGTATGTGGAATATTGACAGAGATGAATGTCTCTATGCAAAAAGATCTGCAGAATATGCCGTTTTTATTGAAGACTAATTCGTGTGTCAAACTGTCATGTTGTGTTTGCCGTAACATAAATACACATTTCCAAACTGGCTATGTCAGCATGTAGGGGTCCTGCGTTACATACAGTCTCCGGTACCGACAACGCTGTGTGTGTGTATGTGTGTGTTGGCGGGGGGGGGGGGGGGCTAAGTGTGTGTGTGGCTGTCTGTGGCTGTGTGTGTGTAGTTGTAGTAGCGGTCGTAGGCGTAGTAGAAGTAGCTGCCGTAGAAGTGGTTGTGGTACTCGTAGGTTGGTCTATAACGTTTTATTGTACTTGTGTAGTATGTGTGTGTGGCTCTGTGTGTGTGTGTGTGTGTGTGTGTGTGTGTGTGTGTGTGTGTGTGTGTGTGTGTGGCTCTGTGTGTGTGTGTGTGTGTGTGTGTGTGTGTGGCTACTTGAACTAGTCCCGACTGATGTCGGTTGTATAGTGCCAGCCCACTGAGATACCATGCCGCAGTCTAACATGGTTACCCCACTTTGTAGTGACTCTGTGTTGACCTGTACTAAAGGAGCTGGTATCCCCTTGATGCCAGGCATGGTAACAAAAAATATCATCTTTTAATAAGGTTTGATAAGACGGGGCTCGAACCAGCTTCCGTTCTCGGGGCAGACACGATATCCACAAGGCCACGGAGGCAAACGCTCTGTCCACTACACCACGGTCCACAGATAACGAGTTAAGACAATTCGTCGAGCAAGGACATTGCGATGGATGAATCAGTTAGAGTCCAAATTATTATACAAGGGACTTGATCTGTCACATATAACATGTCCTTAATTAAGACGTTGATGCAATAGCCTAGTGGTAAAGGTATTCGCTCACCTAGCCGAAAACCGGGATTTGTTTCCCATGAGAACCATGTGTGAACCCTATTCTTGGCATCCTTGTCGTAAAATGGCTGGAATGTTGCCTAAATGAGTGAGTGGGTTTGGTTTTGCGCCTCTTCAGGATATTCCTGCAATATCGATAACAACGGGAGATACCAGAAATGGGCTTCACACATTGTACCCATACGGGAATCGAACCCGCGTCTTCGGCGCGACGAGCAACCGCCTTAACCACGGGACTATCCCACCTCTCCGAATCCTGTTTAAAGCCACGTCATAGAATCACACACAGAGTCATGTCGGTATATGTGTCTTGCTGAATCATCCATTATTATGAAATATGTTCAAATACTCGTGGGCGTAGAGGAAGATCATCTGATATTAAACTGATTTTGCCATGCTTGTACAAAACGGACGAGCCCTAATGTATAAAAATCTGGTAAAAATTCCATTCTAATTACCAGACCTCAGACGACAACCTGTGCGTGACAAGATACCGTTAGCCAGCCACTATTATTGCGTGATCTTTAGTTTACGAGCCCCAACTATGAATAAATATTTTAACCAGATTCCGTTTCAACGCTCGGTCGATCATCATATTTACTTTTGTTTTCATTGCACATCCTGTCGGACGACCGTTTCAGAAGACGCATGTTGTTTTCCTGACAACCATTAATACATCAACGCAGGGTATTTATTTCAAAAGCCTTTTTTCAATGGACGCGACCGGCCGACGTCATCAGCCCGGGTGTATCAGAAATCTTTGTGTTTGAACTACCCGGCCGTACTTGTAAACGTGGATGCAGTTGACCTATTCGGAAAATGTGACATTCATCATCGCTTGGACAATAATGTATAAAGCTTGTTGTCAGGAAAATACAAGCAGCAAAGTAAAGATGGCGGACATAACAAGGTAAACAAAGTGGATTTGTTAATTAGCTGAAGAATTGCCCGTCGGTGTCATTTTGCTGTAGCGTACGTGTACATAGTGTGTAAACAGTTAATAATATCAAAACAGGAAATTATTTCCGAAATTAGCGTCACCTTGTTCTCGTATCTGTGCGCTGAAATCTAGATCGGCGTGGGGCTGTAGTGTTGTGTGAAAGTCTGACGTACAAGCTGTGATCTTCTTACATCGAAACCGGATGGTACAGTTCTCGTGACATCGTTCGGTTCCACACATTTCTAGATATCGATTCATGTGTATGAGCATTTTCCAACTCAGTGGTCCAGCGGACAGAGCGTCTGCCCGGTGAGCGAAAGGACGGTGGTTCTACCCCTGACCGCTTCACGGCAAAAGACGTTAAAGATGGTACTTGTTGTTACCCTGCCTGGCGCTCGGCATTAAGGGGCTAAAACAAGGACTGGTTGGCTCAGAGTCAGTATGCCGTGTCTGAGTCAGTCTCAGTGTTGAATTAATGGTATATCAATGGGCTAGCAATATAAAACCGGCATTATTCCGGACCACTGCAAGCAGCCACACACGCGCGTGCATGCAAGTCAGTACAACGTGCAGTAATCTTGAACGCGACACCAGACCCCGTCTCACCTCACCTCCGACCCAGAAGTGAAGATCCAGTCTTGGTCCGAAGACCGGACTAGTTTCTATAACGGTATAGGTAATGATCGGGATCAGGTGGTTCATGTCATCGTATCTCAGTTGCGTGGATCGATGCTCATGATGTCAATCACTGGATTGTCTGATCCAGACGCGATTATTTACAGACCGCCGTCATATAGCTGGACTATTGCTCCATGGAGATATGATATGCTGGATAATCGAGGATGTTATACAGCCTTCAGTTAGACCCAGTTTAAGTGTGACTTTAAACTGATAAAAAGCTGAAGTCTCGAAATTCTCATGAAAACAGCGTTAAGTCCAACTAACTCGACCCGTGAAGATCCGGGGTAGAATAGGTCTTCAGCAACCCATGCTTGTCTCCCCCCGTGAAGATCCGGGGTAGAATAGGTCTTCAGCAACCCATGCTTACCGGAAAAGGCGACTGTGCTTGTCGTAAGAGGCGACTAACGGGATCGGGTGGTCAGACTCGCTGACTTGGATGATGCATGGTGCCCCAATTCGATGGATCGATGCTCATGATATCGGTCACTTGATTGTCTGGTCAAGATTCGAGTATTTACAGACCGCCCTCGTGTAGCTGGACTATTGCTGAGTGTGGCGTTAAACAAACAAACAAACAAACAAACCTACACGACTGCGCCTTTGATAAGGATAAACAGATTTGTCATTCTATTTAAATATACACCGGACATGTGAGAACAATATAGTGTGAATCATAAAATATGAAGAAATGTTGTTGCATCGAAAAATAAGTATCAAACAAAGCGCAATTACCTTTTCACTTTTTGACAAATAAACAGAATTATATGAGCGATGTATTTATAGATTCCAAGACGGCTCACAGACACTATTGCGTTGTTCGTGCTACCTGAGACTCTGCATCGCTCTGTCCAGGCGACAACAATAGCATGTCGAGTCAGCTGACGGTGTTCAGACGTTTGAAGTGACGCAGTTCGTAAATGTTTGCCACTTTGGTGAAACCCACGATAACATGCTAAATGATGCTGCATGACGTATTTCAGGAGAGTGGGGGCTTTGTTTGTCTGTTGTTTATTTGTTGTTTATGACGACGGCCTGTAAATAATCTGGTGATTGCCATCATGAGAAACGGCCCATGTTTTGTTTTTTTAATTTTTTAAAAATTATTATAATTATTATTATTATTATTATTATTATTATTATTATTATTATTTACAATGGCGATTCGCACTTGGGTTATTGCCGCTGCACGAAGTGTCATATAATTCGTAGCCATTAGTCGCCACTATACACATTGCTTAAATCGGATGATTTCGCATGATAAACTAGTGTTCGGATTAACAATGTTCCACAATATGACTGTTTTGATGTTTTTTTGTTTGTTGCTTAACGCCACAGTCAGCAATATTCCAGCTATATGACGGCGGTTTGTAAATAATCGAGTCTGGACCAGACAATCCAGTGCTTTACATCATGAACATCGATCCACGCAATTGGGATAGGGTGACATGTCTCAACCAATTTAATTTTCCAGAAGATAACTACACAAAAAGTATTTAACAAATATACTGATATCGTGACGGGGAAAAAGGAGATATTTTCTCAAGAAAATATCTCCTTTCCAACCGTCACACGATGAGAGAAACATGATATTTCACTCGACACATGGAATATCCTCTATATGTTCACCCTGACTGAATAATGTTTAAACGAACCGACCGCCTCCGTGGTCTAGTGGTAGAGCGTCCGCCCGGAGAGTGGAAGGTCCGGGGTTCGATCCCCGGCTGCGTTATACCAAAAGACTTTAAGAGATGGTATTTGTTATTACCCTGTCTGGCGCTCGGCATTAAGGGGCTATGAGGACTGGTCGGCTCGGAGTCAGTACACTATCTGAGTGGGGTATTCATGTTAAACTACTGCATGGTATCTCAGTGAGCTAGCACTATAAATCGGCATCAGTCCGGACTTGTACAAGCAGCCACATACACACACGTGCATGCACGTCGCTATACAAGTTTAATAATCTTGGACGCGACGTTAAATCCAATTTCACCTCATCTTTAAACGATCTTGCCCGGTATACCCAAATAGTCCGTTCTAACGAGGTTTCACTGTGTAAAGGATTAACTGTTCTTTGAGCTAAACACCATCCAACACGTGCACGCCATTGGCTCCACGTACTCACGTCTCTGTAATTATAAACTGATTGGAAGGAAAAGACACGGCGGAAATGAAATTCACCTAAGAATGCGTTCATTTCCTGAGCCCAGATTAACAAGATAAACTAACATGCAAACACTATTTAGCAGAGAAACAGTTCCTTCTTTTAAATCACAATACATTTTTTTACAAAACATTTAAATATTTGAAAAACCGATCCATTTGCAATTCAAATCTGTTCACTTCATCCTGGCATCAAGGGAACCGGCCAGCCAACTGCAGCAACTGGTGTCTGATGGAGCATGATAATCATCATGTGTAAGACCGTCATTATCATCAAACATTGTTAATTGCTGAGTTTGTTCGATGTTTCTTGCTCTTTGAAGTGTGAAGTGTTTTTTTGTGATAAGCTATACTTCGTAATGCTAGGTTAATCTCAAGAAATTTAAAAACAATGAAATGGTGGAAGCCTTGCCCTTGATATTGTATGGTGTTTCCGCCTTTTAATATCACAACGCTTCAACGAACGATCTTTTCTTGTCGTTTTGTATCCCCCTAAACATCGTAGCCGGTTGCGAACACGTTGATTAACACCATATTCAGCTTTTATCGGAAGTAAACACTCCTCTTCTCAGTTGCCCGATAAAAAGAATGGCGTCTGTTTGATTTATTAATATAAGGCAAGGCTTCGCCGACGCTTGAAATTAGTAATCCGAATGATTAGCTCAACCTAACGATTATCGATCTGTGATTAAGGGAATTATATTTTGTATATTTTTATAGTTTGTATTATGATAGCTCCCTTTTCAGCTCACTTAAATCCACGCCGAATTCAGGGTGTTTTTTAACAATTGGTTCGATCAATTTGAAGGTTGAAGGCACCGGTAGCTTCTCAGGAACCTCCTTGAAACCTCAGTGGCACTGAGTGAGTGAGTGAGTGAGTGAGTGAGTGATTTGGGTTTAAGATTGTGTTTAACAGTGTATCTCCGAGCTCATTCCTGAGTACAAGCTTGTCCAAACTCTCAGATCACAAGATCAACTCGGACCATCTTCCCGGGGCAAGGGAATTAACTTACTATACAAATCCAGTTTCCACCCTTGGCGAATTAGGCTGGAATTCCGAAGTTTGGCTGGACTAACGAGTCTATGCAGAGTCCCATCAAAAATGCCTAACGAACTAAACACCCGGTTCGTAAACAAGATGAATTTCAACGTGCAGATTTCGGTCGACTGCAGGATTTGCAAAGCACATTGTACCGCCAATTGGGCGTCGACAGATATTTTGCAAATCTTTTCATGATTTTAATCAATGTGCTCAAGTGATTTGATGCACTTCGCAGGGTTAGACCCGTTTTATTACAAAAAAAAGATCTTTATTGTACATCAGAGCGTCTTGAGTGGTCGCCGCCTTTGTGTTTGAAGCAAATACAAGTGATTTGAGAGATGGAATCTGATTGGTCAATAGGAGGGACATGGAAGGGACATAACTCGTAATAGCAACCGGTGGTGTTACGATCGAGCCTGGAAATTCCAGCCCAGTTCGACATGGGTAGTAACTGGACTTTCCAACCATTTACACAACTGACCCGGCGAGTTGCGTCCCTTAGTGATGACATGATCCGATGATTTTGGTTTCGAATTTCTGAAACGCCTCGATTATGACCCTTGGGTTATCAGCTGAATACGTTGCTCGTGTGTTTAACGTGTTTAAGTGATAAACGTCTATGACTCTCATTCAGTATTAAACTGACACTGAAATCGACAACTCTCCAGCTCACTACCCCGTAGTGTCATTCTTGAGTGAATGCTTGATGTAACGCCGCTTTTAACAGTATTCCAGTTATATCACGGCGTGTCAGCTTGATGTGGGAGGAAAGCCCAAAGTGATGCAGGTCTCAGACGTTTACCACTTCGGTGAAACCCACGAGCAAGGGTATGGTGATGACAAACCTAGAAACATAGTCAGCGTTTTGGAATTTAAACCCACAATCTTCGATTCCTGTCACGCATAAGGGACGCAACTCCGTACAGCGACGTGACGACCGAGCTACTCATGCTGTTTGAGTAACTGCGTAGAAAGATCATGTTTAGATACGTCTTTATCTACGATTTAACGTCATCAATAATGAATGTTTCCAAAGCCAGCTAAATACATGATGTTTTGGGCGAACAGATACGCCATCCGTGGATAAGACAGAGGAGATTCATTCTGTTTCCAGGGAAATCAAATAAAGAGGTCTTTGTCGATTTTTTTTCACGCCGCAAACCTACACACAAAGAACGTAAGCACGATGATATTGACACACTTCACCTGGAGCCAGCATTCAGATCAAACACACATAACGCTTTGTTGCATATTTAGACCTAATAAATAAGTACAGGTTTGTTGGGAAAAGATTGCCAGAAGCTGAATATGCTTTGTAAGGGTACAACTAGTACACCGATCGACCCTGATTGAGGGTATTTAAGCCCGGAGCTGTGTGCGTGTTAAGAGTGAAAACCGTGAACATTTTCCGCCGCTGTTGTCGACGCGCGTCGCCTAACAGGAACAGTTGTCACGCAAATGTGATGTTCGTGTTATTTATGATTAATGAAGAAACATTACCTCCGACAAAAGGTAACTTATATTGACATTTTAACAGATATATCCAATGGAGGTGTTTTATGGCACATGCTAACATAGCATCATGTGTAAAGAATGTATTTTACAGTTTGTGGTGAGGTGAGGTAAAAATGGGTTAAACGTCGCGTCCAATGTTATTGCACTTTTATAGCGACGTGCATGCACGTGTGCGTGTGTGTGTGCTTGTGTGTGTGTGTGGCTGCCTGTACTAGTCCGGACTGATGCCGATTTATAGTGCTTGCACACTGAGATATCATGCTTTAGTTTAATATGAATACCCCATTCAGACACAGTATACTGACTGCGAGCCGACCAGTTCTTGTTTTAGTCCCTGAATGCCGAGTGCCAGACAGGGTAACAACAAGTACCATATTTTAACGTCTTTTGGTATGACGCGGCGGGGGACCGAACCCAGAACCTTCCGCTCTCCGGGCGGACGCTCTACAACAAGACCACGGAGACGGTATCATAGTTTGTCAGGCACACACGGTGTTTGAGGTTGACTGATGTTAAAATTGTGTGTATGATAAATGTTCGGGCAAGGACACCGAATGGAGATACAGTGATTCGTGGTTTCGTGGATTCGTTTTTCTGGTTGGCCGAGCCGGGTTCAAACTTTCCAGACCATAATGCACTTGGGACTGGTCACGTGGCCCCTTTTGGGACCATACAATTTGTTATAGATAGATGGGAACCTCTTGGAAATGCCGGGATGGAATTGGAGGGAGTCCATGCGCATACATTTAAGCTGTCCGAAGTGTGCACAGAACGTTTCCGCAAGTTCCAAATCCATTTTTGACATCATTTGGGTTTGTTGGTTGATTGGTTTGTTGTTTAACGCCTCACTCAGCAGTATTCCAGCTATATGACGGCGGTCTGTAAATAATCGAGTCTGGACCAGACCATCCAGTGATTGACATCATGAACATTGATCCACGCAACTGGGATACGATGACATGCATCAACCAAGTCAGCGAGTCTGACCACCCGATCCCGTTAGTCGTCTCTTTAGGGTATTACCCCTATGACGACATTTCCAGAAACTAGTAATTTGACCTAATTTAATAGATTCATCTGGATACTTCCAATACGACCCTAACTCCATGAATATTTGTTGTAAGCCCCGCTGTCCTTTGGGTATGACTAAAAGTTGACGCTTGAAACTGAGATGCCATTCAAAGCTCTCACTCACTCATACACTGTCGACATTTGGCATGTTCTCGTGATCACATACTGCACGTGCATGTCATGATTATCTCGTGCAGACTCAAGTGTAGTTTCTTGAACTCATAAAAAATGTTTGGGATCATGAATATTTTGGGAGATTTTATTTTTTTTAAAGTAAAGGCCCAGCACACTGATGTCAACACCCACATTTGCATTTTAATGTATTTATATATCATGCTATTTTGTGTGAAATGTATCTAAAAGGGTTCGCAACCCGCTTTCAGCAGCGATTAAAATTGAAAACAATCACAACAGTTTGCAGAAGATACAGACGGAAATTATAATAAAATAATTCAATTTACAATTTCCCACACAAATCTAATCTAAGGTAATGCTTCCGTTTTCATCGCTGTTGGCTGAGACGCCAAAACTTGACGATCATATCAAACTTGGAATTGGTTCCTGCCTTAGTAACGGTAAGAGCGATTGTGTATGGACTTTAGGCACTTTGTCTTCCAAGCGTTCAGAGAGATATATTTGAAATTATTCATGCTATAGACGAAGAAATGTGTTTCTTTGAATTATTTTAAACATTGAACACCTTTATGCGGTTGCTTTAGAACGACAAGAATATTTCGTTTTCCGTTTTCGTTTCGTGTTTTATTTTCTCGCTTGGTGTGATTTATGTAAATTCTTTGCTTATTTTATTGAGGATTCATGTTTAAACATATATTGGTGATATTCATGTTTTAAAAAGGTCATTCATTCTAAACCACATTGCTGTTAACCTTATTATCTTAACTGTTAGGGTTCTAATATAACGGTAATAAATCGCATGGTCACAGCATCCAATACCGCCTCCGTGGTCCGGTGGATAGGGCGTCTGCCCGGAGAGCGGTCGTCCTTGGTTCGATCCCTGGCCGCTTCATACCTCCAGACGTTAACATGTGATACTTGTTGTTCTTCTGCCTTGATTTCGGCATTAAAAAGATAAAACAAGGTCGGCTCGGAGTCAGTATACTGTATGGGGTGTCCATGTTAAACTGCGGCATGGTATCTCGGTGGGCTAGCACTATAAATCGACATCAGTCCGGACTAGTACAGGCGCGCGCGCACACACACACACATACACACACACACGCACACACACATGGATGCACGTCGCTATATAAGTGGAAAAACTGTAAACGCGACGTTAAACCCCATTTTCCTTCACATCTCAGCAACCAGTGCTTGCTGAAAGGCGAGTAACGGGATCGGGTGGTCATGACTTTATTGACCAATGTCATCGTCTCCCGATTTCGCAGATCGATGCTCATGATGTCAATCACTGAATTGTCTGGTCCAGACTCGATTATTACAGACCGCCGTCATATAGCTGGAATATTGCGGCGCTAAGTAAACAAAATAAAATAACCGCTGAACAACAAATCTCTATGTCTTCTCTGACGTCCGCGCCCTTGTTCCAACATGGCGTCTGCATCCTTCCGAGGCGTCGACCAGCACTAGATGGCCAGTGATACTGGGATTCCTTGTTGACGTTTAACGAGGGCATGTTCTATTTGTGTTGTATGTAAAGACAGTTATGTTTACGGTGTATGCTAAAACTAACTTCAGTTTGCCGTGTAGAACATAAGCTGTCACACGCTACGTGAAGAACTGCTGGGAAAAAAAAAGTAAGCCAACCTCTCATTTACTGCATGTTGTCGGCTCCGCTGCGCTTATCGGTGCATCTCAGAGAGGAAATTAGTTGTGTCATTTCGAAAAAAATATGTTTGCGTTTGAGATGGAAAGCTTTCGAGAGAATGGACACTTGGGATTTCTTGCGAAGCAGTTAATACAGAAGGCATCTGTCATGTAGTTTAAATATATACCTGGAAAAGAGTTAACATGTCGCTACTTTCTTGTAACTTTTGAAGGTGAGGTGAAATGGGGTTAACGAGGCGTTCAAGATTATTACACCAAAGCATCGACGTGCATGTGTGTGTGTGTGTGTTTCTGTGTGAGGGTGTGTGTCTGTCTGTGAGTTTTTTGTACTTGTGTGTGTGGTGTGTGTTTGCGTTTGTCTGTGTGTATGTGTGTGTGTCTGTGTGTTTATGTATGTGTGTGGTGTGTCTGTGTGTATGTGTCCGTGTCTCTGTGTGTGGTGTGAGTGTGTCTGTGTGTGAGTGAGTGTGTCCGTGTCTGTGTGGTGTGAGTGTGTATGTGTGGTGTAAGTGTGAGTGTGGTGTGAGTGTCTGTGTGTGTGGTGTAAGTGTGAGTGTGGTGTGAGTGTCTGTGTGTGAGGATGTCTGTGTGTGGTGTGTGTGTCTGTGTGGTGTAAGTGTCTCTGTGTGTGATGTCTGTGCGTGTGTGTGGTGTGAGTGTGTGTGTGTGGTGTGAGGATGTCTGTGTGTGCGTGTGTGTGTTGTGAGTGTGTGGTGTGTGTGTGGTGTGAGTGTGTGTGGTGTGAGTGTGTCTGTGTGTGGTGTGTCTGTGCGTGTGGTGTGAGTGTGTGGTGTGAGTGTGTGTGTCTGTGGTGTCTGTGCGTGTGGTGTGAGTGTGTCTGTGTGTGTGGTGTGAGTGTGTGTGTGTGTGTGTGGTGTGAGTGTGTGTCTGTGCGTGTGGTGTGAGGATGTCTGTGTCTGTGGTGTGAGTGTGTGTGGTGTGAGTGTGTGTCTGTGCGTGTGGTGTGAGGATGTCTGTGTGTGTGGTGTGAGTGTGTGTGTCTGTGGTGTGAGTGTGTGTGTCTGTGTGTGTGTGTGTGGTGTGAGTGTTTGTGGTGTGAGTGTGTGTCTGTGTGTGTCTGTGGTGTGAGTGTGTCTGTGTGTGTGTGGTGTGAGTGTGTGTGTCTGTGGTGTGAGTGTGTGTGTCTGTGTGTGTGGTGTGAGTGTGTGTGTCTGTGTGTGAGTGTGTGTCTGTGCGTGTGGTGTGAGGATGTCTGTGTGTGTGGTGTGAGTGTGTGTGTCTGTGGTGTGAGTGTGTGTGTCTGTGTGTGTGTGGTGTGAGTGTGTGTGTCTGTGGTGTGAGTGTGTCTGTGTGGTGTGAGTGTGTGTGTCTGTGGTGTGAGTGTGTCTGTGTGTGTGTGTGGTGTGAGTGTGTGTGTCTGTGGTGTGAGTGTGTGTTTGGTGTCTGTGCGTGTGGTGTGAAGATGTCTGTGTGTGTGGTGTGGTGTGGTGTGAGTGTGTCTGTGTATGAGTGTGTGTGTCACATATTAACATCTTTAACAAGGATATATTTGGACGACATTCATAAAGTCAACTTAAAACCTTATCGATCAATGTGTTCTCGGTAACGTGTATATGATGTACATGTACACATGGCAACATGTTCAACTAGTCCGTCAGTGAAGGATAAAGACTGCTTGACAACCTTTTTAAGCTGCGACATCGTCACACTGTGACGTCAAGTCATGTTGAGGATATGCTAACAACTTCTTTGAGAACACGGCACATCTTCAAAATTAACCGAAATATGCCCAACTTAAAAACACGACGAATCAACCTGCCAAATTTAAGCCAAGGTAAGTTGTTTGAGTCAGCGAGTGAGTATGGTTTTACGCCGCTTTTTGCAATATTCCAGTAATATCCCGTCGGGGGACACCAGAAATGGCCTTAACACATTGTACCCATGTCGGGAATCGAACTGAGACTTCGGCATGAGGAGCCAATGTGAAACCCCCAGGTAACCACACGGCCCCCGAAGTTGGTTAGAATGTGAACACAGTTGTTCACATTGTGCGAAAAAAAAAGGCCTGAATTTTTTTTTATTAGTATTAATTTGCTTTGACATTGGCATGTGTTTTTTCATACTTTAGCCGAGCTGGTTTCTCAGGGGATGCAGTAATCCTACGTCAAAAAGCCCATCTTACTTTGGGTCACATCAATTTTCATTTACATCTTTTTCTTTCTACAATTTGTCACATTTCTGGACATTTTTAGAACATTTCTGTAACTTTGCAGTCAACTAGAACCGCCCAACTGTCTTCAAATGTGCCAAAATATGCATTATCAAACTTGTCAGAGTAAATGCCATTTTGAGTTAAACGTCCACTGACAGATGTAGACAGTGAGTCGTGGGGGTACGGATGGTCTAGTCAATTTGCTGTTCAGACTTCTGTCCCTTGCATGACAAAAACCTATGATCGTGGGTTCGAATCCCGGTTCGCCCCGATTATGTTTCTAGGATTGTCAGCACCATACCCGTGCTCGTGGGTTTCACCGAAGTGGTAAACGTCTTAGACCTGCATCACTTCGGGCTTTCCTCCCACATTAAGCTGACACGCCGCGATACAACTGGAATACTGTTAAAAGCGGCGTAAAACAAACATCACTCACTAATTCCAAATATCTAGCTCGTTAAGCGCATGGCAATTTTCTTTTAGAAAGTAAAATCTTCGAACGTCATGAACGTGTTTGTGTGCCACGCACTACACCACCTCCATCTGCCACATCCACGTCTTCGTTGACCTCTGGTCGGGGTCTTTAGCTCCAAGCCAAGAGGTTGAGTCTGAGAACCACGAAGCCGTACAAGTCCGTTACTGACGGCGGACCTTCAGACGGGAGAGGGTGATGTCGAGTGTCTTGGTTTAGAAGGTGTTATTAAGGAGTTACGCCAAAGGTCACATCCCTTTGGGAGAAGCCTCTTCAAAGATACCCTGCTACTCTCATCCCTCTCCATCTGAATCTATTTTGGTGTTTTGTCGCTCGTATCACGGGTTGCTTTGACATCTGTTTATAGTTCGCTGAAGTGTCATCGACGAAGGGTACGGACATGTTGATATTGAGAATATTGATGATGTGGTTTCAGAGGCTGAAGACTGGTGGGAGAAGACATCATAAATTAATATGTAAGCACCTCATCGAAGGAGGGGGTGGCCAAATCGCATTTGAATTTTGAAATCCCTTGTTCGCCCTGATTATGATTTCTTGTTTTGTCAGTACCATGTCAATACCCGGACCGCCTCCGTGGTCTAGTGGTAGAGCGTCCGCCCGGAGAGCGGAAGGTCCGGGGTTCGATCCCCGGACACGTCATACCAAAAGACTAAATATGTACTTGTTATTACCCTGCCTGACCCACAGCATTAAGGGGCTGAAACAAGGACTGGTCGGCTCGGAGTCAGTATACTGTGTCTGAGTGGGGTATTCATGTTAAACTGCGGCATGGTATCTCAGTGGGCTAGCACTATAAATCGGCATCAGTCCGGACTAGCACAAGCAGCCACACACACACACGTATATGCACGTCGCTATATAAGTGCAATAATCTTGGACGCTGCGTTTACCCAATTTCACCTCACCTCACCATACCCGTGCTCGTGAGTATCACTAAAGGGGTAAACGTCTGAGACCCGCATCACTCGGGCTTTCCTCCAACATTAAGCTGACAGGCCGTGATATAATTGGAATACTGTTAAAAGCGGCGTTAAACCCAACTCACTCACTCACTCACTTCAAGTGGGCCAGAAACATCCCGCATCGTAAATTTGAAATGAAAATATCATTTTTAGTGCTCGGTCGTCAGTATCATCGCAATTTGCTGTGCTGGGTTTTGTCCCCTACACAGAACAGAAATCTATTATCACTTTTTCGAAGCCGAAAATCCCAGTCTGTCAGCACCATACCCGTGTTCACACATTGTACCCATGTCGGGAATCGAACCCGGGTCTTCGGTGTGACGAGCGAAAGATTTAACCACTAGGCTACCCGACCGCCCCAACACATATAGCAGATGTCCACAGCTTAATCGAAACGTTTTATTGAAGTGAAATTCGAGCCGTGAAGATCCGGGTTGGAATAGGTCTTCAGCAACCCATGCTTGCCGTAAAAGGTGACTATGCTTGTCACAAGAGGCGACTAACAGGGTCGGGTGGTCAGGCTCGCTGACTTGGTTGATGCATGTCATCGTTTCCCAATTGCGTATGATGTCAATCACTGGATCATCTGGTCAAGATTCGATTATTTACAGCCCGCTTCATATAGCTGGAATATTGCTGTTTGCGGCTTTAAACAACAAACGAACTGAAGTGAAATCAAATATCAAGCAACAAACTTGTTTTCTTTGTCCTTCGTGACCTTATCTAACGGCACTTTGCGGAAGGTTCAATGCATTATGTAACGTGTAGTGCACGTAATTCTAAATGAAACCTAACCGAGTCTGATTACATTCCACACCGACCAGTAGAAAATCAGATTCTCTCAACGGGAGCCACGTAGTTTCAAAGTACAGTAAATGCATTTTTATAACGGTATCTTCGTGTTGAAAACGAGTAAGGTCCCTGCCTTTTAGGCATGTTTGCTAAAAGCCATTGTGCCCCCATAAGAGGAAGCCATATTATATAATTTCAAAACTGTTCTGACTTTTTCAAGTTTTTATCGCTAATGGACGACATATTGTGGTGTTAATTACAGAGAGGCAGGACAAAGTACCATTTTTTTCAACTGTTATTTTGCTCGATTATTAAAAACACCTTTTAGAAAATTTCTCACTGAGAACGGTTGTCTTATCCGAGCCTTCCATTCTCGTGTCATCATTCAGGCGGTTCAATCAAATTACATTCAGTTACCTGAATCGCTCCATTACATCTCGTTTGATTAATTATCCACATTAAGGGTCAGCAGCTTCAAAAGTATCGCCCCAAACCTGCATATTTATCATTCTTATATAGCAACGGTGCAAGTACGTTCTTGGTGACTCGCAAACGTTGTTTAGATTATACAGCTCAACCAAAGTCGTGGAAACGTATGCTCAAACAGGGCTGGTAATCGATATATAAAGGCCCTGAATGAGAACAGCCGCGCCAGCGCGGTAAAACGGTAGATTTGCTTGGTAAATGAATTTGGTACGCGCCGTTTCGGCATTTATCAAATCTTCCGAATGGTGGTTTTAAAATCAGCGTGTAATTTTATTGGATTTATCTGCAGCAAATTGTAGTTACAAGTTTCGTAAAGTAGAAAAGGAGAATTTGCGGCGACTTCTTAAATATTTTTCACAATAAATTCTACATTCCTTGGCTTTCATCAAAGATCAGGAATTATTTCCGACTTTGATTTTGCCGTTATATGTGTTTGATCGTCTCGGCGCTGTCAGTGAAAGGATGGCTACTTTCAGATACGGAAGCTGCGGTCCTCTTTGGGGAATTGTGTACACGGAATTTGAGAACATGTGTGAAAATTATCGATGATAGTGTTTTTAAGACGGTTTTAAGTTTTAGCATTTAATCTTTTCCACTTTCCCTTGTTAACATTTCCAGAAAAGAGCAGCTTAGTGTCTGTTAAAGTTAGCGCCTGAAGGTGTCTATGGTGTAGCGGGTAGCGCGTCTTCCCGGAAAGAGGAAGGTCGGTGGTTCGATCCCCTGTGCGCGTTATACTATTATACAGAACGGGATCGGCTGGTCAGACTCGGTGACTTGGCTGATGCATGTCATCGTATCCCATATGCGTAGATAGATGCTTATGATCTATCACTGGATTGTCTGGTCCACACTCGATTAGTTGCAGAGCGTCGAGATATAGCTGGAATATTGCTGAGTGAGGCGTTAGTGTGAGTGAGTATGGGTTTACGCCGGTTTTAGCAATGTCCAAGCAATATCACGGTGGGGGATACTAGACTTCACACATTGTACCCATGTCGGGAATGGAACCCGGGCCTTCGGCGTAACGAGCGAACGCTTTAATCACTAGGCTACCCCGCCGTCCCTGTGTAGAGAACAAACAAACTAACAAACGAATCATAATACGTTAAACTATGGTACTTGTTGTTGCCATGTCTATTGCTTTGAAAACGGGGGTAAAACAAGGACAGGTTACCTTTACACAAAGCGGTCTCAGTGACCGTTACTCTGAGAATTTAGTGCAGGCTTATGATAGTGGTAGCTGTAAGATTGCCTCGTGGAACGGCAGCCTGCTCGGCTGGGAGTTCGGAGTCTGTTTACTGTGTCTTAGTTGGGTAGTCTCTCTGTCTTTGTCTGTCTTTCTGTCTGTCTGTATATCACTGTCTGTCTGTCTGTCTCTCAATATATGGCATTGCTGACTTTGAGGAATATGAATGCACCTCCCATTTACCTCTATTTTCACGAAAACGCTAGCGACAATCGTTCACTTGATCTATTGTATCTCGGTGCAAAGACAAGAAACACTGTTTCATTCACCCCGATAGGTACTGCTTCGACAAAGATTTGTCATCCTGCTCAAAGTAACAAAGTTCCTGGGAGTCAAACCCACGACTAGCGAACCCTTGCACGGCTAATTCCCAACCTCGTCGCCCTAGACCACTGTGCTATCGATGCCATGTTGGTATTATTCACGGACGTTGAGGCTGATCTAATCTGTACGTCAATTTGTTCTGAGAAGAAATATCTAAAGCAATGATTGAAGCATATGGATTATATCAACATTTGATATGCAAATGAATATTGCTGCCTGCCGTTTACTTTCATTAAAGTGTAGCAGGTGGTATTCGGGGAGCGTTACTCTAATCAGCATGTAATGTTAGCTAATATTTTGGCGCCACGAATCTGCGTAACGCCGCGCATATGATTACCCAGCACGCGCCTGATCTGCTGAGAGGAATTTTGAATATTTGTAATTATTATTTTTTTTATTCTGACATAAGCTGATGTTTATTGTGTTTGTTTGTCTACATTATATATTAAAACGCAGAGGAACATTCTGAAGCCCCACCATCGCCATCATCATCATCATCATCATCATAATCATCACCACCATCATCAACATCATCATCATCTTCATCATCATGATCATCATCATCATCATCATCATCATCATCATCATCATCCTCCTCAATAACCAGTCCCGCCATCATCATCATCATCATCATCATAATCATCACCATCACCACCATCAATACAATCACAACCACCACCACCACCACCACCATCATCATCATCATCATCATCATCATAATCATCACCACAATCATCACCACCCCACCATCATCATCACCACCATCATCATCGTCATCATCTTCATCATCATCATCATCAATCACCACTCCCGCCATCATCATCATCATCATCATAATCGTAATCATCACCATCACCACGATCATCACCACCCCGTCATCATCATCGCCACCATCAATACAATCACTACCAACATCACCATGATAATCGTCGTTGTCGTCGTCGTCATCACAACCACCACCATCACAACCACCATAAGCATCACGTTATTATTGGGAACTTATAAAAGGGAAGTAACTACGTTTCGTTAACCCATCCAGTTTAAATCCCGATTGACAGGGTTATTGCACTCCCGTATCCCAGCGTTTTCCCCCAACACATTAGCGTCCGTAGCATTAGCGCTGGCATCCATTACCCTTCGACAATTCGGAAGTAAATAACATCAGATGAGAAACCTCATCTCCATCCTCCGTTGAACGTTCAAATTGAAGCTCAAAGGACAAAGGATTAGTTTCTCCTGAGATCTATTTCCGAAGAGACTAAGTTTGATTTTTTCGCATAATCCACCCACACACCGCTGTGCGCGATTAAGCGATGTAACTACATGGCCGAGAGATGACTCCCTGCACCGGGAGTAGATTTACCTGGCCGTTTGATCCTTGTGTTGAGCACTGACCACATCGGGAGCCAAGCCCGCAGAGTAATTGTGTTGTAATCAACGTAACGTTTGACGTGGTCGTATCCCGGGAGAGATTAATGAATTGTGGGATAACGTTCATTATCATGCGGTCTGGTAGTGTCTTTGAATAATGCCAGTGTGTCTTGAAATGTGTACGCCCCGCCAAGTGCTGGCTAACAGTCATTAGTGCCCAACGTTGTGCGCAACGTAAGTTGAGTTTTCATTTAATCTGCACAAGATGACCTTACCTGCCATTATGTTGCGTCATGTATCCATGGAGAGCAGGTTACCAGTCTATTACTCTGCACTTACAATTTAACACTCCGGATGGCTATATCATAGGTTTTTTTTCTGATATTTTGTGTTTTCGCCAATTTCTTCTCTCGCTTTCTCGACCCTCCAGATTTTCTTTTCTCGTTCTCTTTTTCTCCTCCTCACTCATTTTCCACCACCCACTGCAGGTAAAAGTAAATGAATGAAAACATGGACACCGTTCTCCCTTCCCCGCTCTGTCCTTCCCCCTCCTTCCCCGTCTCAATTCACTCGCTATCCCCCTTCCCCGCTCTCTCCTTCCCCGTCTCAATTCACTCGCTATCTCCCTCCACCGCTCTCTCCTTCCCTCTCCTTCCCAGTCTCAATTCACTCGCTATCTCCCTTCCCCGCTCCATCCTTCCCTCTCCTTCCCCGTGTCAGTTCACTCGCTATCTCCCTTCCCCGCTCCCTCCTTCCCTCTCTTCCCCCGTCTCAATTAACTCGCTATCTCCCTTCCCCGCTCCCTCCTTCCCTCTCCTTCCCCGTCTCAATTCACTCGCTACCTCCCTCTCCCGCTCTCTCCATCCCCGTCTCAGTTCACTAGCAATCTCCCTTCCCCGCTCCCTCCTTCCCTCTTCTTCCCCGTCTCAATTCACTCGCATCTCCCTTCCCCGCTCCCTCCTTCCCTCTCTTTCCCCGTCTCAGTTCACTCGCTATCTCCCTTCCCCGCTCCCTCCTTCCCTCTCTTCTCCCGTCTCAGTTCACCGGCTATCTCCCTTCCCCGCTCCCTCCTTCCCTCTCTTTCCCCGTCTCAGTTCACTCGCTATCTCCCTTCCCCGCTCCCTCCTTCCCTCTCCTTCCCCGTCTCAATTCACTCGCTACCTCCTTCCCTCTCCTTCCCAGTCTCAATTCACTCGCTACCTCCCTCTCCCGCTCCTTCCCCGTCTCAGTTCACTCGCTATCTCCCTTCCCCGCTCTCTCCATCCCTCTCCTTCCCCGTCTCAGTTCACTCGCGATCTCCCTTCCCCGCTCTCTCCATCCCTCTCCTTCCCCGTCTCAGTTCACTCGCGATCTCCCTTCCCCGCTCCCTCCTTCCCTCTCCTTCCCAGTCTCAATTCACTCGCAACCTCCCTCTCCCGCTCTCTCCATCCCCGTCTCAGTTCACTCGCTTTCTCCCTTCCCCGCTCCCTCCTTCCCTCTTCTTCCCCGTCTCAATTCACTCGCGATCTCCCTTCCCCGCTCCCTCCTTCCCTCTCTTTCCCCGTCTCAGTTCACTCGCTATCTCCCTTCCCCGCTCCCTCCTTCCCTCTCTTCTCCCGTCTCAGTTCACCGGCTATCTCCCTTCCCCGCTCCCTCCTTCCCTCTCTTTCCCCGTCTCAGTTCACTCGCTATCTCCCTTCCCCGCTCCCTCCTTCCCTCTCCTTCCCCGTCTCAATTCACTCGCTACCTCCTTCCCTCTCCTTCCCAGTCTCAATTCACTCGCTACCTCCCTCTCCCGCTCCTTCCCCGTCTCAGTTCACTCGCTATCTCCCTTCCCCGCTCTCTCCATCCCTCTCCTTCCCCGTCTCAGTTCACTCGCGATCTCCCTTCCCCGCTCTCTCCCGCTCTCTCCATCCCCGTCTCAGTTCACTCGCTTTCTCCCTTCCCCGCTCCCTCCTTCCCTCTTCTTCTACGTCTCCATTCACTCGCTATCTCCCTTCCCCGCTCTCTGCATCCCTCTCCTCCACTGTCTCAACTCAGTCGCTGTATCGCCTCACGTCTCGCTCTGATTCTAGATATGTTCTATGTGAGACTACACGCACTAAAACTGTACTCTCTGCCAAGCTATATCTCTCCCTCAACTCACCCTCGAGTGCCCTCTCTCATTGTCTTTCTCTCTTAGTCTCTCTTTAAGATCCGGGGTAGAATAGGTCTTCAGCAACCCATGCTTGTCATAAGAGGTGATTATGCTTGTCGTAAGAGGCGGCTAACGGGATCGGGTGGTCACGCTCGCTGACTTGGTTGATGCATGCCATCGTATCCCAATTGCTCGGATTGATGCTCATGATGTCAATCACTGGATTGTCTGGCCCAGTCTCAGTTATTTTACAAACCGCCATTATATCGCTGGAATATTGCGGCGTTAAAAAACAAACAAACATCTCTCTCTCAGCATCTCTCTCTCTCTCTCTCTCTCTCTCTCTCTCTCCACCTCTCTCTCTCTCTACCTCTCTCTCTCTCCCCCTCTCTCTCCCTCTCTCTCTCTCCCTCTCTCTCTCTCTCTCTCTCCCTCCCTCTCTCTCTCTCTCTCTCTCTCTTCAAAAATGTTAAAGAACGGCAACGTCCTTCAACCCTGCACACCTGGTGAATGACGGCAGTGCACACTGATGATCTTAAGTGCACAGAACATAATTGGACAAGTTTTCTCTCCTAAACCTGAAGAGCCCGACAAACCTATAACTGGAATGATATCCTCCACTGAAGATGTTGCGAGACCGACGAACCAGTGCCTATAGAATTAGCTCCATCGTTACTCATGTTTTCATCGGCTTTAATGTCTTCAGAACGATACACGAACTGCACTTGACGTGGCAGCAATCAGGCAACAGGGAGATACTAATTTCAGGAAAACAATTTACGTTTTTAATTACCATTCGGTTTATCAATTATCAATATACTTCGAGACATTTATTGAACATATCTCAATGTTTTATGTTTTAATAATGTGCGTCTGGCTCAGTATATGTGTGTTTAAGGTTGAGCGTTTTAGGTTTTGCCCTGCGCTCTGAACACTTAGTGCAATCTGGTCGTTCATTTATCAAAGGGCATTTTATTATTTAAGAAAAAATATTATCCACATCGGAACTTGGAATGTTCCAATGCAAGGTTTATCTTCTTGGGAATTTGACACTGTTCAGCTCTGCAGGGCGAGTGATGAATTCCAAATTGTTTCTTCAAAGAAGTTTTTCCGCTGTTATTTTGATCAATGCATGCAAATAATGTGACATGCGAATAATTTACTGTGACAATTCTAACATTCTTTGGATCGGTTTCTTTGTCAGAGAGATGCAGGATTCATTTCCGCAATTCACATGCTCTCTGCGCCCATGATTCTACTTTTGCAGATCTAAATAGTTGACGAAGAAGTTTAGTCGGTATCAAAGGCCGCATGGCCAAGAGAACAATTAATGAGATAAACTTTGGCGCACGGACAGGGGGTACAACTGTCATACTATCTCGATACAATATTTATGATGCTTTATACAAGATGATTTCGTTTCAAATATATAGCAATATTGTTAATTAGCTTAACATGTTTTGTTGCTACTAGTTCATTACATCTTACTCGTGATGGATACTGGAAATAGTAGCTCGGGATGTAGAGCTTTCTGTTTCCCATATCAAATGGACAAACTAAAAGGAAATGGTATTCATCTTCAACTATATTATGAATACATTTCTTGCACTTAAGTAAATCAGTTTTTACTTTGTCATTGTAACGAAAGTGGTGAATACCCAACTTATGGAGAGTGTGTTGTTGTGAATGACTGTCGGTGACGTTTATATTGACATTGCCGGGGAAAGGCTTAGTAGGCAGGGAATACTGTACATAGGCGGGGAATACTGTACATAGGCGGGGAATACTGTACATAGGCGGGGAATACTGTACATAGGCAGGGAATACTGTACATAGGCAGAGAATACTGTACATAGGCGGGGAATACTGTACATAGACAGGGAATACTGTACATAGGCAGAGAATACTGTACATAGGCGGGAATACTGTACATAGGCGGGAATACTATACGTAGGCAGGAAATACTGTACATAGGCGGGGAATACTGTACATAGGCGGGGAATACTGTACATAGGCGGGGAATACTGTACATAGACAGGGAATACTGTACATAGACAGGGAATACTGTACATAGGCGGGAATACTGTACGTAGGCAGGAAATACTGTACATAGGCGGGGAATACTGTACATAGGCGGGGAATACTGTACATAGGCGGGGAATACTGTACATAGGCGGGGAATACTGTACATAGACAGGGAATACTGTACATAGGCAGGGAATACCGTACATAGGCAGGGAATACTGTACATAGGCAGGGAATACTGTACATAGACAGGGAATACTGTACATAGACAGGGAATACTGTACATAGACGGGGAATACTGTACATAGGCGGGGAATACTGTACATAGACAGGGAATACTGTACATAGGCCGGGAATACTGTACATAGGCGGGGAATACTGTACATAGACGGGGAATACAGTACATAGGCGGGGAATACTGTACATAGGCGGGAATACTGTACATAGGCAGGGAATACTGTACATAGGCAGGGAATACTCTACATAGGCGGGGAATACTGTACATAGGCGGGGAATACCGTACATAGACGGGGAATACTGTACATAGGCGGGGAATACTGTACATAGGCAGGGAATACTGTACAAAGGCAGGGAATACTGTACATAGGCAGAGAATACTGTACATAGGCGGGGAATACTGTACCTAGGCGGGGAATACTGTACATAGACAGGGAATACTGTACATAGGCGGGGAATACTGTACATAGGCGGGGAATACTGTACATAGGCGGGAATACTGTACATAGGCGGGGAATACTGTACATAGGCGGGGAATACTGTACATAGACGGGGAATACTGTACATAGGCGGGGAATACTGTACATAGGCGGGGAATACTGTACATAGACGGGGAATACTGTACATAGGCGGGGAATACTGTACATAGGCGGGGAATACTGTACATAGGCGGGAATACTGTACGTAGGCAGGAATACTGTACATAGACGGGGAATACTGTACATAGGCGGGAATACTGTACGTAGGCAGGAATACTGTACATAGGCGGGGAATACTGTACGTAGGCAGGAATACTGTACATAGGCAGGGAATACTGTACATAGGCGGGGAATACTGTACATCGGCGGGGAATACTGTACATAGGCGGGGAATACTGTACATAGGCGGGGAATACTGTACATCGGCGGAGAATACTGTACATCGGCGGGGAATACTGTACATAGGTTGGGAATACTGTACATAGGCGGGGAATACTGTACATAGGCGGGGAATACTGTACATAGGCGGGGAATACTGTACATAGACGGGGAATACTGTACATAGGCGGGAATACTGTACATAGGCAGGGAATACTGTACATAGGCGGGGAATACTCTACATAGGCGGGGAATACTGTACATAGGCGGGGAATACCGTACATAGACGGGGAATACTGTACATAGGCGGGGAATACTGTACATAGGCAGGGAATACTGTACATAGGCGGGGAATACAGTACATAGGCGGGGAATACCGTACATAGGCGGGGAATACCGTACATTGGAAGGGAATACTGTACATAGGCAGGGAATACTGTACATAGGCAGAGAATACTGTACATAGGCGGGGAATACTGTACATAGGCGGGGAATACTGTACATAGGCGGGGAATACTGTACATAGGCGGGGAATACTGTATATAGACAAGGAATGCTGTACATAGGCAGAGAATACCGTACATAGGCGGGGAATACTGTACATAGGCGGGAATACTGTACATAGACGGGGAATACTGTACGTAGGCAGGAATACTGTACATAGACGGGGAATACTGTACATAGGCGGGAATACTGTACGTAGGTAGGAATACTGTACATAGGCGGGGAAAACTGTACATAGGCGGGGAATACTGTACATATGCAGATAATACTGTACATAGGCGGGGAATACTGTACATAGGCGGGGAATACTGTACATAGGCGGGGAATACTGTACATAGACGGGGAATACTGTACATAGGCGGGGAATACTGTACATAGGCGGGAATACTGTACATAGGCAGGGAATACTGTACATAGGCGGGGAATACTGTACATAGGCGGGGAATACTGTACATAGGCGGGAATACTGTACGTAGGCAGGAATACTGTACATAGACGGGGAATACTGTACGTAGGCAAGAATACTGTACATAAGCGGGGAATACTGTACATAGGCGGGGAATACTGTACATAGGCGGGAATACTGTACATAGACGGGGAATACTGTACAGAGGCGGGGAATACTGTACATAGGCGGGGAATACTGTACATAGGCGGGAATACTGTACGTAGGCAGGAAATACTGTACATAGGCAGGGAATACTGTACATAGGCGGGGAATACTGTACATAGGCGGGGAATACTGTACATAGGCGGGGAATACTGTACATAGACAGGGAATACTGTACATAGACAGGGAATACTGTACATAGGCGGGAATACTGTACGTAGGCAGGAAATACTGTACATAGGCAGGGAATACTGTACATAGGCGGGGAATACTGTACATAGGCGGGGAATACTGTACATAGGCGGGGAATACTGTACATAGACAGGCAATACTGTACATAGGAGGGGAATACTGTACATAGGCGGGGAATACTGTACATAGACAGGGAATACTGTACATAGGCAGAGAATACTGTACATAGGCGGGGAATACTGTACATAGGCGGGAATACTGTACATAGACGGGGAATACTGTACGTAGGCAGGAATACTGTACATAGACGGGGAATACTGTACATAGGCTGGAATACTGTACGTAGGCAGGAATACTGTACATAGGCGGGGAAAACTGTACATAGGCGGGGAATACTGTACATATGCAGATAATACTGTACATAGGCGGGGAATACTGTACATAGGCGGGGAATACTGTACATAGGCGGGGAATACTGTACATAGACGGGGAATACTGTACATAGGCGGGGAATACTGTACATAGGCGGGGAATACTGTACATAGGCGGGGAATACTGTACATAGGCGGGAATACTGTACATAGGCGGGGAATACTGTACATAGGCGGGAATACTGTACATAGGCGGGGAATACTGTACCTAGGCGGGGAATACTGTACATAAGCGGGAATACTGTACATAGGCGGGAATACTGTACCTAGGCAGGGAATACTGTACATAGGCGGGGAATACTGTACCTAGGCGGGGAATACTGTACATAAGCGGGAATACAGTACATAGGCGGGAATACTGTACATAGGCGGGGAATACTGTACATAGGCGGGGAATACTGTACATAGGCGGGGAATACTGTACATAGGCGGGAATACTGTACGTAGGCAGGAATACTGTACATAGACGGGGAATACTGTACGTAGGCAAGAATACTGTACATAAGCGGGGAATACTGTACATAGACAGGGAATACTGTACATAGGCGGGGAATACTGTACATAGACAGGGAATACTGTACATAGGCGGGGAATACTGTACATAGGCGGGGAATACTGTACATAGGCGGGGAATACTGTACATAGGCAGGGAATACTGTACATAGGCGGGGAATACTGTACATAGGCGGGGAATACTGTACATAGGCAGGGAATACTGTACATAGACAGGGAATACTGTACATAGACAGGGAATACTGTACATAGGCAGGGAATACTGTACATAGGCGGGGAATACTGTACATAGGCGGGGAATACTGTACATAGGCGGGGAATACTGTACATAGGCAGGGAATACTGTACATAGGCGGGGAATACTGTACATAGGCGGGGAATACTGTAAATAGGCGGGAATACTGTACGTAGGCAGGAATACTGTAAATAGGCGGGGAATACTGTACATAGGCGGGGAATACCGTACATAGGCAGGGAATACTGTACATAGACGGGGAATACTGTACATAGGCAGGGAATACTGTACATAGGCGGGGAATACTGTACATAGGAGGGAATACTGTACATAGGTTGGGAATACTGTACATAGGAGGGGACTTCTGTACGTAGACAGGGACTACTGTACATAGGCAGGGAATACTGTACATAGGCCGGGAATACTGTACGTAGACAGGGAGTACTGTACATAGGCGGGGAATACTGAACATAGGAGGGGAATACTGTACGTAGACAGGGACTACTGTACATAGGCAGGGAATACTGTACATAGGCAAGGAATACTGTACATAGGAGGGGAATACTGTATGTAGACAGGGACTACTGTACATAGGCAGGGAATACTGTACATAGGCAGGGAATACTGTACATAGACAGGGACTACTGTACGTAGACGGGGAATACTGTACATATGCGGGGAATACTGTACATAGGAGGGGAATACTGTGCATAGACAGGGAATACTGTACATAGACAGGGCCTACTGTATATAGGCAGGGAGTGGAGTCGCACAGTAGCAGGATTCGAGTAACAATTGCTCATTATGACGTAAACGCCATGTCGTCACGAAACGGTTACATACTAAATCTTTTTAAACTTGAATTTTTGCGTGAAGCGGCGTCAAACCGTAGGCACTCATCGTAATTGAATTCGTTTTTAAATCATATGGGATGAGTCATTAGCCCAATCACACACCGGTACGACAAAATAGAGGAATTTGGAGTAGTGTGCTTCTAAAAGACTTAATAGGATGACGACGATGATGATGATGATGATGTAAAAATAGAGGAATTTGTAGTTGTGTGCTTCTAAAATACTTAATAGGATGACGATGATGATGATGATGATGATGATAATGATGATGATATAAAAATAGAGGAATTTGTAGTTGTGTGCTTCTAAAATACTTAATAGGATGACGATGATGATGATGATGATGATGATAATGATGATGATATAAAAATAGAGGAATTTGGAGTAGTGTTCTTCTAAAAGATTTAATAGGATGACGATGATGATGATGATGATGATGATGTTGATGATCACAGCAACTGTGATTGCCTATGTCTTGCAGAGATATATGTTCGACATTTTTAAAACTCTGAGCTCGTCTATCAAGGTCACTCACTAACTCTCCTTGTGGAACCAGCTAACTGAGCACACAGGTGTCAAAGCTAATCACTACTGACAATGGGAAGCCGCATTCAGTATTGAATTGATTTTTCTAACATTTTCTCATTTCTACGGGATTTTACAACGGATATTGACACAAATGTGTGTTATTGGATGCGGCAGATGCCATAACGCCAGCATCTCACGGCTTCCCAAGCTGCTCGGCAACACAAACATTTGCCAAAATTGCCTATTTTCAGATCTTGTAGAGTCCCCTTTCGGTTTAACACTGTAGTGTTGTCCCACAAGAATAGACTCTGGCATAATGGATGAAGCGAGGTGGAAAAACGCTACAGAAATGATGTAACTTATTGTTCGAATACACATTGAGAATTATTGATTGTATAGCTGAATTCGCAGAATGCAACTTGATTATATCCATGACGTCATCCTCACGTTATTATTGCCATGTATGGAATTAAATTTTTTTGGAGATTTGTGGTTTTCGGTTATTTGCAAATTTTACCTTTATAATTGTTATAAGACGCTATTTGATGTTTAGTTTGTGGATTTGACCACCTTCATTTCAGCAAAGAGGAAAACACAGGGTGTCTTGAGAGGTTTGGTGTTTTTGTGTTCCAGACGATTTTTGAAAAGAAATTAATATCAGCAATAACGTAAAAAGAGCGACCGACATGGTTATTGTAGAATCTTCGTCTTGTTCATGAAAACATTCAGGACGAACGTCTAATTTAATAGTTCAATTTTGTACTCGACCGATTTTTTTAGGAGGACGTTATTGAGAAAATATAATTTCTTTTTGCAATTTTTGTTTTTTTCTTTTAGTCGATTTGGGACCTTATTGAGAAAATATTATTCTTTATATTTTTTTAATGTCTTTTTGTCGACTTTGCTATTTCTATATTTGTTTTGTTACGACTGTTATGTTTTATGTCATAAATCTGTACTGCAGATAATTAAATCATTTTTTCCCGGGAGATTGTGAACACAATCTTGAAACAAGAAGCGTGCACTGGTTGTCTATGTATTGTTTCATAATGTTTGTAAACCCGAAAACACAAAGTACACGAGCGATTCCGTGGTCTAAGGCGCCAGAAGTCACTGTGAGTAGGCTCCCAGAGCCAGGATCCGCAGATCTAAGTGTCGGGTTCGAACCCCTGGGTAACTTTGGGATTTGCTCGTTGAAACGCATTGGTTGAACTGAAATACTGTTCGAAGTGGCGTTAAGCCAAACTCTCTCATCTCAGGAAATGATTGGATTCATCTGAACGTTTTCCCTTTCTGTGTGTAGGATTCTGACAGATATACCCCAATTATGTTAATCTCAGTATTTTCTTCAGGCGTTCAATACAGTTTGTCGTGTTACTGTCAATACACGGAGTGAGTGAGTATAGTTTTATGCCGCTTTTAGACACATTCCAGCAATATCACGGCGGGGGACACCAGAAATGGGCTTCACACATTGTACCCATGTTGGGAATCGAACCCTAGTCTTCGGTGTGACGAGCAAACGCTTACCCACTAGGCTACCCCACCGCACTTCAATACACGGCATTCATGTCATAAAAGGCGACAAAGCTTGTCGTAAAAGGCGACTAACGGGATCGGGTGGTCAGGCTTGCTGACTTGGTTTGAAGCATGTCATCGATTCCAATTGCGTGGATCGATGCTCATGAATTCAATCACTGGATTGTCTGGTCCAGACTCGATTATTTACAGACCGCCGTCATGTAGATGGAATATTGCTGAGTGCGGCGTAAAACAATCAACCAACCAGCCAACCAATCAATACACGGAAGTCCGAACGTTGCTCAACATGTGACGAGAGATACATATGTATATTTTAACCAATTATTTGAACATGCGGAACCTTTGGCGAACACGTGCTAAGAACAGTGTGACATATACAATGGTTTCCATGGTAATCTGTAACGCCAAAAACAACGTTTCACATATATCATTGTTACTGTTGAATGTCGGGATACCAGTCATCCATCATAACAGAACACCGTTACACATTCTGCCTGAGAGGAAAGTTTGATTTGGAGTTTTTCCAGGTCTCGTGGAGTGCGTAATTCCCGTGCCTTACGTAATGCTTGTAGCAAAGATTCTCGTGTTCTGCGTGAATCCCTGAACCTGCGTAAATTCCGCGATTTGCGTAATCCCCATGAGCTTAGCAATTCCCGTGACCTACGCAATGCTTGTAACGAGGAAATTTCGTGATATGTTTAAATCCGTGGACGTGCGTAAATTCCGTGATTTGCGTAATTCCCATGACTCGAGCAATTCCCGTGACCTACGCAATGCTTGTAAATTCTCGTGATCTGCGAAGTTCTCGTAACCTCCGTATTTCACGGGTCCTACGTAAATCCCAAGCAAAGTATTGAAGTAAATCACGTGCGTTGTTCCCAAACAAAACAAGAAATCTTAAGAGACACGTGGAATTCACGAGCTCAGGATACCAACAAAGTATAGGTACTTACGTAAATACGTGGGATAGACATGTTTACATGACATACGTAATTTTCCGGCATGGCATTTGTGTCATGGGAATGCACATAAATTTTAGTTTCTGTAAGCGGAGCGGAGAACGTCAAATATACGACGTCATATTTACATTGGAGTAAAAGTATTGAGTAAAAGACAGGCGGTGCTCCTGAGTACGGAAATATGATAAGTCATTCGTAATATTTCTTGCAAATTCAAGTCACTGGTATATTTGGATTTTGAACAGAAAATATAGCGATTATGATACAGGAATAGTACGATTATGGACAGTGTGCATAGGAAGAGTACGATCATGACAAGGGAATAGTACGATCACAAGGGAATAGTTCGATCATGACAAGGGAATAGTACGATCATGACAAGGGAATAGTTCGATCATGACAAGGGAATAGTACGATCATGACAAGGGAATAGTACGATCATGACAAGGGAATAGTTCGATCATGACAAGGGAATAGTACGATCATGACAAGGGAATAGTACGATCATGACAAGGGAATAGTACGATCATGACAAGTACGATCATGACAAGGGAATAGTACGATCATGACAAGGGAATAGTTCGATCATGACAAGGGAATAGTACGATTGTGACAAGGGAATAGTTCGATCGTGACAAGGGAAGAGTACGATCATGAAAAGGGAAAAGTTCGATCATGACAAGGGAATAGTTCGATCATGACAAGAGAGTAGTACGATCATGACAAGGGAATAGTACGATCATGACAAGGGAATAGTACCATCATGACAAGGGAATAGTTCGATCATGACAAGAGAGTAGTACGATCATGAAAAGGGAAAAGTTCGATCATGACAAGGGAATAGTTCGATCATGACAAGGGAATAGTACGATCATGGCAAGAGAATAGTTCGATCATGATAAAGGAATAGTACGATTGTGACAAGGGAATAGTTCGATCATGACAAGGGAGTAGTACGATCATGACAAGGGAATAGTTCGATCATGACAAGGGAATGGTTCGACCATGACAAGGGAATAGTTCGATCATGACAAGGGAATAGTACGGCTAAGACACAGGCAGATTGCAGTTATCGTGACACAGGGACAATACGATTATGGACAAATGAATGGAACGGTTTAACAATACCACGTAGCAATGCTATCCTAAGATAAGGTTAGAACCCATTCGCTCGACCACGTTGGCGTCCATCAGCTCCATACAGCGTACGTGCATGTTTGTTGAGGCCTTATCTGATGCAGACAGTCAGGTTGTAAACATGTCAACGATGACACTGCAGACACAATGTGGAGCCTGTGTGACGTATCGTTCACGGTATTCACTTGTCAAAGAATAACAGAGATTGTTTCCCATGAATGTTGGACTCGTTAAAACATGTAGAACATAGAACTTGCTATGTTAAGCAATTTTGTTCTCCTGGTTCGCCTCCGTGGTCTAGTGTAGAGAGAGTGTGCACGGAGAGCGGTAGGTCGGTGGTTTGTTTGTTTGTGTGTTTGTTTGTTGTTTAACGCCTTGGTTGATGCGGCTCACTCACTCACTCACTCACTCACTCACTCACTCACTGAGAATTCTTCAATCGTACTTTCCAAGACCACGTTACGCAAGGTAGATTGTTCAAGTCTACATTCTAATTTCCATACACACAGGTCAGACTTCGAGGCCTGTCAACCAAAAAACCCAGAGGAGGTATCTCGCCATCTGCCGTCATCGCCGTAGGCACATTTGTGTTACGTCAATGATTGTTTTTCACTCTCTGCATTTTTCTTCTGTGATACTCTTTCCACATTTTACTTTATCAAATAAAAAAGAGACAAGAGCTCTTGGACTTGCATTGATAGATGCTAGAAGTACTTTGTTTGTTGAACGTCCTTCTGCGAAGTGGTTCATTTTTTGGCAAACAAAAAACCTTGAAACATTTCTTTTCAAAAGAAATCATGATTGTTTTTGGATGGACATGTCTGGCCCAAAATACGTACTCGAATCCCAGTCATTAAAATCTATACCAGCGGAAGAAAGCAACTGTGCTCAATATAAACTTCACTAAAAATATACTCACGCCAAAAGAAACGCGAACCAAAGAAACATAAAGAGAAGTATGTACGTTAAGAATGAGTAAGTGAGTAAGTGAGGTTTTACGCCGCTTTTAGCAATATTCCAGCAATAACACGGCGGGGGATACCAGAAATGGGCTTCACACATTGTACCCATGTCGGGAATCGAACCCAGGTCTTCGGCGTGGCGAGCGAACGCTTTAACCACTAGGCTACCCGACCGCCCCTGTACGTTAAGAAGAGATGTTTCCAATGTGTACCACTTAGGAACAAAACTAACAATCAGTCAAGTGTTACCACAGCGTGTCTTTATTGTTATCACGATATGCTGCACTTTATTTCCAAACTTTACACGCTAATCCTGCACATGTGCTTTCGGTTCACACAAGATACCAGTATGTTCATTTGTGCATCGAACCAGTTTAATATCTTTTGAATATGAGTAAGTCTTCACATATTAGACCGCCTCCGTGGTCTAGTGGTAGAGCGTGCTCCCGGAGAGCAGAAGGTTCGGGGTTCGATACCCGGCCCCGTCATACCAAAAGACGTTAAAATATGATACTTGTTGTTACCCTGCCTGGCGCTCAGCATTAAGGGGCTAAAACAAGGACTGGTCGTTCGGAGTCAGTAAACTGTGTCTGAGTGGGGTATTTATGTTAAACTGCGGCATGGTATCTCAGTGACCTAGCACTATAAATCGGCATCAGTCCGGACTAGTACAAGCAGCCACACACACACACACACACACACACACACACACGTGCATGCACGTCGCTACATAAGTGCAATAATCTTGGACGCGACGTTAAACCCATTTTACCTCACCTCACCTCTTCACATATTAACTATATTCGGTCTTGCATCTACGGAATCGATACCAAACCGCCACATTAACAGCTCGGTCCATTCCTGGGTTGAGACGAAGAGTAGCAGAACCGTACGCAACCGGTTGAGAGAGCACACATTAGACCAAGACGTTCAGCAACACGCCCAATATTGTGTCCACGTCACCGCCGAGCTTGGCGTAGACAGGATCTGAGCGCTAGCTTCAGAACGTTTTAGCAACGCTTGCGTTACTCAACGTCGACAGTTTCTTTAGATGTTTAATGCTGTGGGGTGGCATCATAATTGTTTATAGCAATTCGTAAGGTGTACGCAACCGGGACGACATCGTTCGAGAACATGTTCTACCTTTTGTGCAAATGCAGGGACGTAACGTCACGTTGTAGCATATAATGCCCGCCCACACGTTGAACGTGTTGTAGGAGACGTTATGAGGCAGCGTAACATTGCTGTGCTGCCATGGCCGGCTGTTTCGCCAGACCTCACAAATCCATTCCCACCTCCCCCCATAGAACATGACTTTACGAAATTGAACAACGCCTTCGACTAGACCACAAACAGCCGGTATCGCTAGTTCAGTTGGGACAAATTTTGGTTGACATTTGGTACATGCGGCAAGGCTCTTTGTGACTCGTCTTGTCTCTTCAATGCGCAGCCGGTGCCACGCCTGTATCAACGCCATTAGTGGCCACACCCGATATTGACTCTGTTAATTGTGTTGTTGCGTCACCCCTCTTTTAGGGCGTGTCTCTCTGTTTCTTGTTACAGAGTATGGGTTTTGTCAATGAATTTTTAATGATAAAACATTGATCAGACAACTATTATCTTGTTACTTTTGATAACGTTACATTTACACCGCTCTGCATGAAGCACGTTGTGTCCGTTTGGTGGATGAGGATGATGATGATGATGATAGTGGTGGTGGTTGTACACGGTCTGGAGATGATGATTATCATGATGATGACAATGACGGCGATGACGATGACGACGATAATGTGATAATGACGAGTCGACTTCGATGATGATGATGACGATGATGATGATGATGATGAGCACGGCGACGATGATGGTGGTGGTGATATGTATACACGGTCAGGAGATGATGATTATCATGATGATGACGATGATGGCGATGACGACGATGATGTGATAATGACGAGTCGACCTGATGATGATCACGATGATGAACACGACGACGATGACGATAATGATCATGATGATAATGACGATGAGGATGATGATGGTGTTGGTATAATCGTTTGAGAAGTAATTATACATATATATGCTCGTGAGGGTTTAATTGAAGTCGTTCAAACATCATCTTTGGGGTGTATGTTCATTGTGGGATAAAACTCCTATTTGGGGACATGGTACGTCCTGGGACGTCCTCGAACTCACCTAACTACGTGGTAGCGTGATGACAATGATTATGTGGTTACCACGGCAGCTTGATGACGAGGGGAAAACGAGAAGCCTCGACGTATCATTCCGACACAAACCACTGGGTAGAACAGGTCTTCAGCAACCCGTGCTTGCCGTAAAGGCGACCATGCTTGTCGCAAGGGGCTCGATTACAAACAGACATCCAAACAAACAAACCAATGAACATTTGTGATAAAATTATCTATACATTTCGCCACCACTTATAAAATAAATAGAAACAAAATAAATGCCATTGAGACTTGAGTGATGAAATGTTTAGAAGGTATTATGGGTGCATCTTCAGTCTATTGTAAAGAACAAGAGAACCAGACGACTCACTCACTCACTCACTCACTCACTCACTCACTTTCTGATACATCGTTCTAACATATACCCCGTGGTGATTCCGTTTAGAACTGGGCCCACTTGCACAAAGCGATCTTAGTGCTACGACTATCGTAAGCCTATGTTAAAGTATGGGAGTTACGATCATCTTAACGCTAAGATCGCTTTGTGCATTTGGGCCCTGGTCTCAAGCACACCTTGGTATTAAAAGGTCCAAGTGGATCGGGTGGTTAGAATCGGAACCTGGTTGATCGCGTGTCATCGTACCCCGACAGCGTTAATAGTTGCTCATGCTATCAATCACTGGGCTATCTGGTCCGGATCCGGACTATTCAGGGGCCGGGTTCATGAAGCTGGAATAGTGCGGCGGTAAACAACAAATACGGAATAGTTTTGATCTAAATGTAATGATGCTTCTAAACCCCACAACCTGATCAATACGAATATAATCATGGTTACTATTCCCGTGGAGCATATTTACAAAGCAATCTAAATACATCCGATCCTACAAATATGTCTAAAACACACATGGATTCGTCTCTATCCGCCGGTACCTGATCACTAATGGAAGTATTTATAAATTCAAAATCAATAAGTCTGACTTTGTCAAACAAATGCAAGGTGACAAGTTTACACCCCTCGTATTAGACGGAGGCTATAAATGCACACACAAGTCTGGTAGCTTTTCGTCTTGACGACAGGATTAATTGGCATTATGTTGTATCGAGATGAAGTAAGCATGTTATTTTGAAATCAATGTACGGATCTTACGGTGTGAGCTTCGGAAATGATAGTGCGCGCAGTTAATTCTTTAAATCCTAGTTCATTACTTCTGGTTGCCACCATGTTGGCGAGAAACGTCGCCCGCCGCCATCAAGCCTTTAAAACTGCCCTGGTGGCATTTGTTTGCATGCTGAAACTTTACAAGATCTGACTCATCGTCAAACTCATGATCCGGGTATTTTTAGCCCCGACAACGACATGATCCCTGTCTTGTGGGAGTTGGTACCAGGAATCTTACTGAAATCTCACTCTTACAAGGGCAGATGGTGTATTGTATATAAAAGCGACAAACCCATTTCCATATTCCAAAGAAATCTCGATTGTACTGTTCCTACTATATCACGTGCATGTGTTTATGAATCGGTATCAAATACTGATGGTACTAGGTGTTCGCGAAAATGTGAGCGTATCCTTCCCCACCGATGGCACCCGTCACAAACACATGCAAAGGCAAGTCAATTCTTCAGCTGAAAAACAACGGGAACATATGGTACTTTTCAAAATAGTGAGTGGGTGAGTGAGTTGGGTTTAACGCCGTTTTTAACAGTTTTCCAGTTATATCGCGGCGTGTCAGCTTAATGTGGGAGGAAAGCCCGAAGTGATGCAGGTCTCAGACGTTTACTACTTCGGTGGATCTAGGCAATTGGGGTATGATGACATGCATCAACAAAGTCCGGAAGCATGACCACCCGATCCCGTTAGTTGCCTCTTACGACAAGCATAGTCGGCTTTTACGGCAAGTATGGGGTGCTGAAGTGAAACCCACGAGCACGGGTATGGTGCTGACAAACCTAGAAAGATAATCGGGGCGAACCGGGGTTCGAACCCACAATCATAGATTTCTTGCTCGCAGACGACTGGGCCACCCGTGCCCCCTTTTCAAAATAAGTAATGGCTGACTCGAAATAAGAAAGTGTGATTATACCTGCATTGCAGCAGAGTCTATCATGGGGATAAAGGATGGAGATAATGGATGGAGATAAGTCCCCGAAAAAACATAGTATGTAAAATACAAATCATTCCATAAAGGCACCACCAGTTTTCATAAGGAACGGGGCGGTGGGATAGCCTAGCGGTTAAAGCGTTTGTTCGTCCTACTGATGACCAGGGTTCGATTCCCAACATGGGTACAATGTGTGAAGCCATTTCTCGTGTCTCCTGCCGCGATATTGCTACAAGCGGCGTAGTCCGGACTGATGCCGATCTATAGTGCTAACCAATTGAGATACCATGCATCAGTATAACATGAATTTCCCACTCAGACACAGTATACTGACTCCGAGCCGACCAGTCCTTGGTTTAGACCCTTAATGCCGAACGCAAGAAAGTGTAACAAGTACTAGTTTTTAATGTCTTTTGGTATGACGGGGCCGGGGATCTTCCGCTCTCCGGGCAGACGCTCTACCATTAGACCACGGGGGCGCTCATTTATCAAGTGGGTTAGTCTAATAGTTAAAACGGTTGTTTGTAACATCGAAGTCCCGGGTTCGATTCCTAAAACGGGGAAATGTCTGAAAACTACTCTTGGTCCCTGTCCTGATATATATGAAAATACATTTTAAAAGCGGAATAAAATCCAACTCACTCGCTATAATTGAAATAGTACAGTCTGAGATTCACTCAATGGTTACAGCGCATCAATAGGGTCACCGTTGGGGCAGTCGTGTGAGGCGCTGAAATTTGCTATGCAGAGTTGCGCCCCTTAGGCGTCCCAGGAACTTTTGGGCGTGAATTCACAAATCGACCTGATAATGTTTCTTGGTTTGTCAGCACCATACCGGCGCATTTGGGTTTCACTTCAGCACCCATGCTTGCCGTAAAAGGTGACCATGCTTGTCGTAAGAGGGGACTAACGGGATCGGGTGGTCAGGCTTGCGGACTTTGTCGATGCATGTTATCATATCCCAAATGCCTAGATCGATGTTCATGACAACAATTACTGGATTGTCAAGTCCAGCCTCGATTATTTACAGACCGCGGTGATATAGCTGGGATATTGCGTTAAACAACAAACAAACACTGAAGTAGTAAACATATAAGACCTGCATGACTTCGTACCTTCCTCCCACACTAAGCTGACACAACGGAATATAGCTGAAATGACTCCCTCATTCTAAAATCATTTGGAAATCCTTGAACGTGTGCTCACCTATCACCCTAGCATACCATGCGTCATGTTATTTTCTACAAATGAAATATGATCAAATTAGGTGATATTGTACAAACACCTACCAAAAAACAGTTTGACGCCTCTTGACATTTACATGTTTTCAAGTATACAGTCATTTTGTCGTTTCTATGGAAACGGGTTACGCAAGAGAAGTCTCAAAAACATTTACAAGTGTTCTTGTGAAATCTACCTGCATCTTCGACGGCCTCAGTCAGCTAAGTCATAGCGTGAGAGATCAACGTTTTTCTCAGCGAATAAACTTGAATCCCTAGCCTGTCTTGAGAGTATGAGACAATGCACAGTGTTGGTGTTTGTGTGTGTGTGTCTGCTTGTCCTTGTCCGGACTAATGCCGGTTTAGGGGCGGTCGGGTGGCCTAGTGGTTAAAGCGTTCACTCGTCAAGCCGAAGACCCGGGTTCGAATCCCGACATGGGTACAATATGTGGAGCCCATTTCTGGTGTCCCCCGCCTTGTATTACTGGAATATTGCTAAAAGGGTCGTAAAACCAAACTCACTCACTCACTCATGCCGGTTCAATAGTATTAGCGCACTGAGATACCATGCCGCAATTTAACATGGCAGTTTTACCCCAACTAGACACAGTATACTGACTCTAAGCCGACCAGTCCTTGTTGTAGGTTCTTTATTCAAGTGTATTCAATCTTTATTTCACGTACTGAAGAGGCCACATGCCCATAGTACAATTTGAAGAATATACAATTTTATACAATTTATGTACATATCTCACCAAATCACATCACGTCATTTCACATCGCATCTCAACACAGTCACATAATTTCACACATACAGTACAATACCATACCCTGTAATTTCATAATTTCTATTTTACCATATCACAACTTGTTATATCATACAACATATTCCATAACATCATATCATATTGTATCATTATTATAAGATCATACTATATAGTATTATTTCATATACCATTATCATATCATAACATGCCATATATACCATCGTACCATTTATCACACTTATATTATATCACATTTCAACATGACATATCACACAACACCTTAGCAATTTCATAGCTTGTCCCATCATATCTTATCATATCATACCATATAATGCCATGTCATTCAATGCCAATTTATAACATAACAATCAATCAATATTTATTCAACACTGGAAGACTGCAGGCCATATAATATGTACACTAAAAAACCCAGTATTTACCCGATTTCTATAATACACATAACATATTGCATCATATCCCCTCATGTATCATATCACACCACAACACTTATCATATCATATCACATCATGTCATGTCACATCATATCATTTCATATACATATAACTATACTAAACCATTTGTAATATCACGTCCCACAATATCATATGACAGCCCAATAGTTTAATACCATTTCTAACTCTTTTGTTTGTAGTTTATTCAAATGGAAAATATCTATAAAAGTGTTCTTAATGTATATACACAATAGTTTCCTGATACCAAGCAGCTAAGATTATTCTTTCCTAAGGTTCTGTCCGTATAAAGAGGCATAATATATGTACATGGAAACATTTTGTAAGATACTTCTTTTTGTGTTTGACAGCAGTGTAACAAATTTAATAATATTAGGGTACCTGTAATAATAAGCATGCAGGTATTTTTCTCTAAGGTGTAAATACACTGGACATACAAGTAAGAAATGAAATTCATCTTCTACTGAGTTTAAACTACATAGATTACAGATTCTTTCTTCACGAGGAATGTTTGCAAAGCGCCCTGTTTCTATTAAAAGGTCGTGAGAAGAACATCTAAAACGTGAAAGAGCCGTTCGAAATTTTTTAACATTAACTTTTGATAAATAATCTTCCATAATTATTTCTGATTTAAACATTCAAGTGTATTGTATGCCATAGGCCAATGATACAAACGAATTATGTACAGTGGAAGTTCGAAGATCACATTTATGTATTTAACAATAATTGTCTAAGATATGTGGCTTTAACAATAAAGAGTCCTTGTTCTATCCCCTTAATGCCGATATTCAGGCAGGGTAACAACAGGTACCATTTTAACGTCTTTTGGGGTTCTAAGCGGCCGTGATTCGAAACCACGGACCGACCGCCTTGCCGGCAGACGCTCTCTCCACTAGACTTCGGAGTCGGCATGTGTTATAAGTCTTCTAGTTGTAAATTGATTAAAGTGTGAGTTTGTACCGTAGTACGAACTCAGTTTTCTTCTAGGGGTATTGGCGTCCCAGGCGTCTAAGGCGCCGCAATTTGGTATGCAGAGTTGCTTCCTTTAGGTATTCCAGGAACCTATAATCGAGTGTTTGATTCTCTGATTATGTTTCTAGGTTTGTCAGCAACATAGCCGTGGTTCCATGGTTGAACCAGTTGTGTACGCCTGATACTTGTTGAATCTCGGTCCGTTCTGACAAGCTGACATGCCGTTATATAACTGAACTATTATCAATGTGGCGTTACACTCAACTCACTTACTTCTCGTCTTGGTCCATACGATGTCAATAGTCCCCGTGTGAATCTGAGACACTGTGTAATAATAACTACAATATGTGTGGGTGAGTGAGTTGGGTTTAACGACGCTTTTAACAGTATTCCAGTTATATACGCCAAACAAGAGAATGCTATTCAAGGATGGTTTATTCGCTAATGGGGTCACATGCGAAAGTCCATGCACAATTTCCGGGTGAAACCCAAAACAGGCGACGTGTACATGACGTTTACGTGAACTTGGGGGTAGGCAGATCACAGGTCACAGGAATGATCAGAGTGAACCAGGTACAGTCTTGATAAGTTTGTGATCTTTAACGGATACCTGGTACGCTCAGTGACGAGTATGACCGCCGGGAGCACCAATGCAGGCCCAGACACGCCGCCTCATTGATGTTGTCAGCCGCCTGATGACGTATTCGGGAATCTGATTCAATTCAATTCTTGTTGCGTCGTCAAGTTGTTGCTGGTCTGCTGGTGGGTGTGGCCGTCTTCGGATCAGACGCTTCAGATGATCCAACAAGTGTTCAATTGGATTCGAGTCAGGTGAAAGTACTGGCCACGGAAGAACGTTAACGTTGTTCGTTTTCAAGAAATTCAGGACAAGCCTTGCAGTGTGTGGTCTAGCGTTGTCATGCTACAGGAGTGTTCCCTGTTGCTGTTGGCGAAGTAATGGAAGCATCACGAACCATGAACTTCTTGACTGCAGCCTGACACCCCTGCGACGGTATACTCGAGCTCTACCAACATTGTGAAACAGCTGAAACCTGCTTTCGTCAGAGAAAAGCATTCTCTGTCCATCACGGACATGCCAGCGTCCTTCCATCATGGCCCATTGCAGTCTTCGACGTCGATGTTCCCGGGTCAATGCCAGGCGAGCTCTAATACCTGCGACACGAAGACGTTGTAGCGCCGTGCGTCGACTGATACGGCGTCCTAAGACCGTTGCTGCCGTTTCCGCCGCCGTGACGAACCTGTTGCGCAGATGGTACGTGCGCAAGTGTCGGTTCTTCATGTCGTGTTGTCACTCGTGGTCTGCCCGATCTTGGTCTTGTGTCCTGCCAGTCTGTCTGAAGCGTTGAAACAGTCTGACGACCGTTGCCTGTGTTCAGTTTAGTTTTTTTGCAATCTGGGTGCGGTTGGCTCCCATCTGCTCCATACCCATGTCCTTCTTTTATTACATGTGATTATATGCAACGGTTCATCGCCATTTTATACATATTCTGAAAATATATCTGGAAAAGCTGTTTTAAGCTTTATACCATTTTGCTCACTTTGATAGTTTGGGGGAAACCATCAATTTAAAAGTGTATGCTTTCTTTTGCCCATGAACCCGTGGAGATCCGGGGTAGAATAGGTCTTCAGCATCGCATGCTTGCCGTAAAAGGCGACTATGCTTGTCGTAAAAGGCGACTAACGGGATCGGGTGGTCAGACTCGCTGACTTTGTTGATGCACGGTCATCGATCCCAATTGCGTTGATCGATGCTGATGATATCAATCACTGGATGCTCATGATATCAATCACTGCATTGTCTGGTCCAGACCTGATTATTTACAGACCGCCGTCATACAGCTGGAATAGTGCTGAGTGCGGCGTTAAACAACACACAAGCAAAAAAACAAACGTTATCACATGCCTGTCTTTGCCTGGGCATAGGACTTTTGTCACATACAAAATATTTTCACTGCTTCACGGCATTACATATTTTCACAACCTAAAGACCTACCACATTTTCACTGCTTCAAAACGTACCATGTTTTCACTGCTTCAAAACGTACTATATTTTCACTGCTTCAAAACATACAATATATACACTTCTTCAGAACATACCATATTTTCACTTCTTAAATACATGCCATATTTTCACTGCTTCAAAAAGTACCATATTTTCACTGCTTCAAAACGTACTATATTTTCACTTCTTCAAAACATACTATATTTTCACTGCTTCAAAACATACAATATATTCACTTCTTCAGAACATACCATATTTTCACTGCTTCAAAAAGTACCATATTTTCACTGCTTCAAAAAGTACTATATTTTCACTTCTTCAAAACATACTATATTTTCACTGCTTAAAAACATACAATATATTCACTTCTTCAGAACATACAATATTTTCACTTCCTAAATACATACCATATTTTCACTTCTTCAAAACATACCATATATTCACTTCTTCAGAACATACCATATTTTCACTTCTTCAGAACATACCATATTTTCACTTCTTCAATACATACCATATTTTCACTTCTTCAAACCCCGCCGTGGTATTGCTGGAATATTGCTAAAAGCGGCGTAAAACCTCACTCACTCACTCACTCACTCACTTCTTCAAAACATACCATATTTTCACTTCTTCAAAACATGCCAGATTTACACTTCTTCAAAACATACCTTATTTTTACTTCTTCAAAACATACCATATTTTAATTTCTTTAAAACACACTATATTTCACTTCTTCAAAACACTATATTTTCACTTCTTCAAAACGTTTTCAGTGACCCTCAACTCATGTTCCCCGGACATTCAAGGAACAACTTCGTATCAGAACAACCCCAGGTAACCCCAGGTAACCCCAGGAATGGTTCATGGCAAGTCTCTAAATAAAAAACCGCAGAAACTATATTAGTCCAGATCCAGTGACCTGACAAGCACTCATCGATTGACCATCAGCATCCGTGTCCTGGCTAGGATGGACATCTATATTTGGCTTTCGATCTCAGCATGCCATCTCAGGTTCAGCTTAATTCCGAAACCTGAGTTTCGACCTCTAATATATAACTTTTTTTCAATTATAGCAACCAGGAAGTTGGCTCTGTACCTGCGCGCGTTTGAATCATGTTAATTAAGGATTGCCTGTGTCTACTGTTGGTTCATTGTGGTATGAATCGAACAACCGATGTGCAAACTGTATGTATCCTTATATTTAAATTCGACAAAACCTGTGTTTTCTACAATAGTTTAACCAAAAACAGTTGCACATATCAAAGCAGAAAAAAATGACGAGAATGGTAAAGATTCCATGTGTAGGAATACATATTGTGGCGTGAAATGAATCAGGTGATTGTTTAAAATATGCACAAAAGTTGACACGCCCACAAAGTCAGTAGCCAATCAACGGAAAGTAGGGTCAAAACAAAGTTCACAGGACCTGTCAATCAAGACAAAGGGGCGGGAAAGAACTGCAACAGTCATACTGTAACGTATCGAAACAAATATGTCCGGGAGAAGGCGGCTGTTTCAAATGACATGGTCAGCTACCGTATGATTCAAACATAAGTCCCCGAAGAATGGGAAGACACAGTTGGGAAAAGGCGAGTCAGAAAGAAAACCCGAAAACATGAAATTTGTGGAACCGAGGCGAGCGGGAAAAAAACAGACGAGCGAGCCTGCACGTTTGCTGTTTAATTCCATCTCGGCTTTCGTTCTCAAACGGTAGCTCGGACAATGCATACGCATGAATGTCCTGTGCATGACGATACACGTGAGCAGACTGCAATATTGGAATTCCCCGACACTCCGGGGTAATAAAAGTACAGTAAACTACGGTTATAACGAACACGGATATAACGAACTGACGGATATAACGAACTGACTTTTTAGTCCCGACTACTTGCTGTAATCATGCTGTATATGTGCTTATAACGAACTACGGTTATAACGAACTAAAATTAGTAGTCCCTTTGAGTTCGTTATAACCGTAGTTTACTGTAGTACGCCTCGGTGGGCGTGGTTTAAGTGTTTACATTCATTGGGAAATGAATGCAATAACACGTGACCAATTCAGCTAATCAGAATGCAGGAATCACAATGAACACAACGAAAATTTTATTATCGAAGAATGAATACGGGTATATACGATCTATGAGTGGTTTTCTGATTCCGAACCGACCATTTGATGTCTGGGTGGGGTGTGTGATGCGTATGTGGTCATGGGTGTGGGATATTGTCGTGGGTGGGGGGCGTTCTTTGGATTAACTCAAACAAAATATTTACTTCTGGTACGGAATTGTAAGCTTGTCATGCTTGGTGTCCTAAAAAACACATTGAATTTTTTTATGAAAAATCATCATTTCATGTAAGCAGTCGCTAAAAAGGCACTACGTCGACTACGAAAACACGTCAGAAATCTATTATCGTGGAATTGAATCCCGGTTCGCTCCGATTATGCTTCTAAGTTTGTCAGCACCCTTTATCCGTGCTCGTGGGTTTCACCAAAGTGGTAAACGTCTTAGACCTGCATCACTTCAGGCTTTCCTTCCACATTAAGCCTGATCGAACTGAAATTCTGCCCAAAGCGACGTCAACCCCGACCCCTCACCACTGTCTTAAACAAGATCTTTAATCTCCATCCCCAACCACCAACCCCTCCCCACACTTTTCAACCCACCCTAAAAAAAGAAGTCCTTGTCATCCCCAGACAGCGAGTGCCAATATCGTTAACGGATCCCCTAACTGAACTAGTCATAAAAATTTTCGACGTTGATGATTGTGCCAGCGCAGCTGGTTGCAATGTCTATCAAGTATATTGTATAATGATGCGTGCCGTTCCGGAATCAGTATTGTGTCCAAGACTCAGCCGACTCCTCCAGCCGCCTCATCTGTGAAGCATGTATCGATCTCATGAAGTCATTCAAATACTTAAGGGCATAAATCGCTTCTAACTTTATTGACGATCAATAGATATGTTTTTTAAACGTTTTGTGGAGTGAGGATACCAAATGAATTATGGCTGTGAGGTTTCCGTCTCTTTAACATGAGTTCCGTGTACTTTGTGACTGGAGAAGGATGTTTCGACTGCTTCCCGTCACCACGGGTGAATCAGTGTCCAAATCCAAGCAAACCGATCGCGAAATTGTACGAAAAATCAATGGTTTCTTTTCATCGCTCACGATATATATGTTTTGAACATCGTCAATGCCATTACACTAGATAGGGGAAAGCTCATTAAATATTTAGATGACAGGCAGTAACATTAAAACGATGAGTTACTGACACAAGCGAGATGGCAACGCATGCCATCTAAAATCGCCCCAGGGACCGACCACATTCTAGGGGTGGGGTGGTGGAGAAGGCGTCAGGGATTAGGGATTTTGTATCGAGATTATATGTTTTTTCAGCTAGAGCTACAAAACATGTTTTTATTTAATATAAAAACCTGAAATACTTCGTTAAGAATAACAGCTTGCAACAATGTAATTTTTTAGGCTAGCAATGTTTTTTTTCATACTTTTGGGACTATTAACACGGTTTGCATTTCACGGCGGCGATAGTTTTAGTGGTCAAATGTGTAACAGCTGAGGGCCCTAAAACACGTTTATGTAGTCGCTTTTTTATTTAGGCGGTCCAATATTCACCTGGGTTGGTTTTCATGCCTACATTATCTTTAAAAAACTCGTTTTAATTAAAGTACACTTCCAACTGATGTACCAGAATTTTTGTTTTGACACTTCAGTAAATGATTTCAGATATTGTCAGAGAGCGTGACAACACTGGCTTGAGTCCGCTTTGTATGAGTGAGTGAGTGAGTGAGGCTTTACGCCGCTTTTAGCAATATTCCAGCAATACCACGGCGGGGGACACCAGAAATGGGCTTCACACATTGTACCCATGTCGGAAATCGAACCCGGGTCTGCGGCGTGACGAGCGAACACTTTAACCACTTGGCTACCCGACCGCCTCGATTGAGGACGTGTAAAATTCGACCTCGTTTACACCGACACAAAAATATGGTGTTCTCAACTTACGACGTTCGCACGTGCATCAGCAGAACACATTCCAGGTACATCACGAAAGGGCGACCAATATCGTATAATTACAGATGAAAAAACATCTGGCTTATTTTTCAAATATTTCCCATAAAATGAATATCTTGTTAAAGTGTAGTAGAAGTGAAATGATTTCTACTCATACATGCAAATGTTCTTTCGAACCGACAATAGTCCGTTTTTTCTTATCAGGATAAACCATGTACACTGTGCGATAGGAACCTTTGATGTCCTTGTATTTTACCACAAGTTGAGTCGCATTTCTCAATTAAGCTGAGTCAACTACAAAAAAATATGTTTGGAGTTGCTAAAAGATGTTTCTTTAGTGTTCTCTTTGCTTGTAAACGGCAGAATCTCTGCACTTGTAAGAAGAAGAAGCAATTCAAATTTAAGTGTCTTTTTTTTTAGTTTCAACAACATCAGTAAACGCGCTGTCATGGGTTTTCTGGATCAGATTCGAGTGTTTACAAGGAGTGTTGTTTGGGTGCTGTGCTTGACAATGGACAAAACATTTACTTTTTTCATGCAAATTGTGTGAGTACACTACCTGTAGAGCAGGACATAGTAACCCTTTTCGAGAACACCTGGTGTCATCACTTGTTTTTATTAATCCATTCATATATATATCCATCACTGTTTTGCCTTTTACTCCCAGGGGATCTGGTTCTGCAGATAATCTTTTTTCTGTCGTTGACGTCATATATATCAATGGTCGCGTGATGGTTCAATGTCGATTTGGACCAACATGAACATATGTAAAAAGTTAAAGTTTGTATTTTCCTTAATATCTTTGACTTGACTCATTATATAACAATAATTATATGTAGTTAATTGACTTGTTCTATAGAATAAGTCGTTCAACCAACCAAGGTTGGTTAATCGGTAATAGTTATCTCTCTCTTCACCGTTGTCAATGATAGATGACTGATTCAATTACAAAAACACATATCGTTTGCTGACTGGCAATTTACTTAAATAGGGCCCTTATGGCAGTGCCATCCTCAGCCACCGGAAGTGACGGCGTTGGAGAAGGAAGTGATGCGGTTGTATTCTAAAGTTGATCTCAAATGGAACACGGCATGCCTAGGAATCATTCAATTATTGGCAACAAGCATCCCTACTCGAACAAACGACGATGTCGTGCGATACGTGTCGTCTCAGCCGGCGTGTACAGAAGAACTAGACGGTGCCTTCCTGTCATCTGTCTCCCTGTATCATTCCAGCTGATGGAGATGAGGCAGTGCGATGTGTCAGGCCTCCGAACTAAGGTCAAGTTTAGTCCTGTTGTATCGTGTATTCCACCAACATAACCTGCAACACACGATGAATGCTATCTGGATATAGCGTTGCTCTTGTCTGTGTCAACAAACAAAACCAAATATTGTGAAAGTGATTTTAACTTTTTGATTCCAGTCAGGAAGAAGCTACCCTGAAAATCCACTTCGCGGCAGCTTTGATATCTTTGTTTTCCACGAAGGCGTTCTTTCAGTTAAGGAAACAGGTAGAAGTCACTTGGTGACAAGTCTGGCGAGTATGGAATGTGAGGAAGCTCTTCGAACCCACAATGCCGCACAGCCGCCTTTGCAAGTCGGGAGGTGTGAGAAGAGGCATTGTCATGAAGTAGTAGAACTCCAGCAGTCAGAATTCCTCCTCGCTGCTTTGATAAAATCTCTCAGGCGATGAAACAAATCAGCATAGTGGTTTTGGACAACAATCAACAAGGATCACACCCTTTGCATCCCAGAATACAGTGGCCATAACTTTCTTCACTGATCTTCAAGACTTGAATTTCTTTGGTGCCGGAGAAGTGGAATTGTACCATTCCATGAATTGACGTTTTGACACGGGATCATAGTGGTAGACCTATGTTTCACCAACTCTTTTTCAGTTTGACGAAATCCTCCTCAATTAGCACTAAATCTTCTCTGGCAATGTCAATTTTTCCCCCTTAAAATCAGAATTTAGAAACGTTGGCACCCAACGAGCTGGTATCTTATTCATCTGTAAACGTTCATGAATGATAGTTTCAATGTATCAAGACCTGCGTCTTCCTCAAGTTCAGCAATGGTAATACGCCTATCTAACAGTATACGTTTTTTCTATCCCCATTGATGGAAGTTAAGGGACGTCCAGGGTCATCATCAAGCCTTGTTCTCCTCGCCTTAAACATAGGTGCCCAACGTTTAACAGTGGAATAGCTAGGGCACTTATCCCCATACACCTATGAGACGCGGTCATGAATTTCTGAGAGAGTACTTCTCTCTAAAGTCCAAAACTTGATGACTGCTCGATACTCGTTTTTTTTCATTTTTGTGTCCATGTGGACCCCTATCACGTTCAACTGGCTGTCACTAATATACAAACGGCATCAACAGAACAGATACACTTGCAATGAACTACTCAAACAATGTACAACAATGACTAATTCACTTTGTTAAGGCGCAGTTGAAGGTTAGACGGGCTTAGAATATTTTGACCAACCTCGTAACATGGCGGCCTGTTAATAATCAAGTCTGGACCAGACAATCCAGAGATTGACATCATGACCATCGATCTACGCAATTGGAATACGCTGACGTGCATCAACCACGTTAGCATGCCTGTCGCGACTATGCTTGTCGTTAGAGGTGACTAACGGGATCGGGTGGTCAGGCTCGCTTAAGTTATATCACGGCAGGGACACGCGTGCCCCAGTCGTTTAAGGCGCCGCGACTCGCTGTGCAGAGATGCATCCCCTGGACACGCCAGAAACCTATGATTGTGGGTTCGAATCCCGGTTCGTCGCGATTACGTTTCTAGGTTTGTCAGTACCATACCCCGTGGGTTTCACCGAAGTGGTAAACGTCTGAGACCTGCATCACTTCGGGCTTTCCTCCCACATTAATCTGACACGCCGTGATATAACTGGAATACTGTTAAAAGGGGCGTTAAACCCAACTCACTCACTCACTCTCGATGTCACGGCGTGGCAGGTAAATGTCGGAAGAAAGCCCGAAGTGATGCTGGGAAGGGACATGATAGAGCATTAAATGATTTTGTTCAAACTAAAAGTTATACGTTGCGAATTTTGGTTTACGTCGGCTGTGGACAAAGTCAGAGATTCTGGTGCTTGTAAGTAAAGATGAATCTTTACGAATTGAAATATGTTGGGAACAGTACCTCGACTCAATGCTCCATTTACCTCCAAATGTTCACCTAGAATAAACACATATCCTTTAAGATGTTTGCGGGTATGACAAGAAAAATCTGCACGAAGTTCCAGTAGCATACGCAGGGTTACCTCTCCGGAGATTATTTAACATTAGCAGAGTTACCTCTCCGCAGCCTCCCCGAAATTCCCCAAATAACCAGAATTAACTTCTGATTTTCCTAAGTATAAGCAGAGTTACTTCCCCTGAATTCCCGATTCAACCAGCGTTACCACCCCTGATTTCCCGAAGATCATCAAATTAGCGGAGGTACCACCCAAGATTTCCAGAGTGATTAGCAGAGTTACCTCCCTGAGCTCACCGTAGCATAACCAGAGTTACCTCCCCTGATTGTCCGGAGCATAAGCAGAGTTACCTCCCTGGAGTTCCCGAAAAGTCATCAGGGTAGCAGAGTTACCACCCCTGATTTCCAGAGTGATTAGCAGAGTTACCTCCCTGAGGTCACCGTAGCATAACCAAAGTTACCTCCCCTGATTGTCCGGAGCATAAGCAGAGTTACCTCCCTGGAGTTCCCGAAAAGTCATCAAAGTAGAAGAGTTACCACCCCTGATTTCCAGAGTGATTAGCGGAGTTACCTCCCTGAGCTCACCGTAGCATAAACAGAGTTACCTCCCCGGAGTTCCCGAAAAGTCATCAAAGTAGCAGAGTTACCACCCCTGATTTCCAGAGTGATTAGCAGAGTTACCTCCCTGAGGTCACCGTAGCATAAGCAGAGTTACCTCCCCTGATTGTCCTGAGCACAAGCAGAGTTACCTCCCGGAGTTCCCGAAAAGTCATCAAAGTAGCAGAGTTACCACCCCTGATTTCCAGTGATAAGCAGAGTTACCTCCTTGGGGTGACCGTAGCATAGCCAGAGTTACCTCCCCTGACTGTCCGGAGCATAAGCAGAGTGACCCTCGAGGCCTACCCCACTGGTCTATCAGTATGTCACGTTGCATCGTTCTCTGAAAGACACTGGGGCTGAAAGTGTTTGATTACCGCCAGTTTCACACCGACAGCATCCTGTCCGTGCAGTCTGCTTATTACTTAATCGTCAGATCAGTCTCAGTCCCAGCCAGACAAACATTGTAGAAAACAGTCAACCAACATAATTAGATGGGGCAAGTCTGCGTTATGAAGCAGAACCCGCTAGACAATTATACCGCCGCTATAACCAGTGTCGGTATGGGCGGCTGCCGAGATCTCCAACCTACGCATGTTTGTACGCTATTAGGACTAAGACCTTGAGTCCATGCGCGGTATTTTGGTCATGTTAAACTTCCGTGTGCGCCTGGAGATAACGTACTCATGATGACCAGAATCCCCAAATCCTCCAATTTATGTGCTTGCCAATGAAGACTTGCCTGTCTTACTGATTAGATGTTGACAAACAGACATTCCTAATTCCGCAGCCTGACTGTGCATTTTTTCTTCTTATCTTGAATATGCCTATTGGTGTTTTTAAAATTGAAGTCAAACAGTTTTATCGTATTCACTGGGTCAGGAAAAGTCACATTTTTATTTTATGCTTGTCTGCAGAGATGACTAAAATAAGAGTTGGGTGGTCCAGGTCTAGTCTGTCTTACAGACCCTGATACAAAAATATATCAAATACAGCCCATGCAAGTCTATAATGTTTGGCAAGTCTAGATCACTGCAAATGAAGAGAGTCACTAGGCTCCTTTTTATTATATTTTTATTAAGATAACTGAACAACTGTTTTTTTATGTACGATATGTTCATTTCAGAGACTAGATGTTAGTCTAGTCCAGGTCATGACGAGGCTTATGTCATCGTTCCTGATAGCGTCAAATGTTGCTCATGCTTTCAAACTTTGGTTTAGCTGGCTCAGACTCGATGTTTCCCGATTTTGTTGAGTGGGTATGGGTTAAGGCCACTATTTAGCATACTCCAGTCGAATAACGGCGAGAGCGCTGTGAAGGAATGGGCTTAACCAGCTTGGCATCGAGCCTAACTACTTGACAATCCCCGGCCCCTAACCATTGTAAACTCCTTACGTTGGTTTTAAAGTAATCAGTTTTAAAATCGATTTCAGATGCTGCAAGTGTTGATTGAACTTTAAAACTATTTAATTCCTCAAGAGAGTTGTGCAAGGACACTTTCAGAGTAAACAATCATTTCCTCGAACAGCAGTTACATGTCATAAGATTTTGAAATCAAATAATTGAAAATGGTTTCTTTTTAACAAAAGGATTATAGAAATCGTGAGAATTTCCACTTAAGCTTTGCAGTGATGTGCCGGGTTGAGAGACGTAATCCGCCTGTGGTATGATGAGCTCGACCCAGCGAGGCTTGTTGTGTTTGGTATTAGTGGATACGCTTGTCTCGGGGGCACGAACAAGTGTCAAAAAGCCGACCCTCTTTCCCCGCGTGATCTCGCGAGATTTCGCGACAGCTGGTCTCTGAACCGCCTTCAAACGAGAAGCTGTTGTATGATACTGACGAACGGTGTTCCGTTTATGAAAATAATTTCCAATTGGCCGTGCACCGCACTTCGATGTCCAAGTAACCCGTCATTTGATGCCGCTAAGGCAAACGATGAATGTGCATGATGGATCGTATTAACTTTGATTAGAAACAATGGCGGTCAAACTGACGACGAGGAGGCCAAAGCTCCAGACATCGACTTCTGCTTTTCCATACTCTTCGTCACGCCACTTCCAAATTAGAGATAGCAGGAGAAGCAAATGCATGGGAATTAGTACACGTTCGCTGTCATACAGCTTCGTATATTTAGGCTATGAATATATTTCACGCTGACGTATTATTCCGTCGCCTGTAGATGTCGGTCCAAATCCCACGATGTCTCGGTGAAATCTCGTTCGTGCCAAATGGGTCACATATGGTTAACCCGGATGTGAATTGACTCCTAGGCTGATGATATAGTTGGACAGTTCTGACACGGAAAAATGGGTAATCGAACGCAATGGCTGTGGCATAATTAACCTAGTTCAGATGTCTGTCTGTTTTAGTGTCAAACACTTTGAATTCTTAGATATTAATTTTGTTTGGTTGTTGTTTAACGTCGGACACAGCAATATTCCTGGTACATGAAGGGGCTCTGTATGTAATCGAGTCCGAACCAGACAATCCGATGATTGATATGAGTAACAATCCTGTCCGTCGGGGTACGATTACAGTAAACTACGGTTATAACGAACACGCTTATAACGAACTGACGGATATAACGAACTAACTTTTCTGGTCCTGACTATTTGCTGTAGTTATGCTGTATATATGCTTATAACGAACTACGTTTATAACGAACTAAATTAGTAGTCCCTTTGAGTTCGTTATAACCGTACTTTACTGTACTTGTAACCAATCAGTTCCCCGACTCTGACCACTCGCATCTAACGACCAGTAAAGGTTCCTTCGGACGTCCAGATAATCCCTTAGGGTATTTTCTAGGATAAGTATTGTTAATATCGATACGATGTTCATTACTTTTCAAACTCAAGAAGTGACGCTGTGCGTTTTATTTGGCTCACATGACTCATTCGTTGCCAACTCGTGTTATTCCGGGTCAAACTAAGTAGCGACTCGTGCCCCCATGTGGCCATTTTTACGACTGGGTTCCGTCTAATTCCCCCCTTTCACTACGACCACGAATATCCTGAACAACCGCGAATCGGAAACTTTCGAAATTCGTGATGATTCGGCCATTAATGCAAACTTTCGTTGCTAATCGGGTTGGAAAGTATGAAGAATGCCAAGAATGGGTTAAGAAACCTGTACGAATTACAAGATTCATGTACGGATCATGCACGAATTGTAAGAATCACCTACGACTAAGTTACGAATATGCCGAATGTTGTTCTTACTTAATTCTTACATGATTCGTAGTTGACTCGGGACATTCGTGGCTATTCCGGGATGTTTTCGGGTTCAGGACAAGAAATTTTGGAAGCCACGAATCGCTGAGAATAGCCAAGAATGCAAAAGAATCGATTACGAAGCTGTTACGGAACGTAAGAATTAATTACGAATGGATTACGATACAGCCACGAAATTGCAACTCGGGGACCCTTCTACGAAAGTTTTTGACAAACAAAAACTTACTCGCTGCGTCGACGAACTCGCGCGAACTGTACGAATGTTTGGGAAATAAGATTCATTGAAGAACTTCACGAAATGATTGAGATTTGTCTACGAACATGAACAATTTCCTATTCGGGGTGATTCGGGATATTCGTGGTCGTAGTGCAATGGGGGCATTACGCAAACGGCTGCTTGTTGCGTAATCATTCACGTATACTTTCCCCGTGTCATATATTCCAGGAGTTATTTAAAACACACCGGGACTTACGGTATGTATACAGTATGACTGAACACGTTTAACTGTATCTTGGGTATATTGTTAGATGCAAGGCGTGTAAAATCAACAATTATTCCTGAGGGATTCTTTGACCGAAGTACTGGAAGTCATACGCGCATTCCGATTGGTTTTATCGGATTTTCGCACATAACATTCGTCGATAGGGGGACGAGTCTTCTTGCTGGTTACGGAAAGGGGCGAGTGGTGACGAATGGTGACGAATGTATATCACCGTGGGGCAGTCGGGTAGCCTAGTGGTTAAAGCGTTAGCTCGTCACGCTAAAGGCCCGGGTTTGAGCAAACAAACAGAGTGTTAACTACCAATTGTATAATAATACTGATTCAAACCCACTGTCAGTGGGCGAGGCCATGTGTGTCGCGAGAGACCACACATGCCTGTGCGTTACTTTTTCCAGGCAACTCGGGGCGACGGGGTAGCCTAGTGGCTCCAGCTTTCGCTCGTCACGCCGGAGACCGCGTTCGATTCCACTCACGGGTACAATGTGTGGAGCACATCTCTGGTCTTCCCCGTCATGATATTGATGGAATATTGCTAAAAGCGGCGTAAAACAATACTCACTTACTTCGGGTCGTTGTTCATGCTATTAACCACCGCGCTGCTTGGTTCAGAATTGTATGTGTCTTTTGTTTGTTGTTTAACGCCGCACTTAGCAATATTCCAGCTGTATGACGGCGGTCTGTAAATAATCGAGTCTGCACCAGACAATACAGGGATTGACATCATGAGCATCGATCTACGTAATTGGGATGCGGTGACATGCATCAACCCAGTCAACGAGCCTGACCACCCGATCCCGTTAGTCGTCTCTTACGACAAGCATAGTCGCCTTTTACGGCAAACATGGGTTGCTGAAGACCTATTCTACCCCGGATCTTCACGGGTCGGATTTATTATAAACCGACGTCACCCAGCTGGAACATTCGCTTGATTCTTCAGATTCAGTAAATGTTGAAGACACTGAAGAATATGAAATAGAGCATGCAGAAAGTTCTCAAACACCGACCTTTTGATGTCCTAATGTTTGGTATTGAGACCAGATATTTCTTTCCGCCACAGCTGCAAAACCAGATATATTCCTTATTTAAAACTATCAGCCAAAATATTTTTTGCCAAAAAATACATTACAACAATATAGTTTTTGTCACAGAAACATTTTTTTTTTCCCAAAATTTTAAGCATACTTTCCTTAAAAAGAATTTTCGTGAAAATTTTCTTTTTCGATAAAATGCCAGCGCCCCTTCCCCACTATATCCAATGTTCGGCCCCACAGATGACAGTTGCGGTGCTTATGTGCTTATGTGCATATGTTACCCATCAAAGAGTCTTAACATTTCAAAGGAGAAAGCATCAGCTGAAGATACGACTCCCCAGTGATCTCAATCAGGGGGTTTGTGCAGGCAAATATTGATATTACCATTTCTAATAAAGGTACTATTATCTCTTAAACCTTCCTTACGACTTTGACAGATGTTGTCGACACGGTGCTTCAGTGATTAGCATCTCAGAGGATTGGCATTCCTAATGGAGTCTCATCGTACACGGACGTAAAATTGTTTCCAGACAAACAGCACACTTATGTGAACATCTTATTAACTAGATGTCCTTTCCTTATTTTCGCGAACACCTGGTGAAGTCTCTATTTGATAGTGATTCATAGTCACATACCAGTGACGTCGGAATCGTACGATCGACTCTGCTTTAAACAGAAATATCTTATGGATAGGGAAAGGGTTTTGTCGTTGTGTGTATTCTGGGACAGAATGGGTCCATGTAGCCAATGGTCGTCATGACAACTAAACCGTTGATCGGATGGACACATTGTGTGATCTGTTTAATTATTATTATTATGATTATGATTATGATTATTATTATTATTATCTGTCGTTAGGGTGGTTATCGCTCATGCTATCAACCACTGGTTCTGGCCCAGGCTCGATTATTGACAGACCGCCGTGAAAGCTGCTTACTGTGGTATAGCTAGTACGCTCACTCACTCACTCACTCACTCACTCACTCACTACAATATCTCTGTTAGCCTACCAAGACTCGATTTTTTTTCAGGCCTTCGCGATGCTGCTTAAATATTGTTGCGTAAGGCACAAAACAAGCCAACTACCAAGTACAATGCATCTATTGGTTCAGCATTTCAATTTTGGGGGTTATATTTTAATCAAAATTTAGGGAATTCAATTTCAACATCTACAGCTGAACTATGTCAATCACGACAGTACCCTCAGCAATGAAACCATCCGAATGAACACATTACCGTATTTAAATGAACAATTAATGTTTTGATTATCCTTAATATCGTTTACTAAAGCAACACGATTACCTTAACAACGTTCGCTTATGTTTCAGTGTGTGTGAGTGTCGGGGTGGGGGGTGGGGGGGGTGGGGTGTTGGGGTTGGGTGTTGGGGTCGGGTGGGGGGGGGGGGGTGCTTTAGTCTATGTGTATACATGCAGTTGTAGTGCGCGGTTGTGTGTGTCCTTGTGCGGTTGTGTGTGTCCTTGTACGGTTGTGTATGTCCTTGTGCGGTTGTGTGTGTCCTTGTGCGGTTGTGTGTGTCCTTGTGCGGTTGTGTATGTCCTTGTGCGGTTGTGTATGTCCTTGTGCGGTTGTGTGTGTCCTTGTGCGGTTGTGTATGTCCTTGTGCGGTTGTGTGTGTCCTTGTGCGGTTGTGTGTGTCCTTGTGCGGTTGTGTGTGTCCTTGTGCGGTTGTGTGTGTCCTTGTACGGTTGTGTGTGTCCTTGTGCGGTTGTGTGTGCCCTTGTGCGGTTGTGTGTGTCCTTGTGCGGTTGTGTGTGTCCTTGTGCGGTTGGGTGCCGTGTGTTTGTCCATCCGTGTGTGCCTACGCGTGTGTCTGTGTGTTTGTGAGTGTCCCAAACACTGATAAAAATAACAGTTAACTGCAGCATCCAAGCAATTTGGCCTTCATCAATTCTCCCTTTGTTGCGCTTAAGTCAGCATCACTCCACTCAAAGATTGGGGAGATTTGTGACGCAACAAGCAATGAAAAGAACAATCTCCTACTTCACACCGATATTCCACAAGTTTAAGGTGGCAATGAAGACGACCAACATCACCCATTACATTTTATTTCGTTTCGCTCGCGAATCCTTCTTTTACTTCCCCGTGCTTAATTTTATATCAACCTGAAGTAGTGTCATCGCTAGTTCCTTTTCACATCAAGCGCAGTGAGATGGATTTCTCGAAGGCAATTTGTCGTCTAATCACTAAGCTTTAGCAAGACACAATTAAGCTCTGAAAATGGCATATTGCCATAGTTACAATAAATTGAACCCTGCCAATTTGCAGCATTTTGGAATTATAGGCAATAGCTTGTGGTTGTCACTTTTAAGCAGGCAAATGGCAGAGCTGTATAGTCCCGCAGCAAAGGAGAACAGGCCCGCAGAAAAATAACTAAATCAGACTCGCAGCTACGATGCCCTGACCGCAGAGATGGTCATAAAAGCAAACCATACAGCCCTGTTATACCCATAAGCAGTCTAACACCGCTCATTAAAGGATACAGAATAGGGTTATTGCAAGTTAGTTCACGGAGAGACACATTATAATGAGGGCCACTAATTGATGTCAAATCCCCTTACGGCGAAAGGTTATGTCTTTTTCAGCCCCTCTTGGGCATGCCTCTGACGTATGTCTCAGAAGTTTGGGGATGGTTTACCATATGTTTGCGTTATGCTCCTGCCCAGTATTGTCTGTTTGAGACGCGTTGTAGCATCACCGGAATTTTTTTTTGCGTCGGGACGTCTTACTGCCAGAACACCTTTTACTTTTATTGACAACCGTCTATTTTTTTAGCAATAAAATAAGTGAGGATTTTCTCCGGTTTTCAAAGTCTAAGCCGGTCTTAGAAATCTAAAACAACTCTGACATAAACAACGCAATGATAGGACTGTTTGTGTCATGACTTTTGACAAATACAAAAAAGAAAATTAGCTCACTACGGACAATATCACATTGTGGACCCGTAGACGGACTACCATTTAAGTAGCAGAGACGGGATGGGGTGGAGGAAAGGGGGGGGGGGGGGGGGGGGGGGGCGTTATTACGAACTCAAAGGGAGCACTTATTTTAGTTCGTTTTAACCGTAGTTCGTTATAAGCATATATACAGCATATATACAACACATGGACGGGACTACAAAATAAGTTCGTTATATCGGTCAGTTCGTTATAAGCGTATTCGTTATAACAGTAGTTTACTGTAATTGCCATGCTTTGAGGCCAGTGAGCAATTGGTTGTGTGCAACCTGAGACAAAAGTATTTATTTTAATTACTTTTTTAACAAATTAATTTTGCCCCCGCCCCTTATTTATTTAAATGGTATTACTTTTTATAATACTTTTAGATATTAATAGAACGTTACAAAACCAATGCAAATAACAATTATGAGAATATTTAACATACCTTTCGATCCGTATCGGTTAAGGGCATGTGCCTACGTTGTACCTATTGGTATTGGCCGAGTTAGTGGCGTATGAAAAATAAAATACATCATAATTATTAAACTTTCATTTATTTTGACACTTGACGTTCGATGTGAATGATAAATAATTGAGCTATTCTAAACATATTCTGTTTGACTTATTGACGAGATATCCATTTGACAGATGATCCTCAGGAGCAAAACAAACTATACCTCTCAGTTGATTTTATTTTTGTTTGATTTTTAACTGAGTTGGTTTGGGTTTTTTCATTTTAAATGTTTTTAGTTGGCGATATTACACCCAAAACAATTAGCCGTACTCGCGTATGTCAGCACTCAAAGAATATTTCTACATGGCTTTATTTTAAAAAATATAGTTTGACCTAAAACGTAACAATAACTCGCATTATACACAACTGATGATTGGTATGTTAGACATCTAGACTTTGAAAATCAATAAACTTGTTTTTTCGGGCACATATCTATATTTCAAACATGGTGTGGTCACGTGGTGGTAAATTTCATTTTTCAATATTACCCAACCATAGATTTATTTTTCCAAACTGTTGCAGGAATAAGTAATGTTTAAATGCAAATAATCAAATTAAAAAATTCTTTTAATTTTCAAATACATAAAAAAACTCGGTATATTTTCAGTTGTCTCTGTTATATTTAATGTGTCAAATAGGGATACATTTTCATTGGATGTAACGAGAATAATTTCAAAGAGCGTGAAGCGGTCTATTGGGGTATTTAGGTTAAGGCGATGCTTTCATTAACGCGTATTGATTAACAACAGGCGACCGCTTTACTGCCATTGTTAACTGCAAGCGAATAATGTAGTGTCAATGATTAGCTCACCTTGATGATGTCAACATCTAATGGTCCTCGTTAATCATCGTGTGTACAGATCACTCGGCCCATCCGAAACCACTTGACCAACGCATGCATACATATCTCCACAGACTATGTCCCCTATATCCGTCCAGCCCTCAATCAATGTTGCGCAACAGCGCCTTAACAATTTTCTTTTAATCATAAGAGGGGCGGTGGGGTAGCCTAGTGGTTAAAGCGTTCGCTCGTCACGCCGCAGACCCGGGTTCGATTCCCGACATGGGTACAATGTGTGAAGCCCATTTCTGGTGTCCCCCCGCCGTGATATTGCTGGAATATTGCTAAAAGCGGCGTTAAACCATACTCACTCACTCATTTAATCATGAGGCTAAACCAGCTACTGTCAAATAGGTAAGGTGAAATGGGGTTAAACGTCGCGTCCAAGATTATTGCGCTTATATAGCGACGTGCATGCACGTGTGTGTGTGGCTGATGCCGATTTATAGTGCTAGCTCACTGAGATACCATGTCGCAGTGTAACATGAATACCCCACTCAGACACAGTATACTGACTCCGAGCCGACCAGTCCTTGTTTTAGCCCCTTTATGCCGAGCGCCAGACAGGGTAACAACAAGTACCATCTTTTAACGTCTTTTGGTATGACGCGGTCGGGGATCGAACCCCGGACCTTCCGCTCTCCGGGAGGACGCTCTACCACTAGACCACGGAGGCGGTGCTGTCAAATGAATACGATGATGTATTAAATATAATAGAAACGTGTATCAAACAAGGAATATCATATTTATTAAGTTTAAAAAAATATGTCAGGGTGAAATAAGACAACCAATATCATGTGCGAAGGTCTCATCATTTTAACCGTTTAATGGGGCATTTCCACTTACCTCTTTGCAAAGTTGCCTCCCTTGTTCACGCCAGGAACCTACGATCGTGGATTCGAATCACATTTCGCCATCATTATGTTTTAAGGGTTGTCCGGATCCCCTGTCGTAGGTTTCACCAAAGCGATACACGTCAAAGATCTGCATCATTTCGGCTTTCCTCCCCCATTAAGCTGACACGCTGTGATATATCTGGAATACTGCTCAAAGCAGGTGAAAACCAACTCACACACTCCACTTACCTATGTTAAAATAGTTTATTTGGGTCAGCGAACTATTAATAATCTAACGACAATGAAATATTACGTATAAATTGAAAGTGCCATAAATTAACCTCAGTTTTAGTACATACAGGGCGGTCGGGTGGCCTAGCGGTTAAAGCGTTCGCTCGTCACGCCGAAGACCCGGGTTCGATTCCCGACATGGGTACAATGCGTGAAGCCAATTTCTGGTGTCCCCCGCCGTGATTATGCTGGAATATTGCTAAAAGCGGCGTAAAACCAAACTCACTCACTCACTCACATACGAGATGTACCACTTATTCATCGACAATCAAAATGTTCGGCCCCCTACCCCAAACATGTCCCAATGTGATCACAGCGAATAATCTCCATTCATTCTGTAGCATGGAGGGTAGTTAAACAAATAATAAAGATAAACCTTGTGAGGAATTTACTCAGCTAAGTCTAATGAACGATTCGCGGTCTCTCTTACGCGGCTGTCAGAAATTGAATATCGACCCCGCCTCTCAGCTGGCCTCAAACGCGTGTGTGAAGGTATATGCGCGTATATGTTTAACCTTGATCAACCTTTAATTGCAAAAGTGGGAGGTGTTTGGGTTTAATCACCACCGTATTGACCAAGATGACATGGCAAAGTTCCCTATTCCCGTATTCATCAAGCGGTTAGTTCTCTCGTGTTGAAATAATTGCGACCGAAACCTTGCTAGTTAAAGATAGGTATGTAAACAAATTAAATTAAATGAAAATATTTATACTTGGATGAAGAAATGATGCGAGGGATGTAGATATGATGATGTGCATATAATTTTAATGTTAACTATTTTAGTAACTCTACAAAAATATGGTTAATCAGTGAAGTAGAATTTTTTAACGATATCCACATGCTGCTGCACATTTGCTAATTACACTTTCGCAAAAAAAAAAATATTATTTGACAACACTGATGATGGAACATGTTCGTGGTTGCCTACTACACACGTAGTCGTGGGACCCAGGTCGAAAGACGCCACGAATATTGTTTCATTGGCGCTACAAATGCCGTCAACTGCCTTCCGTTACAAATCTACCTTAGCGCTGCAACTGCCGTAAACAGCCTTGTATTACAAATCTACCTTATCGCTACAACTGCCGTAAACTGCCTTGTATTACAAATCTACTTTATCGCTACAACTGCCGTAAACGGCCTTGAATTACAAATCTACCTCAGCGCTACAACTGCCGTAAACGGCCTTGAATTACAAATCTACCTCAGCGCTGCAACTGCCGTAAACGGCCTTGAATTACAAATCTCCCTTAGCGCTACAACTGCCGTAAACGGCCTTGAATTACAAATCTCCCTTAGCGCTGCAACTGCCGTAAACGGCCTTGAATTACAAATCTCCCTTAGCGCTGCAACTGCCGTAAACGGCCTTGAATTACAAATCTACCTCAGCGCTGCAACTGCCGTAAACGGCCTTGAAGTACAAATCTACCTCAGCGCTGCAACTGCCGTAAACGGCCTTGAATTACAAATTTACCCCAGCGCTGCAACTGCCGTAAACGGCCTTGAATTACAAATCTACCTTAGCGCTACAACTGCCGTAAACTGCCTTGTAATACAAATCTACCTTAGCTTTACAACTGCCGTATACTGCCTTGTATTACAAATCTACCTTAGCTTTACAACTGCCGTAAACTGTCTTGTAATACAAATCTACCTTAGCTTTACAACTGCCGTATACTGCCTTGTAATACAAATCTACCTTAGCTTTACAACTGCCGTAAACTGCCCTGTATTACAAATCTACCTTGTAGCGCTAAGGTAGATTTCGAATGCAAGGCAATTTACGGCAGTTGTAGCGCTAAGGTAGATTTCGAATGCAAGGCAGTTTACGGCAGTTGTAGCGCTAAGGTAGATTTGTATTACAAACTGCCGTAAAACTGCCTTGTTTCAAAAATCACTCATAGTACTACGACTTTCGCAAAATGACTTCTTTCACAATAGATCTTATCGCTGCATTGTTTCAAAGATCTATATTAATACCACGACTATCGAAAACTGCCCCATATCACAAAACGACCTTAGTGATGTGACGGTCGTAAATACCCTTGTTTTACAAAGTTTACAAAGATTGTCACAAACGGTTTTACAACGATCTAATGATCTGAACAAGGGGGACGTAAACGGCACGACTTTAACTACACCTAGCAAATAGCCTTGTTTCACAAGCCGATCACAGGCCTGTGACCGCCACAAACTCTTAGTCGGACCCGTTGCTGAGATCAGCAGAGATAATTTAGAACGCACGTGAAATCAAACCCACCTCAGTGTCACAAGCCTTGTAGTAGTGTGGGGTTAAAGCGGTGTAAAGGCACAAGTACCTTTCCAAATTTCGGTACAAAACGCGAATCTCATGGATGGCACCCTGAGTCTTGATCTTGAGCTAAAATCGGCATTAATCTCTACCCGCAGTGTACCCACTGTACGACGTCGTCAGCGGTGACAGCAACGATGACATATTCCGTTTCTGGTTCGTTGTAGTTGATGATGTCGTAGACAGATGACAAGAACAGGTTTGGATGATGTCCCGAAGACGGTTTCTTCTTGAGACGTAATTCTCCGGGAGGGGTCTGTGTTTCCATAGAGAGAATATTCTCTGTTTCATTTGTTCACATGGTGCCATTATCCACAAACACAACTCCTATGTATTAGATTTGTATCACGTCGGGCTTCCCTCCAACATTAAGATAACATGCCTATCGCCTGCCCTCAGACTCGAGAGTTCGGTACATAGCTGTACGTTATACTCATGCACCTACCTGCAGAAGGAGTTTTAACCCCTTTTAACCCCTTGAATCAGGTGTTACTGTTCCAATGCAATGGCCCAGTTGTCAAAGGCGCCGCGATTCGCTGTGCAGAGTTACGTCCCTTGGGCACGCCAGAAACATATGATTGTGGGTTCGAATCCCGGTTCGCCCCGAATATGTTTCTAGGTTTGTCAGCACCATACCCGTGCTCGTCGGTTTCACCGAAGTGGTAAACGTCTGAGACCTGCATCACTTCGGGCTTTCCTCCCACATTAAGCTAACACGCCGCGATATAACTGGAATACTGTTAAAAGCAGAGTTGAACCCAACTCACTCACTCACTCCGATATGACTAACAACTCCATACCCTCCCACAATTAACTATGCATCACACGTATAGTCGGTATGGAACCCATGCGAGTTCTGTGAAAGAAATGAGTTTTTTTTGTTTAAAAAGCATTTATTTCGTTGTGGCTCTAAGCGCCTAAAACCCGAATCCCATTAGGCTGTCGTCCCGCGTTACGCTAGCACGCCATGAAATAAAAGATATTCTCTGTAAAATAATGATATATTCAACTTAGTCGGTTGCGATCTCGTTGTTTTCCAGATCTGTTCAATGAAGACATGTATGTTCCAACGGACCCGACACACATTTGGGATCGGACGTTACACAACGCTATGTCGTATGTCCCAATGGCCTTGTCAAATAAATCCATTCGGCGAATGTTCATTGCTCCATTTCAAGTAATTGAATCATGACAAAGAGGCTTATACCCCACGCCGTTTGGATTATGATATGATGTGTGTGTGCTTTGTCGCAAAACTTCTCCCCTTTTATATGTATTTCATCCGTGCTGAACGTGTGGGTGTGTTTCACGAACCTGGAAATTAAAGACCTGAGGTCAAAGTCCAATATGAATTGAATCATGTTTTTTCAACATAAGCATTTTTAATTAAAAGTCATGAGATACCAAACAGACAGGTTCTTTAATCACCTGGTTAAGTGTTCGAGGAAGAATGTTTTTTTGGCAAAGAATACATTTGATACGTACTTGTGGTATATTAAAAATATGACAAGAGACACAATGTCCATATTAATATCATTTATAATTTTAGTTTTATCAATCAATTTTTAAAATGCTTATGCCGGTGAACTGTTTTCTGGAATTCTTTTTGAAACACTGAATAAAAGGAAATTTTGTACTTTGTGTGAAATGTATAGACAATTTCCTACCTTTTTTAACGTGATTCAGACATATACGTAACTTTATGGTTTAATATGTAGTTAAGCAAGTTAAAGTCTAATGCTATAGAAAATGCTGCATGCATTTCACATGAATTTTTCTTTATCTAAACATACAGTTACGCGAAAGTTGTAAAGTTATTTTTTATTATTTTCACTGGAATACATTTCTTCGCAAAAGGCAGCACATATAGGGAAGTTGTGATATTTGTTTTCATATTGATTTTGATGCAAGGAGTAATTATTCTCAATTTCAAGAATCGTTGCTTCAATTAACTCCATCCTCATCTTCGTCATCATCAGTGGTTAAAGCGTTCCCTCGTCACGCCGAAGGCCTGGGTTCGATTCCCGACATGGGTACAATGTGTGAAGCCCATCCTTTCTGGTGTCCCCCGTCGTGATACTGCTGGAATATTGCAAACGGCGTAAAACCATACTCACTCACTCATCAAGATCACCACCGTCTCCCCCCCTACTCTAACCCTTGTAACTTTGTATAAAATTATGGGGGTCCGGATTCAAAAGGTCACCTAGTTTATTGGATGTCAGAATTTATCGATGCCACATGTAACCCTTAAGTTTGTCTGTCCAGACGCGAATGTTTACAGGCCGTCATGGTATAGCGGGAATATTGCCGAAGGTGACGTAATACAACACTCATTCACTCGCATGTTTTCGATTCATGTTCTAAGCAGTGGGGTGCTAGTGCTTAAATCATTCTCTAGTCACGCTGTCACGGGTTCCATGGCAAAATGGATACAATTTGTGAAGCCTATTTCAGGTGTTCCCCCGCCGTGATATTGCGGTAATTTTGTTGAAAGCGGCGTAACACAATGCTCCCATCCCCCCCCCCCCCCCCCCCCCACCCCCACCCCCACCCCACCCCCCCCCCCCCCCCCCCCCCCCCCCCCCCCCCCCCCCCCCCCCCCCTGGTAATGACCCGCATCTTAACTCTTCATTTCTTCCTGCAATGTGAAATCAGTTGCCGTCGTATTGATTTGTTTCGCTGTATATTCATGACAATCTCACATTCACATCCCCAAGAAGCTCCGTAGTGCTACACGGATTTGATAGTGTGCACTGAAATTATATTAAATGCCACAACACATTATCTGGCAGACATCGAGCAATGTTCGTAGGAGTGGCTTCCCTCCATTGTGCCAAAGCCATCTGACAAAATGATTATAACTGCAGAAATACCAGGCACAGAATAAAGGCTGACTTATAAAGCACCACGATTCGTCATGCGGAGTTGCCTCCCCTAGTCGCGCTCGGATGCAAAGATCATAGGTACTTTTTGCTCTCTTCCGACATCTAGCGACACGCCATCTTGTTACTGAAATAATGTTTAAAGCGGCGTTAAATTCATGTTAATTGCACTCAATTCGCCGCCAGCTAGCTGGAATATTGCAAAGTATGGTGTCAAACAAATAAACAAACAATTCGACGTTTGTATTTGTTTCTAAACAAACATTGTTTCGTTGTATATAGAAAGTATCACCCAAAGCAATCAATTTCTTTACGAGGACGCAAATCCGAAACGTTATAACTTGTCCCCCCTAAAAGAATCACAGATGTCTTTGTGGTGAAAGTTCTCACCTTGAACAAGTGATGATAAGGACGAGTTATCGCCCCTTCGCGACACAGTTATACGACAGGGGCGCTATGGGAAGCTATCATCGATGTCCTTCCTGCCTTGACCCAGTGGACGTGGTCCACTGATTTACTGACCGCTGTCGATCTGTCCGACCATGGCTGCCCAAACTGCCTACAGGGTTTTTATGGACAGTGTCAATGCATTCACAAGGCCGGACAGGGTCATGTCATCTGATGCCCTTCAATCCGCCAAGCCGTGCCAGGATCTGCTGACAGTGGGTTCGAATCACCGATTTACCCCGAAATATGAATTCTTAAATGTGCGCACAATACCCTACATCACACAATATAACTAATTTTAACTCTTCCAATCCTTTTTCGTTTAAATCCAGTTTCGCGCGCGAAAAGATTAAAAAGGCGAACCAGCGAATAGGTTCCGGAAACAAATCAAAAGTAGTTGATGTTTTGGGTAAAGTTCAACAATTATCAACATTCTCACATTGTAAGGTAAACATCGGACTCCCTCGATGATTCCTCGTTGAAAAGCTATGTTTATAAATTGGACTTGGAGAATGTGTGTCGGGCCTCTTTGCATTCGCCTACCTTCCTTGTTCAATATTATCGGATTTTTTATAGACTTGTCACTTTCATCAGGATGCGGTGTTCGAGGTCAACACTCGGAAATCCCATAATAAGAGCAATTCCGAACAGGTGCTGAAACAACGCCGACTTGATATGACGTGCATCGATTAATAAGATGGGTGCGTTTGCGCGATAGTTTTTGCGGGCAGGAACAAAGCTTATTTATATGACCACAGGACTTGAACAGATCCTTGTCTGTCATTGGGGTCATTGCCGCTACCTTCAGCACGTTAATGGAATAATGTTTGATGGGGTGTGCACGTTGTACAAGGGGTGCACATTGTACAGGGGGTGCACATTGTACAAGGCTTATTTCTGGTACTGGAAAATTACTAAATGCGGCGTAAAATCACATTCTATCACTTATCCTTTTTATTAATTCTAATTAGGCTGACTTGGATTTTAAGTGATCTTCTTTTTTCTCAAGGGTGAGGAGGGGGAGGGGGGGGGGGGGGGGGGGGGGGGCGCTTTGGTTTTACTTTTAATTGAAAACAAAAGTGATACGGAAGGAATACTTTCTATATTTTCCCACCAGAAGACCAGCAAACACACCAGGCGCACATCGGTCTCTATAAGAAATGTCACTTGTCAAGCATTTCTTTATGGATAACGGAGTATGTACCATATGATGGGGTGGATTTAATTGTTTTTATTTACCAAAAATGACTGGATTTGCATTGAAGCGCCATTTCCGGGAAACATTTCGATTTTCTTAGTCTCATGTACTTTATCACCAATTTTTTTATCAATGTGTTCTTCAGTTTTGTCAGTTTTTGTCATTAATTAGGTGGTCAGTTTTGTCATCTGTTATCGTATCACTGATGAAGACACGAGCGAGAGAGTTATCCTTTGTTGCCTGAATTGTATATGGGTATAAGGATCTTTTGATATATTCTCCACTTTACCAGACTCAACTGTAAATGAGGGCGCTCGGTGGCCTAGTGGTTAAAGCGTTCGCTCGTCGCGCTAAAGACCCGGGTTCGATTCCCGACATAAGTACAATGTGTGAAGCCCATTTATGGTGCCCCCCGCCGTGATATTGCTGGGATATTGCTAAAAGCGGTGTAAAACACAACTCACTCTCTCAACTGTAAATTAAATTTCCCCATGGTATTGAATATTGGCACCCCTATATCAAGACGCATATATCTAGGAGGCGACAGTAATTAATTAATACTGGCATGTATTCCGCTGTATTTAGCAGCCAGAGTTTGTCATTTATCATGACGAAGGTTTGTGAATAATCGCATCTGGACCAGCCAAATCAGCGATTGACATCATGAGCCTCGATCCACCCAATTGGGGTACAATGGCAGCATGAACCAAGTCAGCGAGCCTGACCACCCGATCCCGTTAGTCGCCTCTGACGACCAGCATGAGTTGCTGGAGACCAATTCTAACCTGTATTTTCAAGGGCGACTTGCTTACCTTCTAATAGCTGTACTGGTTTAAGGACGGTGGGGTTTGACGTGGCTTTAGGCTGTATTCGAAACGGTGGGGTAGTCTAGCAGTTAAAGTGTTCGCTCGTCACGCCGAAGATCCGGGTTCAATTCCCCACTTGAGTACAATGTGTGTGAAGCCCATGCCTGGTGTCCCCCGCCGTGGTATTACTGGAATAGTGCTAAAGGCGGCGTAAAACAATGCTCACTCACTCTATGTTTTCTGTCAGCTTCTCGATCTTTGGTTAAAAATAACAAATAACACCTGCCACTGATACGATTTTAACGCCGTACAAAATTGCTTTTTCAATTGTTTTCATTGCTTTTGGGAAAACAGTAAATGGCATTTTGTATATGTGTTTTTTTTTTATAATTCCGATAACTTGTAGACTTTGTGCTTCCAGGGTCTGCTGGCTTTGGAGTCCTCTCGTTTAAACGACACTGCCACTGCATATAATTAGACAACACCACAAAAATGATAATTATATAAGGATTAAAAGATTTATTTTAGTAGACGTATCATGCCAAAAGTATTACATGTTGCGTGCGTTATAATAATAATAATAATAATAATATAAAAAAATTTAAAAAATATAATGATGATGATGATGATGATGATGATTATAGATCAAAGAACGAGCACCTTCTCTACAACCATGAAATGAATACAAGCTTGACGCGAGCTAATTAGCACAAATCTCCGACTTTGCAGTTAGAAATACCCCCTTCGCTCAGAACTCTTTCTACCAACTAGTAAACAATGTTCGGAAGGTATCAGTGGATGTCAGTCGCTGCTTTCCTGAGGACAAGTCCTCCCAACAATGACGCGCCTTCAGCAGCCGCACAGTCGCGGAGTTCAATAGATCCACAGCGTTTGTTCCCAACTTTCAACTACAGTTTCGTGTCACGTCACCTGACGCGCAGGGCGGAAATCAATACCCGTTTTAATTACAAGGCAGTGTTCATTTGTAATTAAGCAGTCGGGTAGAGTCTCACGGCTTCCCATCACGGCAACTTGTAAGAGTACAAGAATGTTCTTCGTCTTTTATGGTTTTTCCCAGCTAAAACCACGTCTAGACACGAAATGGCAATTTGTTTCGTTAATCACAATTATAATAATGTTTCAGCTATTTTAGAATGTTTAGAGTGTAACGGTTCGCATTTGTATTAGGTTTAAAATTACGAAATTGAAAATGTGTTAACAAATGTATCTGGATTGTATAAAAATGCTTCTATTTCGGCTCTTGTTCCTTTAAATATGTTTTTGTATTACGGCGGAGAACACCAGAAACTGGGCTTCTCAAACTGAAACCATGTGTGGAATCGAACCTGGGTCTTTGGCGCGCCGATGTGAACGCTTTAACTACTGGCTACGTCTTCCTACCATTGACTTGGTGATATGGTGACTTGGTGACTTGGTGACTAGGTGACTAGGGTGACTTGGTGATATGGTGACTTGGTGACTTGGTGACTAGGTGACTTGGTGATATGGTGATATGATGACTTGGTGATATGGTGATATGATGACTTGGTGACTTGGTGATATGGTGATATGATGACTTGGTGATATGGTGATATGAAGACATGATGACTTGGTGATATGGTGATATGATGACTTGGTGACTTGGTGATATGGTGATATGATGACTTGATGACTAGGTGACTTGGTGACTTGGTGATATGGTGATATGAAGACATGATGACTTGGTGATACGGTGATATGATGACATGATGACTTGGTGACTTGGTGACTTGGTGCCTCGGTGATATGGTGACTTAGTGACTTGGTGATATGGTGATATGGTGATATGATGACATGATGACTTGGTGACTTGGTGACTTGGTGATATGGTGACTAGGTGACTTGGTCGATAAGATGACTTGGTGACTTAGTGATATGATGACATGGTGACTTGGTGATATGATGACATGATGACTTGGTGACTTGGTGATATGATGACTAGGTGACTTGTGATAAGATGACTTAGTGACTTGTTGATGCGATGACTTGGTGACTTGGTGACTTAGTGATATGATGACATGGTGACTTGGTGACATGATGACATGATGACATGATGACTTAGTGACTTGGTGATATGGTGACTTGTTGATATGATGACATGGTGACCTAGTGATATGATGACTAGGTGACTTGGTGACTTGGTGATATGATGACTTGATGACTTAGTGACTTGGTGACTTGGTGATATGATGACATGGTGACTTGGTGATATGATGACATGGTGACTTGGTGATATGATGACTTTGTGACTTGGTGATATGATGCCTTGGTGACTTGGTGATATGATGACATGGTGACCTAGTGATATAATGACTAGGTGACTAGGTGACTGGTGATATGATGACTTGGTGACTTGGTGATATGATGACTTGGTGACCTAGTGATATAATGACTAGGTGACTAGGTGACTTGTAGATATGATGACTTGGTGATATGATGACTTGGTGACTTGGTGATAAGATGACTTGGTGACTTGGTGATAAGATGACATGGTGATTTGTTGATATGATGACTTGGTGACTTGGTGATATGATGACTTGGTGACTTGGTGATATGATGACTAGGTGACTTGGTGATATGGTGATATGATGACTTGGTGATATGGTGATATGATGACTTGGTGACTTGGTGATATGGTGACATGATGACTTGGTGATATGGTGATATGATGACTTGGTGACTTGGTGATATGGTGATATGATGACTTGATGACTAGGTGACTTGGTGACTTGGTGATATGGTGATATGAAGACATGATGACTTGGTGATACGGTGATATGATGACATGATGACTTGGTGACTTGGTGACTTGGTGCCTCGGTGATATGGTGACTTAGTGACTTGGTGATATGGTGATATGGTGATATGATGACATGATGACTTGGTGACTTGGTGACTTGGTGATATGGTGACTAGGTGACTTGGTGATAAGATGACTTGGTGACTTAGTGATATGATGACATGGTGACTTGGTGATATGATGACATGATGACTTGGTGACTTGGTGATATGATGACTAGGTGACTTGTGATAAGATGACTTAGTGACTTGTTGATGCGATGACTTGGTGACTTGGTGACTTAGTGATATGATGACATGGTGACTTGGTGACATGATGACATGATGACATGATGACTTAGTGACTTGGTGATATGGTGACTTGTTGATATGATGACATGGTGACCTAGTGATATGATGACTAGGTGACTTGGTGACTTGGTGATATGATGACTTGATGACTTAGTGACTTGGTGACTTGGTGATATGATGACATGGTGACTTGGTGATATGATGACATGGTGACTTGGTGATATGATGACTTTGTGACTTGGTGATATGATGCCTTGGTGACTTGGTGATATGATGACATGGTGACCTAGTGATATAATGACTAGGTGACTAGGTGACTTGGTGATATGATGACTTGGTGACTTGGTGATATGATGACTTGGTGACCTAGTGATATAATGACTAGGTGACTAGGTGACTTGTAGATATGATGACTTGGTGATATGATGACTTGGTGACTTGGTGATAAGATGACTTGGTGACTTGGTGATAAGATGACATGGTGATTTGTTGATATGATGACTTGGTGACTTGGTGATATGATGACTTGGTGACTTGGTGATATGATGACTTGGTAACTTGGTGATATGATGACTTGGTGATATGGTGACTTGGTGACTTGGTGACTTTGTGATATGGTGACTTGGTGACTTGGTGACTTGGTGACTTGGTGACTTGGTGATATAATGACTTGGTGACTTGGTTATATGATGACTTGGTGATATGGTGACTTGGTGACTTTGTGATATGATGCCTGGGGACTTTGTGATATGGTGACTTGGTGACTCGGTGATATAGTGACTTTGTGACTTAGTGACTTGATGCCTTGGTGACTTGGTGATATGATGACTTGATGACTTGGTGATATGGTGACTTGGTGACTTGGTGATATGGTGACTTGTTGATATGATGACTTGATGACTTGGTGATTCGGTGACTTGGTGACTTGGTGATATGATTACTTGGTGACGGGGGGATATGATGACTTGATGACTTGGTGATATGATGACTTGGTGACTTGGTGATACTTGGTAACACTTCCTGGTAGTCTTGAACATGAGGCCACTGACCTAACCATCGATTATCAGCGGCCATCCAAGCATGAAGTAATTTCATCCTTATTTTTTCAGATTTTGATTTGATTACTAAAACGTACCTCACAAGAACGGCATTACATCGGGCTTGTTCAGGCAGATAATGCGTTCTGAAAACAGGCTTGTGTGATGATACGTTAAAAAAGCATGCACAGAGCACGGCTAACATCAAACAATACATTGGACGACTGACAACCTTGTTAAAAACTGGAACGTACCACTCCCTTCCTTGTGGCATTTACCAAAGTGGTAAGACTTGCACCAGTGTCAATCTTATTAAAATACAAACCTTTACTTCGGTACGATACCTAGACGGCGTCAGACAATAGTAGAAGACAATAGACAATAGTAGAAGACATTAGACATTAACAGATGACAGCAGAGAGGAGTAGAAGACGTCAGACAATATTAGAAGACATTAGACAGGAACAGATGACAGCAGAGAGGAGCAGAAGACGTCAGACAATAGTCGAAGAAAACAGACAACAGCAGAGAGGAGTAGAAGACGTCAGACAATATTAGAAGACATTAGACAGGAACAGATGACAGCAGAGAGGAGTAGAAGACGTCAGACAATATTAGAAGACATTAGACAGGAACAGATGACAATAAAAGAAGACGTCAGACAATAGGAGACGGTGTCAGACAGTAGAAGACGTCAGACAAAGGTAGAAGACATCAGACAATAGGAGAAGATGTCCCACATGAATAGAAGACGTCAGACTTTAGCAGAAGGTGTCAGACAATAGTAGAAGACGTCAGACAAATGTAGAAGACATCAGACAATAGGAGAAGATGTCCCACAGGAATAGAAGACGTCAGACTTTAGCAGAAGGTGTCAGACAATAGTAGAAGACGTCAGACAAAGGTAGAAGACAACAGACAATAGGAGAAGATGTCCCACAGGAATAGAAGACGCCAGTCTATAGCAGAAGGTGTCAGACAATAGTAGAAGACGTCAGACAAAGGTAGAAGACATCAGACAATAGGAGAAGATGTCCCACGGGAACAGAAGACGTCAGACTAAAGCAGAAGGTGTCAGACAATAGTAGAAGACGTCAGACAAAGGTAGAAGACATCAGACAATAGGAGAAGATGTCCCACGGGAATAGAAGACGTCAGACTATAGCAGAAGGTATCAGACAATAGTAGATGACGTCAGACAAAGGTAGAAGACGTCGGGCAATAGGAGAAGATGTCCCACAGGAATAGAAGACGTCAGACTGTAGCAGAAGGTATCAGACAATAGTAGAAGACGTCAGACAAAGGTAGAAGACATCAGACAATAGGAGAAGACGTCTGGGAGGTGTAGAAGAGTAAGACAATAGTAGAAGAGGTCAGACAATAGCAGAAGACGTCAGACAGGAGTAGAAGTCAAACAGATGTAGAAGTCAGACAATTCCTGCATGTGGTCAATGAATATATCTACAGATGCGTTAGTCCTACCAAGCCTGTACTAGTCGATATTCATTGTCAAGTGGATGTGGTGTATCATTTTCCAAGATTGTGCAGAAAATGAATGACCATCACAAGCCTGTGTATTCGCTCATTCACTGTTAAGTGCTTTTAGGGTATGATATTCAAGTTTGTATCACTAAGTCTGTATGCAGGTATTCATGGTAAAAAATCATGTATCAAGGGTCTATCATATACCAAGTATATTCCTCGTGTACATGTGGCATTAACCAGTATCAGAATACATCTGAGGTGTAGTATTTTACCTTTGTTCGGGCCTTCCAAGCCTGTTTACATCGTTATTCATTGTCAAGACACGTATGGTGATGATACTTGTTGAGATGAATAAGCTTCATTTCATATCCTCATCTTCGGATGTTAATATGTTAGTATGATGGAATTAGCCCCGAGCGCGTGTAGCCAACATACTTAAATACCTATCATTTCCAGCTTAAAAAATACGTTAATAAAACGGCCATTTTCTATATTTGCATACGTGAAATGTGTTCCTGGCCGGCTGTCACTGAATTCATGAATATCTGCATGGTAACAATAATTGGAGAACCACCATCACTTACAGCTGAAAAAAACATATTCCTTAGTAAACTATGGGCCTGAATATTTTTTGTACGAAAAACACGTTGTAACAATGTAATTTTTGTGGCAGACAAGTTCTTTTTTTCATCAGTCTGAAACGTAATTTTTTTTTTTTCAAGAATCTTCTTTGAGAATTTTTTTCTCGATCCAATATTATAATAATCAGGTAGACCAAAGGGTTTGTCTATTCTTGCACCGTAAACATTCAGGTTGTTTTTTTCCAATCTCGTGGGCAGATCACTCCTGTTCCAAAACACTTCGAAAAAGCATATTCGATTTTTTGTAATATTTCGAAAAATGGCCACAAAATCAAATGTTGTTGTTGTGTGTATTTCGGCACGAGATAATCAAACACAACAATGTCGTGGGTTCGAATCTCATTCGATGTGTTTGATGTCGGTCTTGATTTCAGGAGAGTTAAAACATGCAAGCTCATTCTTGGAAATCCTTGTGTATTCAAGCTACCCGATTCAAAGCCCTTTCTAAATTCAACATTTGCAGGGCTTCACAAAATCCTTTTGGAGAACATTTTGCTAAAAGCTTCAGGATTAAACACAACCATTCGATCTCGATAGGCTCTGTACAACCAACGTTAAGGACTTACTGACAACGTGTGAACAGCTAATTCTTTAAAACATTTGCGTTTTGTTGGGCTCTTTTGCCAATAACGTTTACTTAAAGCAAATGAGAGATTACAGCTCAGTTTAAGAAACAGGAGGTAAGTTTAGGTAAAATGGGGTTTAACTTCGTGTTCAAGATTATTGCATTTATGTAGCAACGGGCATGCGCGCGCGGATGCTTGCATGCGTGCGTGCGTGCGTGCGTGCGTGCCTGCCTGCCTGCCTGCCTGCCTGCCTGCGTGTGTGCGTGCGTGCCTACGTGCGTGTGTGCGTGCGTGTTGCTGTTACTAGCGCGGATTAATGCTGGTTTAACAGCGCAAGCCCACGCCGCAATTCTATAATAGACATCCCATCCCTCACAGTGTTCTGACTCCGAGCCGACCAGCCCTTGTTTTATGCCCCTAATGCCTACGCGCCAGGCAGAGTAAAGACACAAGCCATATTTTAACGTCTTTTGGTTCGTCACGGTCGGGGATCGAGGAACTGACCTACGGTTCTCCGGGCAAAACGCTCTATTCTCTAGACCACGGAGGCGGTCTTAAAAACCAGGGGACAGTGAAAGGATTGTAGCTGTGAATCTCATCGCCCGCCATAACGTATGCTTTCTTTGGGCACTTCTCAGCTGTCTTCTAAAAACGAAAAAGCTCATCTGAATACGTTTTAAAATACATTTTTATCATTTCATATTGCGATTTTTTAAATTTCATTTAGGGTTCGTCTTGAACCGGGGCGGTGGGAAAGCCTTGTGGTTTAAGCATTAGCTCGCGGTCGTCATGCCGAAATCCCAGGTTTGATCACGACATGGATACAGTGTGTGAAGTCCTCTGGTGTCCCTTGTCGTGTTAATGCTGGACAATTCGTAAACTTTATGTAGCAATGCCGTGCTGGCCTCAGTTTAAACAAATTGACAAGATCTCCTCAAGTACAGAGCTTTGGCGGCCAAAGTGGGTGACGAAAGGAGTTTTTAGTTTACCCCGTGCCCCATATGCTGTGAAACAATGATGCCTCGATACATCGTATCCCGATAATCGGACCTTTGAGTGAGTGAGTGAGTGAGTGAGTGAGAGAGTGAGTGAGTGAGTGAGTGAGTGAGTGAGTGAGTGAGTGAGTGAGTGAGTGAGTGAGTGAGTGAGTGAGTGAGATGTGTGGATCGTAGGCCTTTATCATATTGGTGAAGCTAACGAGCACGATCATGTATCCTCATAATCGAGGATTCGAACCACGGCCCGTGGATCCTGACACAGCTAAGGGACGTAACTCAGCATAAGAGTGAGTGAGCGAGTATGGTTTAACGCCGCTCTAAGTAATATTCCAGCAATATCACGGCGGGGGACATCAGAAATTGGCTTTACACATTGTACCAATAAGGGGAATCGAACCCGGGTCTTCGGCGTGACGAGCGAACGCTTTAACCACTCAGATACGCCACCGCCCCCTCAACATAAGAACAATAAACAATAAAGTTGCAAATAATAAACAACACATACACATACCCCAGTAACAATTGATAAACACTCATAGCTATTTTTGAAAAAGAATATGAAATCTAAGCTGAGTTAAAAGTCCATTTCGAGTGATAACTTAAAAAAATAGCACATTCATACTAAGAATAAGTTGTTTGTTAAAAATAACTACTGGATTCCAAAATAAGCTCTGAGCTACACCCACACAATGTTGCGTGTAGGCAAACATGTATTTCTCAGCATATATCTTCGCAAATATGTTTACCAATAAGCAAGGACACACATGCGGCGTCAATTACGTCACAAGGAGACCGACAGAACGCTCCTTTATAAGACTATTCTGAATATGTATACACATGATATTCCGTGTAAGCATACACTGCATACATATTATAATTAGTTAAATTAAAATGCCCCATAACGACATAATCATGTAAACGACGTGACATTTTACATTTTTTAAGTGAATTTATTTTCTGCATAATGAAGATATTAATGACTGGTCATGAATTACATGCGCTGGGGTACATCCATACCCATGCCTCCCCCCCCCCCCCCATGTCCTTGTATATGACCTTTCCGAAAAGATAAAATGCATAAGCACTTTATATTTTATAATAAAAACTCGTTTTTGCAAGACCCACCCTAAATATGTGTATTATGTTTTATGACCCTCGCCTGATTACCCCTGCCCCCCCCCCCCCCCCTCCATACACCCACACACATACCCCTACCCACCTACCCCAGCGCACACCCAACACATCCACCCCCCAAAACACACATACACCCATACACCCACACACATACCCCTACCCACCTACCCCAGCGCACACCCCTCACATCCACCCCAACCCCCCCCCCCCCCCATACACCCACACACATACCCCTACCCACCTACCCCAGCGCACACACCTCACATCAACCCAAACCCCCCCCCCATACACCCACACACATACCCCTACCCACCTACCCCAGCGCACACACCTCACATCAACCCCAACCGCCCCCCCCCCCCCCCATACACACACACACATACCCCTACCCCCCACCTACCCCAGCGCACACCCAACACCTCCACCTCCAAACCCCCCCCCCCATACCCCTACCCACCTACCCCAGCGCACACCCCACACCTCCACCTCCAAACCCCCCCCCCCCCCCCCCCCATACACACACTAACATACCCCTACCCACCTACCTCAGCGCACACCCCTCACATCCACCCCCACCCAACCCCACCCATACCCCTACCCACCTACCCCAGCGCACACCCCACACATCCACCTCCAAACCACCCACCCCCATCTCTCTTCAGGGACGGCCAAACACATACCTTCCATATCGATTAGGGGCTGGTGTTGTCTGACAAGCGGACAGACAAGACGGGCGTACATCACATTAAACACATATCCGTTGACTTTATAGTTGTACATTTCACCCCGTCATTCCAAAGGTCATATACTTAGCTCATTTCATTTATAGTTATCTAACGGTAAATATAGATTTTCTCCCGTATATATACGTGCTGTGTTTATATTGCATAATAGTCCTTGTATTTACCCTGCCTGTGCTCGGCATTAAAGGGCTGAAACAAGGACTGGTCGGCTCGGAGTCAGTATGCTGCGTCTGAGTGGGGTATCCATGATAAACTGCGGCATGGTATCTCACTATAAAATCAGCACACACACACACACACACACACACACACACACACACACACACACACACACACACACACACGAGCATGCACGTGTTAAATAATCTTGAACGCGACCATAATCCACCTTCACCTCACCTTGTATTTCCACAATGACAAATAAAGCACACACACGAGCATGCACGTGTTAAATAATCTTGAACGCGACCATAATCCACCTTCACCTCACCTTGTATTTCCACAATGACAAATAAAGCAAAGCCGTGTATAAGTAGAGAAGGAGAACTCCCTTAACACCATTCAAATGCATCAAACAAATATAAGGAACGTATTTAAAAAACATTTATTTGGCCACTTTTCTAACGCTTGTAAATCTCCACAGAGGTGTGTGAAAAAACACAAGTACGCAACTATCAGGCTTTAGTCATAACTCTAGAGGGGTCTGACGCTTCACATCACGTCGCTTAGCAGAACATTAATTGTTTGCCTTTGAAACGACCCAGTGAAACTCGAAATTACATTTCCGCTGTCCGAGATGTTTCAGCGTCTGGTAATCCCCCCAGGGAGTCGAGCGAATCAGGCCTTGCATCGTGATACTACTTCCGTTAATGATCAATGTTTAGGACAATAATAAAAAACCTCCTCTACGGTCAACCCGGCCATAACGCCCCGACGCGTATTCGCAAAGGACAAATTTCGATTGCTTGTTAGGATTAATGAAGGGACTTGATGACAACCGATACGGGCTTTAATATCTCGATTCCGCAAGCTGTCAACTCGCACACTGTATATCAAATACACCACACCTTCAGTCACCAAGCTCACCCACGAACATCAACCAATGTGAGTTAGCAAATTTTCAGTGAAATCAAACCAGTTTAAAAGCTCCATCGCCGTGGTGATCTGTTACATTTCGATACCGGATCCCGTTGGAAACATGTCTGTCTGAACGCCGTCCCTAATACTCTGTCCTCTCTTTTCTAGGTGCTGCGAGTCGGCGAGGGCTCTCGACCACTCTCATAACCCGGCGAGCTGTGTGCGGAGCGCATTGGCTATCTGGAAACGACACTCACCATTAAGGAGTCTCCGTTGAAGCCATTCTTGCCGCGGCAGTGCTGCAGAGTTGTCGCGCCAACTGGAGGCACAGCTCCTGATAAGAGAGCGGATATCGGAAAAGAGATTTGAGGGCTCTCACCGCTGGCTTCGTGTGTTTTTCTTAGTAGGAAGCGTTGCCACTTTCCGGCCTTTTGCTGCAGGTATTAGATACCTATAGTGTGGCACGAGTCTTAAGTATTGCCAGCTACCTTTGGAGACATATGCGACTGATTTTGCAGTGACGCTGTGGATACTTTGCTCGCCTCCAGCAGGCAAACTATTAGTTTTGTGATATACTGTGCTTGGTGTTTCTGCTTGGATTAACGCCAGTGAATCAAGGTAATTGTTAATATTATTCAATATATGGTATTGAGTATTTATCTCGTCTCCATAACTGTCTTAGTGTGTGTTACCTTATGAAATTGCACTTCGTACATACAAAAGGAAAATCTCTGAGAAAAGGACGGTATTTCGCCGACGAACGCTTCTCCTAACACTCTTGGACTCGTGTATTTAAGCTCACATCACGGTGTTCTACGCTTCGCCATGTTCTTTAACACAAGATTCAGCTTAAAGAATACCTCCCTTGAATAATTACACATAACCTAAGACATTCAGTCAAGACATTGACTGTCTTTATTAACCACTGAACGGAGACAGCGGTTCTCGTGAAAGACAAGACTGTAGGTTTCATTAAACTGGGATATTAACAACTTGGAATCGGAGTGTGCCCTGCTGCACACAATGTGAAGGGACGCCCGTGTGTGGACTGCACGGACTTGTGGACCTCGATGTCATGGAATATTTCATGTCTACATGATGGTCGTTGTGGTGGACAGACGGGGCTCTGACGCGTTGTCCGGCGTTGTTAGTCAAGAATAAACACTTAAAAGACATTGATAAAACGTTGATGACATCGTGTGTCCTGTCAGGATTCCTTTGGAAGAGCTCACACGTAGTCTCATCCTGTAAGTATAATTTACTTTCACTTGTGTATTCGTAGTAGGACTTCGACAAAATTCGACATGAACCCCCCAAATAATACCGTTGTAGTTTTAAATGGAGATGAATCAATCAGAGAGAGAGAGAGAGAGAGAGAGATAGATAGAGAGATACATAGATTATAGATGAATATAGATATATAACATACATAGATATATTATGTTTATAGATATATAACACATAGATATATAGATGTATATACATATATAACATACATAGATATATAGATGTATATACATATATAACCCATAGATATATAGATGTATATACATATATAACATACATAGATATATAGATGATATAGATCTATAGCATACATAGATATATAGATGTATATATATTTATATATAACATACATAGATATATAGATTTATATAGATATATAACATACATAGATATATATATGTATATAGATATATAAAATACATACATATATAGATGTATATACATATATAACACATAGATATATAGATGATATAGATTTATAGCATACATAGATATATAGATGTATATATATATAACATACATAGATATATAGATGATATAGATATATAACATACATAGACATATAGATGTATATATATAACATACATAGATATATAGATGTATATAGATATATAACATACATAGATACATAGATGTATATAGATATGTAATAAACATAGATACATAGATGTAGATAGACAGATATATACATTCATATATATATACATATGTTGATAGATCTATAGACATCCATGTATATTCAGATAGGGACAGATAGACGACAGATATGCCGATGATAGCCAGACACGCAGAGATAGACAGATAGTTTGAAAGTGACGTAAAGCATCCCTGATGCTACAAGCTGTTGCTCTGTAAGCATGCTGCACATTTATTTGTATTCTATGGCTGTCACATATGCCCTAATGTATCATGATATATGTCATTGCTAGTCATTCGATATACCCAGACTTAACAGTCACGTACCTGAGTCACAGAGTCACAGAGTCACAGTCACGTGCCTCATGTTTCACTGCGCGATTCGATAGATCAAGATTCAGTGACCGTCATCTCATACCCTGACTATATTGTTGTTTCATTGTAGATTGACGTCAGTGCTTATCAACGTCAAGCGTCGCGGTAACGTTATAGCCTCATTCTGGTCTTTTGACGTCGCAACCTTGCCCTTGCGGACCGGGGGATAGCGGCCAACCTGTAGTCACGGATCATTCAGACTGACGTATTTTTCCTGGAATGACCTGTATGGCATTTGTTGATGCTTGGTAGGAGTTGACGTTGAGCTTTCGTGTTTAACAAACAGTTGAGTGCTCATCGAGTGTGTGTTTACGAAGAACAGGTTCGAAAATTATGAAATAGCTAAAATACGGCTGTTATTCTTGTGGATGTACGACACGGGGGACGCGTGACGTCATTACGGGGACTTCGTGCTACTGAAGCTGGTTCACGGATCCCTGATATGAAACGCAAGATGACTTCTATACGTGATTGAATGAAGCGGAAGGATTTCCTCGGCCATCAACATACTGAGTATTAATACTGATTTGATACTGTGAGTACTGACAGAAAACATCCTCGAAAGGAGATTAATAGTTATTTCGGCGTGTCTGACTTATCCACATTTCTGCGGGACCAAATATTGACCACAAGTTTGTTGAACTAATTTCTCAGCCAGAGCTTAGGATCTGGTAACGGCGAAGAGAGCTGCTTGTGGAATTAGTCACTCTGTGCGCCGTGAGACATCATGCTGTGATGGACGGCATGATCGACAATATATCGGCAGATTCAAAGATGGCGACCACCGACATGTCTACCACGCTAAACTCAACATATCATTCTACCCCTCCCCCCATGATGAAGAAATACCTGTTTCTACCAATGATGTTCCCAGGACAATACTCGGTTCCGATAAATGGTTACATCTCGCCGATTCTTGTATTCCTGACAATCATCAACAACACCTTGGTGTGCGTTGTTCTCTTGAAGCGGCACATGCGATCTCCTACCAATGTACTCCTAGCTGCCATGGCGATCTCCGACATGTTGACCGGGGTATTCCCCGTGCCAATATTCATCTACTTCTTTGGGACAGAACGGTTTCGAGAAATTGTACCGTATGAATGGTGCTACGCATATAAGTACTTATCGGAATATATACCAATCATTTTCCACACTGCATCTATTTGGCTAACAATGGCTCTTGCCATTCAAAGATATATCTATGTATGTCATTCGTTTCGAGCGAGGACGTGGTGTACCATACCGAACGTTATCCGAGGGACGGTTGTTATATACCTTATAGCCATATTAAGTCAACTATGTAGGTTCTTCGAGGAGGAGATAACTCCAGTTGCGCTTCCCTCCGAGCTCCACCTAAATCAGACTGTGATTGGCTGTGAGTTCGGCCATCGGAAGTGGGTAGTAGGAAAGTTAGATATATATTATAACATCTATTTTGGGTTTCGGGTGATTTTCATCCATCTAGTACCATGTATCTCTCTAGTCGTCATGAACGCGTTGTTAATCTACGCCATGCGTTGTGCGCAACGTCGGCGCATGCAGTTGTTACGTCAGAACAAAAAAAGCGAATCCAAAAAGTTGAAAGATAGCAACTGCACGACGTTAATGCTTGTGGCAGTCGTGGGGCTGTTCCTCCTTGTGGAGTTCCCCCTCGGTATACTAATGATCATTATGATTGTGGAAAATACGTTCGGCGTTTCCATCATCGAGAGGGAGACAATGAACATTCTCTCCCTCATGTCCAACTTCTTTATCCTCCTGAGTTACCCCCTCAACTTCTTTATTTACTGCGGAATGAGTAAACAGTTCCGGGAGACATTTAAACGCCTGTTTACTGGAGGCCAAGTTCAGCTTGATCGTGACTACTCGCAGTATATGACCTTGCCAACAGAAAATGGCAGAACGGCCGTCACTGGTGACGAGACCGCGCTGTAGGTCGACATGGCCTGAATTACGATCATTACTGAAAATCAGACTAGTTGATGTGGTTCCGGAGTTGCTGGACCATTGCAGGCGACGCCCCTGTTTGGTGTGACGTTAAGAATAACGACGACGTGTTTTATTCACGGAACAACCGCCAGGACTTCAAAGGGCTTTCTGTTTGTTATGGAAATATTTTTGTGAAGAATAAGTGACTTGTGTCCTCCTTGCCATTGGAACATGAACCATGAATACAATGGACCAGGTTCTTCAGAAGGATACTGACGTACCTGCTGGTTTTTCCTAGTGCTACGAATGTTGACAGACACATCGGTGTGACTGCACAAATATGGACAAATCTAAGTTTTGTACGCTTTTTCTTTGCAAGATACGCCGTGACATGCTTCAAAAATGACCTATATATTGTAGCGCGTGTTTGATTCCTTTTTCCTTCTCTGTTGCCATGACTACAACTTTCAAAACGTCACCCGAACGGAAACCTATTCATCATGCCAATCCAAGGACAAATGTGAACCACAGCTTCGATAGTCGTCAAGTGTAGACTAGTAAAGCAGTAGAAAATAGCAGGCTGATTTATCTCACTTTGGTACAGCCTTGACCCCTCTGTACCTCAAAGCGAGGCCAGTTTGGCGCCCTGTAATCAGCCTGGTATTGGACTGTTTTCATGGTCTCGTCGCTGTATATTATCATGCAATCACCTCACAATAACAACAGACTTTACCTTTCATGATAATCAGTATCTTTCATGATAATCAGTATTATATGAAAGTTTTGAAAGTGTTTCCTATGAAAGCATGTTATATATCTACATACTTGTTGACAGGTGTCTTACTCGCCAGAGTGTATATACATAAATATATTACATACATATATTATATATTATATCTATATCTATACATAGGTGTGCCCGTCTTCTTTCTCTGCTGCCTGTCGTTGTGCCAATAAACTATTTAAACCTTGTATTTATATTTTTAAATGGACGACCGTTTAGTTTTGGGTGGGAAGGATTTGATCCTTTCAAACTGTTGAATGGCCGCGCATTCCTGAGTTTCCAAGAGTCGAATTCCTTAGTTTCCAAGAATATTTGCAGATGTTGATAGCTTTAGATTGGTTTGGATTGTAAAGTATAGATTTGCTTGGGTGGTGCATGTATTAGTTTAAGACAAGCTTTCGGAAAGTTTGTACTTTAAGGGGAAATAATGTCATTACCGCTTTTGTCGATTTGAAAAATTCCCTCTGGTGCAGCATTACGTGTCTGGATGGAAGTCTTCTAACACTGTGATGTTTTCAATCGATGAAAATATGTTATATTTATGATATAACAGTGGTATCTCGGCGTTAATTTTTTTAAACTTGATAACGGAGAGATATTATTCTATATTAATATTTAAAATATCAAAAGCTTTTCAGGTTTTATTTCGGCATGCTTTGGTACAGCTGATCGGAATCTTGAGGTGGTTATACTGACGGCAGAAAATAAGGGAACATGAAAAAACGTTTACAACTCCTTGACAGATTCCACGTGACAAACAATATGAGAGAGAAATGTATAAAAGTTTAACCCATCTTGAGTTATACGGCACAACGCCACGACGTTGCAACGACGTCATATAATTTCAATACGTCCCTGGACCGGTATGTGTTTTTTTCGAATACTTGTTATTTCTATGCAGTCAACATTCACGTTGTCGATATGCAGAGTTGTGTCCCTCGTCGGCTCGAATCCCAGATTCGACCTGAATATAATTCTAGGTTTGTCAGTTCCATACACATGCTCATGGGGTTCACCAAAATGTCAAACGTCCAAGTCCTACATAAATTGGGGCTTCTCATAATGGCACGAGGGGGCACGGGTGGCCCAGTCGTCTGAGGCGCCGCAATTCGCTGTGCAGAGTTGCCGGAAAATTCGTATGTGATTATTGGTCTTTGAGGTAAAGCAGTAACTCTGACCCAAACTTGATCCTTAGAACGTAAGTTTCTCCCTTGCTGCCTTGACTTCTTAGCATCGCAGTTTTTGCGTGCGTGTTTCGACAGCATGCGCTCCTCTTCCTTGTGTTACAGTTAGCACCGACCAGGTCTTCCGTATTCATGTTCAGCGTCGATTGCTATCACCGGATCCCCTTTTTAGAAGGGGAGACTAACATGGTGATCTCTTTTGTCCACCGAAATCGCCATACTGAGGCAAGAACTGGGTATCTATCTAAATTTAGTTCCAAAAGTCCAAGTAGAATGCAAACGTGAACACACGGAGCCTATTTTGTTCGGAATCCCAAAGTTGTACCAGCAATCTTGCCCCAAAGGGAAGACACATGGGTTCTGGAGGTCTCATTTGTTGGAAACCTAATGGGAAGACGCATGGGTTCTGGGGTCTCATGTGTTGGGAATCCCAAAGGGAAGACGCATGCGTTCTAGGGTCTCATGTTTTGGGAATCCTAAAGAGAAGACACATGGGTTCTGGGGGTCTCATGTGTTGGGAATTCCAAAGGGAAGACACATGGGTTCTGGGGTCTCATGGATTGGGAATCCCAAAGGGAAGACACATTGGTTCTGGGGGTCTCATGGGTTGGGAATCCTAAAGAGAAGACACATGGGTTCTGGGGGTCTCATGTGTTGGGAATTCCAAAGGGAAGACACATGGGTTCTGGGGGTCTCATGTGTTGGGAATCCTAAAGAGAAGACACATGGGTTCTGGGGTCTCATGTGTTGGGAATCCTAAGGGGAAGACACATGGGTTCAGGGGGTCTCATGGGTTGGGAATCCTAAAGAGAAGACACATGGGTTCTGGGGGTCTCATGTGTTGGGAATCCCAAAGGGAAGACACATGGGTTCAGGGGGTCTCATGGGTTGGGAATCCTAAAGGGAAGACACATGGGTTCTGGGGTCTCATTTGTTGGAATCCAAAAGGGAAGACGCATGGATTTTGGGTGTCTCATATGTTCGTAATCCCAAAGGGAAGACGCATGGATTTTTGGGGTCTCATGTGTTCGTAATCCCAAAGGGAAGACACATGGCCTCTGGGGGTCTCATGTGTTGGGAATCCTAAAGGGAAGACGCATGGGTTCTGGGGTCTCATATGTTGGAATCCCAAAGGGAAGACACATGGGTTCTGGGGGTCTCATGGGTTGGGAATCCCAAAGGGAAGACACATGGGTTCTGGGGGTCTCATGTGTTGGGAATTCCAAAGGGAAGACACATGGGTTCTGGGGGTCTCATGTGTTGGGAATCCTAAAGGGAAAACACATGGGTTCTGGGGGTCTCATGTGTTGGAATCCCTAAGGGAAGACACATGGGTTCTGGGGGTCTCATGTGTTGGGAATCCCAAAGGGAAGACACATGGGTTCAGGGGGTCTCATGTGTTGGAATCTCTAAGAGAAAACGCATGGGTTCTGGGGGTCTCATGTGTTGGGAATTCCAAAGGGAAGACACATTGGTTCTGGGGTCTCATGTGTTGGGAATCCTAAAGGGAAGACACATAGGTTCTGGGGGTCTCATGTGTTGGGAATCCTAAAGGGAAGACACATGGGTTCTGGGGGTCTCATGTGTTGGAATCCCTAAGGGAAGACACATGGGTTCTGGGGGTCTCATGTGTTGGGAATCCCAAAGGGAAGACACATGGGTTCTGGGGGTCTCATGTGTTGGAATCTCTAAGAGAAAACGCATGGGTTCTGGGGGTCACATGTGTTGGGAATTCCAAAGGGAAGACACATTGGTTCTGGGGGTCTCATGTGTTGGGAATCCCAAAGGGAAGACACATGGGTTCTGGGGGTCTCATGTGTTGGAATCCTAAAGGGAAGACACATGGGTTCTGGGGGTCTCATGTGTTGGGAATCCCAAAGGGAAGACACATGGGTTCAGGGGGTCTCATGTGTTGGGAATCCTAAAGGGAAGACGCATGGGTTCTGGGGGTCTCGTGTGTTGGGAATCCTAAAGGGAAGACACATGGGTTCTGGGGGTCTCATGGGTTGGGAATCGTAAAGGGAAGACACATGGGTTCTGGGGGTCTCTTGTGTTGGGAATCCCAAAGGGAAGACACATGGGTTCAGGGGGCCTCATGTGTTGTGAATCCCAAAGGGAAGACACATTGGTTCTGGGGGTCTCATGTGTTGGGAATCCCAAAGGGAAGACACATTGGTTCTGGGGTCTCATGTGTTGGCAATCCTAAAGGGAAGACACATGGGTTCTGGGGTCTCATTTGTTGGAAATCCCAAAGGGAAGACACATGGGTTCTGGTGGTCTCATGTGTTGGGAATCCAAAAGGGAAGACACATTGGTTCTCGGGGTCTCATGTGTTGGGAATCCTAAAGGAAAGACACATGGGTTCTGGGGGTTTAATTTGTTGGGAATCCCAAAGGGAAGACACATGGGTTCAGGGGGTCTCATGTGTTGGGAATCATAAAGGGAAGACACATGGGTTCAGGGGGTCTCATGTGTTGGGAATCCTAAAGGGAAGACACATGGGTTCTGGGGGTCTCATTTGTTGGGAATCCCAAAGGGGAGTGGCTACTTGGGATTTATTTTGTTCAGAATCCCATTGGGAATAAAACAATTCCTGTGGAAGTCCCCGCACAAACATGGGTACTGGGGACATATACCTCCTCGGAATCAACAAAGGATTTAATACCATTGGTCTTGACATTTGATTACTCTTTTATTTTCTTCTTTTCCCGCGAGGCGCATTATTTCCATCGTGTAAACATTGCTGCATTTGTCCCGTGTGATTGACAACACACGCAATGACACCGTCACAGAATGTACGGTAACATTCTCCTATTGGCCGGGGAGAAAGAGCCCCGGCGGGAAGCGATTGTCAAAATACTAGTAACATCAAAAACAAATCAGGAAACGTGTGTGCATTTTATACATCTGCTCTCACTTCAAGTTTTCTAGATAAATGGTTTAACTGAATAATACTTTGATTGAAAATCGTTTCATTCTATTTCATTTAAGGAGCTTTGAAACTAAAGGTCAGTGATTAGTGAAGAACCGCTGACCAGCCTTTCCATATAGAAGCATGAGGCGATTTGCATAAGCCTCAATCGATGCGAATGACGAAGTAATTATCCATTTACGCGCCTTATAACGAGGGCGTGGTCTGTTTCAGTATATCGTCGTCCGGGAGACCTGAGCCGACTCGATGCATTTCAGAACTGTCAACGCGTTGGCTTTGACGAATAGCTTTCGCGATTCTATTACCCGATGGCATTTAGAAACTTGCGGTGCTTATAGCACAGGATGCGTGATGTTTCAATCTTATGTGAAAGAATCTGATCTCTGCATCTGTCAAAAAGGCTGGAGATGTGTGCTCTCAATTGCACAATTAACACCCTTATCAGGAAAGAAAACGAACGAATCTTGCGTCACGGCTAAATATAGAACTAACTCGCCATAAGATTAATACGAATTAAATGAGCTAGCCATGGCTAAGTTGTTATACGAAACCTCCTGGTTTGATTTTCGGGATTGAAGGATGGGGTTCCAAATGAATAATCAATTCAAGTCCCTAAAATATATGACATATTTCTCACAAAGTAGGGAAAAAATAATAGGTCATTTTCGTGTTGGCAGGTACACAAGGAATACATTTTGTTTATTTTTGTCTTTATTCCAAAAACCAATAATTGAGCACGTGTTTATTGTTGGTAAGCATAATTAATTTACTAAACATCATAAAAAAACATGCTCATCTCAAACCTTAAACACGCACGCACGCACGCAAGCACGCACGCACGCACGCACGCACGCACGCACACGCACGCAATGTGGACCATTTTAGCTCTATGCGAACGTTCTTCAAAGAAATGGTCCGGAAGCCGGAGTGTCCGGTCTAAGAAGGTTCTCCTTGCCGTGATGTGAAGAGGTCATTTAGCTGCAGTGTATCAGCTGCAGTCATCCATATTGTTGATGGACAGCGCACTCTCATTAACTCAAAGTCCCTTAAATTGATGAAAGATGTCGTAAGTGTTGTTGTAACTCCGCCTGGCGTTCGGCCTTTTGGGGGACCAAACAAGGACTGGTCGGCGGAATCAGCGTACTGTGTCTGAGTGGGGGTGTCATGTTTAACTGCGGCAATGCTAGCATTATAAAACCGACCTTAGTCCAGAGTAGAAATAAACGACGAGTGGGAGTTGTTTATCATACAATAAAACACTGCGGGGAGAATACCCCATGAGGAGCGCAGCCCCGAGTGGTTCATTCTCCCTGCAGTGTTTTATTGTACGATAAACAACGACCAATCGTTATTTATTTCTTATATGAGATATCAACATTATGTACAGCCTCTTTAAGGATGACGATAAATTATACAAGCTTTAAAATATTTACCCGTATTTAAGTGAGTGAGTATGGTTTTACGCCGCTTTTATTCCAGAAATAACACGACGGGGGACACCAGAAATGGGCTTCACACATTGTAACCATGTCGGGAATCGAACCCGGGTCTTCGGCTCGACGAGCGAAGGCTTTAACCACTAGGCTACCCGACCGCCCCTACCTGTATTTAAATAATGATGACTCCCCCAATAGAATCCGACCTTGGCAATGTCGGACAAGTCAAATTTATGCACAGGTGGGTTTTCCCCGCATATCCTCACAATCCTCACGTCGTTTACTGTGTCTTTTCTCCCAATACCGATTGTCGTATCTCTCCCGCTTTGGGATGCGATCGTTCGGCCATCGCGTTTATCTGCGTTGCGTAGCTACGTCTAAGGGGAACAACTCACTTAACACTCCCCTCTCAAAAATAACGTCGTCATAAATACGACGTCATCAAGCGCATGTTCGAATCTCAAGAAATGACGTGATGATAGAACAATGTTTTATCGTGAAATATACCACGCTTCCTTCTTCATTGTTTTCTGCGATTTTTTCGCGTAGTTATCGTATTTTTGTTCCAACAAACACGGGACGTCGGTGACCGCTTGTCGCTATGTATCAGCAATAATCGCGACTTTAAACCACATTTGATGTTTACCGTGACTGGTAGTTGTTATATGGTGCTTCGTCATTCTGGTGTCCCGATCTCCGGAAAACGTCATATCCATCTCAAGCGGCATCTAATTAAAGGGACCGATCATTTGATGGCTGGGATTTTATCGAAAGAATAAATGTCCCAGAAATGCTTGAAAAAATATATTTTTGCTTCAGACTGTTAGGTGAAAACAAATTTGATCGTCTAACCCCCCCCCCCCCCCCCCCCCCCCCCCCCCCCACATTGTTGCAAGGTGTTTGTCGAAAAACCAAACCCAACGAATGATTTTGACAGTTTTAGCAAATTGTTACTATCTTAGAAGTCATGTCGTCATGGAAAATAATAATGTTAATAATAATAATAATAATAAAACCTCACCCTATCTGGTACCCATTCACTGCTGGGTGAACAGAGGCACGTTTCGAACAAAGTCACTTGCCCAAGGAGACACCACATCTGTTAACTGAGCTTCAGTGTAGGGTAGGACCGAACCCCTAGAAACTCCCCGGAGCCAAGATGCTGAACGTGGTCCCCCATCCAAGGGCTCTTCTAGACTGATGGTACTACTGCTTCTACCCGGATCTCCACGGGTCGAGAACATCGTAGAGTTGTCGTAAAAACATACACACTCACTCTCATAAAGACAAGCTACAAATATGGCTATCCCGAAACTGTAGCCCAAAAATATATATATAATACATGGTGGAAATAACGTCATAACGTCACATTGTATCATATTAATGATATCGCACAACAATGAAAGTGATTTATGAGCGGCATTGTTTCGTTTCAAAACAATCTCAAATGCTAATACGTTCTTTTCATTACTCAATTTGGTCATGACAAATGTGATTTGTTAGGTTTGACATAGGTAGCGTGTTGCCATGGTGACATACGACTCAATGAATGAGATGGCATTAAACATAGGTAGGCTGCTCCAGCTAAAGAGCAGGCCATAGCTATGGTATTATACAATGAGTTCGTAAAATGATATTCGATGGCCAAATTGATATTAACGTAAATAATTGATCACAATCATAATGATTTGGTTCAGGATAAAATTCCTCAAAGACTAAATTAACTCTGGAACATATATTCTATTCTCTGTTTTTTCACTAAAAAAACCTATTGGCTTTCTGAAGAGGGCATCTCGAGTTATGCTTAAATTGAAACGACGTGAAACCTACCTTTAGTCATATTAATCACTGTTTCTAATATATCTTATCCGCCATTGGTAAGTTTTGTTTGTTTGTTGGTTATTAAACCGCACTCAGCAATATTCCAGCTGTATGACGGCGGCCTGTGTATAATCGCGTCTGGACCAGACAATCCAGTGATTGACATCATGAGCATCGATCCACGCCATTAGGATACGATGACATGCATCGACGAGTCTGTCCACCCGATCCCGTTCGTCGCCTCTTACGACAAGCAAAGTCGACTTTTACGGCAAGCATGGGTTGCTGAAGACCTATTTGGTATATTTTAAAATAAAATAACTTTATTTCGGGGACGAGACGTCAGTCTAATTGACGGGTTACAGTGTTGGTGGGGGCTGGGTTGACTTCAGTAACTGGGCTTGGTGTTTTCAGTGTCCTACGTACAACATATTACATCGCATTGTGAGTTGGAAAACCTCACTCCGTGTCTGAAGTGAATTAACCAATCACCGCCCGTCATTCAAGCATCATGGCTGACGAATCAGAAAGTCCGAGAGGCCGCTGAATCCGACATTGTATCATGCACCTCCCGGCAACATCGTTGCCATCAGTTTGCAAGGGGCCATTACAAGAATCTTCAAATGTCCCTTCTTATTCAAACAAAGAATATAATTCGGCCGGGGGTAGCGTATTTTGTGTCAGGACAGTGTTGATAGCGATGTACATTCCCGTCCGGCGGTTCCGAGTTAAACTCCATGCATGGTTAAGACGACCTAGCACTGTGGGGAGCTGTGACTGGTGTAGCGATGGTACGAAGAGCTGCACGTACAGGCCAGCACTGTTAGGAGATTGACACACCGCACACTTTTATCCAAGCGGTATGTCTTATCTTTAAACGTCGTTTGGCATGACGCGGCCAGGGATCGAACCCCCAGGGACGCTCTACCACTAGAAAACGGGGCGGTCGACGCCATGATGACAGGTCCTTGTGATATAACTGGTATAATTCTGATTGCGGCGTTATACAACATTCATTCACTCAATGAACCGAACACTCGCGGTTCCCATTTTTCGTTATATAGAAATTTATTGGCTTATTTAGCAAAAAGTACTTTGACCAAAAACGACACTTAAAGGACGTTGACAACCGCCACCTGCTTTCATCGCACCTGAACAGTGTTAGCCACGGGGTTGCCAGGCAACGACAGAAAGGACCTCGGGAGACTTTAAATGTCAAGGTCGAAGTCTGGTGGAAGAAATGTAAATACTTGCGTCTCATAAATCCTTGAAATATCTGACCTTTTCGGTTATTAAGTGATTCATTCTCTACGCTAGTACGTGATTCACTTTACACCTACAATTCTCGTTCACATTCTAATAAAGCCGCTTTTATGATACAAGTGATCGTGGTATTAAGGCTTAAACATTATATGTGTAGAATATCTAATTAAACTTCAAATTACGGTTTAATTACTATCGAAGACACCTGTACATTCTGTCTCAAATCATTTCATGAAAGGTGTGATATTGAGTTGATTAGGGTTTGTTATATATCTTACATTAAATTGAAATGTTAATGGGCCGTCTAACGGCTAATTTCGCTGTGCCGAATTGCGTCCCTTGGTAACGTCAGAAACCTATGATTGTGGGTTCGAATCCCGGTTCGTTCTAAGTTAGTCAAAATACCCGTGTTCGTGGGTTTCACCGAAGAAGTAAACGTCTGAGACCTGCATCACTTCGGGCTTTCCTCCCACATTAAGCTGACACGCCGTGATATAACTGTAATACTGTTCAAAGCGGCGTTAAACCCAACTCACTCACTCACTCACTACTGTCAATGACAGAGTTGCTGAGGACAATTTTACTCCCTTTAAGGACACGCATATCTTCTGATATAAATAATTTCTGTCCAGGCGTGGGAATAACATGGCTTTGATGATTTCATACATATATTATCAATTGTACCGTTAATGATAACGGTACCGGTGATAAAGATAAACATGTTCTTGTGCTAGCGGCGTTTGACGGAAATCGTAAAAATTGCATAAAAAGTCATTTTAACTGCCGGAGAAAGGAAGCACACACTCATGTCTGAAGGCGGCTGAATATTAAACAAACAAGAAATGTTTATTCAATGCTGGTTTTTTTATACGGTTTGCAGTGTTTCGGCGACTGATATTAGACCAGTAACGTTTTAATAACGTTTGTAATTTTTTGTTTAATTCAGTTTTCAAGTGGATACCTTTCTCGGCAGTTTACATTCTGTTACTGGAATCGTGTCACAAATTTGAACAAATCCCCACTGTGAACGGTCCTTTTAAAGCCGCTTCAATAGATTTCGGTGCGAAATACGACCAGCAATATACAGGAAGGTATTGCGGGGAGTGAGTGAGTGAATATGGTTTTACGCCGCTTTTAGCAATATTCCAGCAATATCACGGCGGGGGACACCAGAAATGGGCTTCACACATTGTACCCATGTCGGGAATCGAACCAGGGTCTTCGGCGTGACGAGCGAACGCTTTAACCACTAGGCTACCCGACCGCCCCTTGGTATTGCGGGGATGTATTTTTGTGATGTTGTGAAACTTGGTAGATGCATTAAACAAACAAGTAGGTGTGTGTACTTTAACGCAAACAAAATAACATGATATTGATTTTCACTGAAATACCCGGTGAGATAAGTATTGGTCGCATGACAAAATGTCAGTTAGTGTTTGTTTGTTTGTTTGTTTGTCGTTTAAGGCCGCACTCAGCATATCGCAGCTATATGACGTCGGCCTGTAATTAACCGAGGCTCGACCAGACAATCCAGTGATTGATATTATGAACAACGTCCAAAGCCGTCGCGGTACGCAACCAACCGATCACCGAGCATGATCACCCGATCCATCATGTCGCCTCGTATGCAGTTGATGAGGAAAATTATGTCGGGGGTTGCTCCCGGGTGTCGACTAGTAAAATCTTACCTCGAACCCAATGGGACCGTCTACCAAAATAGGGAAGAATTCATTATGTCGCTATGGCAACACATGAAAACAACAAAAGACTGCATCATACATATAGAATACTAAAAGAGCTCCCGCATAATACCAATTATGATATTGGTATAATACCAATTTTAATATTGGTATCACACGGGAGTTCGTTTAGTATTCTATTTATTACCTGCCGTTTAAAACCTTTTAGAATGTCACTGTCCTGAGCGAATATAGGAAGGTATCTACGCGATCCACCGCATAATCCAATTAAGTTTAAGTTTAACAATACTTCGAACACGTCAAAATGCAACGGCCCACCTTAAAAATTCAGGGTTCCGTTCCACAAAGCTATCGCAGCGCTAAGGTTATCCATACCTTCCGTGTACACAGACGTACGACTAGCGTTGCGCTAGTGATCTTTCATCTCTACACGCAATGTCTTTGAATAAGCCCAGGGATGTTAAGAGTTTTCAATATTTGTTCGTGAAACGTGTACATTAGAACATAAGCACGCGCTTTGGTATTACACAATATATAATACAGCTGTATGTTTATTAAACGGGTGATCTCTTCACGTGCGAATAATAAAAATAATGAATACACGAGCCCAATTAAAAATACTTTTGTCTCTATTAACTGACAGCAAAGGGCCCATCTTCCCTAGACAAACTCACTTGCCAAACTGGGCTGGAATTTCCAGACTTGATCGTAGCGCCACCAGTGGTTATTGCGAGTTATGTCCCTTCTATGTCCTTCCTATTGACAATCAGATTCCATCTCTCATATCACTTGCAAACAAAATGGCGGCGCCCAGTCAAGTTGATCTGATCGATAACTAAGATCTATATTGTAATAAAACTGGTCCTACCCCGCGAAATGCATCCAATCACTTGAGCACCTTCATTAAACAACTGAAAAAAAAAATGCAAATTATCTGTCGACGCCCAGTTGGCGGTACACATGCTTTTCAAATCCTGCAGTCGACCGAAATTTGCACGTTGAAATTCATGTCATTCGTTGGGCGATTTTGATTGGACTATTCATAGACTCGTTAATCCAGCCAAAATGTAACTCCAGAATTCCAGCCTAGTTCGCCACGGGTGGAAACTGAACTTTTATAGTCAAATAATTCCCTTGCCTCGAGAAGATGGAAAGGGACGGACAGAAAGTTGGAGACCTGACATACGGAAATATTAAGGGGAAGTTGAATTAGTCCAGACTCAGTTATTTACAGACATCCATCATGTAGCTCGAATATTGTTGAGTGCATCGTTAAACAACAAACAAATATCACATTATGTGTAAAGATTTGAGTATGTGCTAACTGTTAAGGCCCGTCTTGCAGGCACAGACTTCTTCAAGCGTGGTGGTGTAATCGTTCGCTCCTCATGAAGTTGCAGGTCACTCACTCACTCACTCACTCACTCACTCACTCCCACTTACCCAACCATGCACTCACTCACTCACTCACTCACTCACTCCCACTCACCCAACCATGCACTCACTCACTCACTCACTCACTCACTCACCCACCCCACCAACTCACTCACCCACCCCACCAACTCACTCACCCACCCCACCCACTCACTCACCCACCCCACTCACTCACTCACTCACCCACCCACTCACCCACTCACCCACTCGCTCACCCACCCACCCACCCACCCATTCACTAACTCACTCACTCACCCCACCCCACCCCACCCCACCCACCCCACCCCACCCTACCCTACCTCAACCCACCCAACCCCACTCATTCACTCACCCATCCACGCACCCACCCCACCCCCCCACTCACTCACCCACCCAGAGCTCACACCACTCACCCACCCACTCACTCACTCACTCACTCACAGGAGGAATTTCAGCGGAAGTGGGCATCAGAGACATAGTTGCATCATTTTATAAAGCATCGTGACATACATTTCCAACACTGTTCTTGACATGCACCTGACAGCTATCGGAGACACTGATAAATCATCGCTGACAGAAAAAACGAGCTTCATTAAATTTTGTTCTACGTTTAGGCAACAGCTGCAAAAGTCACCGATATCGACACTGTATGAAGGAGGAGTTCTTTAAGTCTAAGATGAAATGTCACAAAGAAAAGACACGATTCAAATTTCGTAAAATGGAAATTAAGCTTTTTACTTTTAATCTAATGGGCGCCATTTCCCTGAGGATCACATTGCTCGTGTGATTTAAAACTTTGAAAGATGTTTTTACTCTTTCTTTGAATGAGAGCACATTTTTAAGTTCTACATTGCCTATATTACTTTAATGATACTATTACAAACCTCAGAAAATTCTTGTTTGCTTTTGGTGAGGCGGAATTTCATAGTGGTTGACACCGGGTTCGATTCTTCATTGTTTGTTTGTTTGTTGTTTAACGCAACATTCAGCAATATTCCAGCTGTATGACGGCGGTTTGTAAATAATCGAGTCTGGACCTGACAATCCGGTTTTGACATCATGAGTATCGATCAACGCAATTGGGATACAATGACAAGCATGAACCAAGTCAGCGAGAATGACCACCCGATCCCGTTAGTCGCCTCTTATAACATGCATGGGTTGCTGAAGACCAATTATAACCTGGTTATCTCCCTTGTTATTGTATTGTTGTGATACTGAGTGAGTATCGTTTATATTCCAGCAATATAACAGCGGGGGACACCAGAAATGGACGTAACACATTGTACCTATGTGGAAATCGAACCCGGGTCTTCGGCGTGACGAGCGCTCTCTTTAACCACGATTCCCGACATGGGTACAATGTGTGAAGCCCATTTCTGGTGTCCCCCGCCGTGATATTGCTGGTGTATTCCTCAAAGCGGCGTAAAACCATACTCACTCCACTCTCTTTAACCACTAGGCTACTCCCCTGTCCGAGTGTATGTGCATAATGGAGTGCTTGTACCAGTTCTAATTAATATCGGTCTTACAAGACAGTGAGATACCATGCAGCACCTTGACATAGATACCGACTCAGAGAAGAGAGCGAGGGATGCGTTAAATGATGGTGCATATTCTGTTTGTTATTAGGGGCGCCCGGCATTAAGGGGTTATACAAGGGCGGGTCGGTTCAGAGTCACTATACTGTGTGTCTCAGTGGGATATACATGGTATCCCAGTCGGCTACCGCAAACAGACCCGGCATCAGACCAGACAAGTACCAGCAGCCACCCCCTACTTTCATCACACACGCACGAACGCTCGCACGCACGCACACGTGAGAATTGCAATATTCGTGGAAGCGACCTTAAACCCTTTTTCACATCACCTCATCAAAGACGGCAACCAGAAGTTCGCATGCCATTTGTCATTCGTTATTCGAATGTTTTTTAAGTTGTAATTTGACAAATTCGTCTTCCCCATTCTATTGTATTATTATCGTGAAAGTTGAATGACGAATTACAAGAAATTCGTTATTCGCCATTCGAATGTATTTTAATGTTATGGTTCTTGGTGACTTCAGATTGCCTTACTGAAATACTGTACGAAGTGTGGTAAACCCAGTTTATTCCCTTGTAGTTGTTAACTATTTACGTAGAATTTCTGCATCAAGCTTAACATCTGACGTCGTAAATCTTCTTGCTGCCTTTGAGGGGACGTTCTGAGATGAGTGAGTTCGATTTTCTGAGTTTGAAGTAATATTTTTGTTATGTAATGGTCTCCTTGATGCCACTCGATGATTCCCCTGATCATATCATGCAGAGTTGCATCCCCTAGGCGTGCCAGGATCCTAGGAACCTACCGGTATGTTCGAATCCTGACTATACCGTCTTTGTGGGCTTCGGGGGCACGGGGGGCCCAGTCGTCTAAGGCGCCGCGATTTGCTGTGCAGAGTTGCGTCCCTTGGGCACGCCTGAGACCTATGATTGTGGGTTCGAATCCTTGTTCGCCCTGATTTTGTTTCTAGGTTTGTCAGCACCATACCCGTGCTCGTGGGTTTCACCGAAGTTGTAAACGTCTTAGACCTGCATCACTTCAGGCTTTCCTCCCACATCAAGCTGACACGCCGTGATATAACTGGAATACTGTACAAAGCGGCGAGTAGTTCGTCAGGTTGATAACCTGATAAAATGAAATTTGCAGCTGAACAATGTTGACTTGACAGCCTCTATGAGTTTTATGAAGCTGAATCCACGATAGGAAGATAGCCCAGGCAATTAGCGAGTTTGTACCATGAATTATATTGACAAATAGTCTCGGTGGTTACATAAAGTTCAGTGTTGAAAATCCAGTCATACCATGCAGGAGGCTTTTATTTGTGGATTAACGCTGACTCAGCAATATTCCAGCTATATAACGACGGTCTGTAAATAATCGAGTCTGGACCACACAATCCAGTGTTTGAAAACATGAACATCGATCCACGCAACTGGGATACGATGACATGCATCAACCAAGTCAGCGAGCCTGACCACCCGATCCCGTTAGTCGCCTATTACAACAAGCACAGTCGCCTTTTACGACAAGCATGGGTTGCTGAAGACCTACCCGATCCCGTTAGTCGCCTTTTACGACAAGCATAGTCGCCTTTTACGACAAGCATAGGTTGCTGAAGACCTATTCTTACCCGGATACCATGTATGGTAGAGGTGATAACTTTTGTTCTTTACGTGGAGATACGAATTTTTGTTTCGTGTTTAATCTTATTTAAAGGGCCTGTCGCACCGATTTGGGTCGCCGGAGCTATACCGGAGCACAAATATGGCGATTTTCGGGGATCGGTACTAGTACGGCAGCCCAACGGTATCACATTGCTAAGAACGGTAGTACATCGTCAGGACAACAGGAGAACATGGTCAAAACTTCCCGCGGAGCGAGCAGCGGGACTGCAACGGCAGTACTCCGGTATGGCTTCGTTAATGTCCGTAGAGCACCGGTAGCGCCCGTAATGGATCGGCGGCTCTCGGATGGCCTCAATGTGTACCGTACTGGTACCGATGTGATACCGTAGTACTACCGAGTATCACCGAAGTAGTACCGATGCGCCGCCGATGTAATACCGTAGTACTACCGAGTACCACCGAAGTAGTACCGATGCGCCGCCGATGTAATACCGTAGTACTACCGAGTACCACCGAAGTAGTACCGATGCGCCGCCGATGTGATACCGGAGCTCCACTGTCATCACATCGGCAGCCCAGCGGTATCACTCCGCTATAGCTCCGGTCAACGGTGGTACATCGGTATAACATCGGCGGCGCATCGGTAACACTAAGGTGACAGAAACGTGGTATTCGGTAGCACATCGGCTCTTACATCGGTAGGACAACGGTAGAAGAACGGTATCACAACGGGAACGCCGGTACTGCATCGATAATGCTACGGTCAATTTTCTTGCAGCAGCTCCGCCAATTTTCTCGCGGTTATAGATATTCTGCTCCGGTTTCGTCCCGGCGGGGTATATCGGCAGTGTGTGGCAGGCCCCTAACGCCCTACAGTAGAATTACGTCCTTCAGTCGTGTCAGGGTACGTGCACTGATGGCTTGTTCAGACCTCCGACTCGTCCCACGTGTGTTATTTGGTCCGACCACCCGGTCACCCGGCTCTTACAACACATGGGACACTTGGGACACATGGGACACTTGGGACACATGGGACACTTGGACTTGTAGGACACTTGGGAAACTTGGGACACATGGGACACTTGGACTTGTAGGACACTTGGGAAACTTGGGAAACTTGGGACACTTGGGACACTTAGTACACTGGGGAAACTTGGGACACATGGGACACTTGGGACACTTGGGACACTTGGGACACATGGGACACATGGGACACTTGGGACACTTGGGACACTTGGGACACATGGGACACTTGGGACACTTAGTACACTTGGGAAACTTGGGACACATGGCAGACATGGTAAACTTTGGACACATGGCAGACATGGCAGACATGGGACACATGGCAGACATGGGACACTTGGGACACTTGGGACACATGGGACACTTGGGACACTTGGGACACTTGGGACACATGGGACACTTGGGACACTTGGGACACTTAGTACACTTGGGAAACTTGGGACACATGGCAGACATGGGACACTTGGGACACATGGCAGACATGGGACACTTGGGACACATGGGACACTTGGACTTGTAGGACACTTGGGACACTTTGGACACTTAGAACACTTGGGAAACTTGGGACACTTGGGACACTTGGGACACTTGGGAAACTTGGGACACTTTGGACACTTAGTACACTTGGGAAACTTGGGACACTTGGGACACTTGGGACACTTGGGACACATGGGAAACTTGGGACACTTAGTACACTTGGGAAACTTGGGACACATGGGACACTTGGGACACTTGGGACACTTGGGACACTTAGTACACTTGGGAAACTTGGGACACATTGGACACATGGGACACTTGGGACACATTGGACACATGGGACACATTGGACACTTGGGACACTTGGGACACTTGGGACACATGGGACACATGGGACACTTGGGACACTTGGGACACATCGGACACTTGGGACACATGGGACACATGGGACACATCGGACACTTGGGACACATTGGACACTTGGGACACATCGGACACTTGGGACACTTGGGACACATCGGACACTTGGGACACTTGGGACACATGGGACACATTGGACACTTGGGACACATGTGACACTTGGGACACATTGGACACTTGGGACACATGGCACACTTGGGACACTTGGGACACTTGGGAAACTTGGGACACTTGGGACACTTGGGACACATGGGACACATTGGACACTTGGGACACATTGGACACATGGCACACTTGGGACACAAGGGACACATGGAACACTTAGGACACATGACACACTCTGGACACTTGGGACACTTGGGACACATGCCACACTTGGGACACGTGGAACACTTGGGAAACTTGGGACACTTGGGACACTTGAGACACAAGGGACACTTGGGACACAAGGACACATGGAACACTTAGGACACATGACACACTTGGGACACATGGCACACTTTGGACCCTTGGGACACTTGGGTCGGAAGGGTCACTTGAGACACATAGGATACTCTGGACACTTGGGACCCTTGGGCCACATTGGACACATACATGTAGGACACTTGGGACACATAGGATACTTGGGACACATAGGATACTTAGGACACATAGGATACTTGGGACACATAGGATACTTAGGACACATAGGATACTTGGGACACATAGGATACTTAGGACACATAGGATACTTGGGACACATAGGATACTTAGGACACATAGGATACTTGGGACACATAGGATACTTAGGACACATAGGATACTTGGGACACATAGGATACTTAGGACACATAGGATACTTGGGACACATAGGATACTTAGGACACATAGGATACTTGGGACACATAGGATACTTAGGACACATAGGATACTTGGGACACATAGGATACTTAGGACACATAGGATACTTGGGACACATAGGATACTTAGGACACATAGGATACTTGGGACACATAGGATACTTGGGACACATAGGATACTTAGGACACATAGGATACTTGGGACACATAGGATACTTAGGACACATAGGATACTTGGGACACATAGGATACTTGGGACACATAGGATACTTAGGACACATAGGATACTTGGGACACATAGGATACTTAGGACACATAGGATACTTGGGACACATAGGATACTTAGGACACATAGGATACTTGGGACACATAGGATACTTAGGACACATAGGATACTTGGGACACATAGGATACTTAGGACACATAGGATACTTGGGACACATAGGATACTTAGGACACATAGGATACTTGGGACACATAGGATACTTAGGACACATAGGATACTTGGGACACATAGGATACTTAGGACACATAGGATACTTGGGACACATAGGATACTTAGGACACATAGGATACTTGGGACACATAGGATACTTAGGACACATAGGATACTTGGGACACATAGGATACTTGGGACACATAGGATACTTAGGACACATAGGATACTTGGGACACATAGGATACTTAGGACACATAGGATACTTGGGACACATAGGATACTTAGGACACATAGGATACTTGGGACACATAGGATACTTAGGACACATAGGATACTTGGGACACAGGACACTTGGGACACATAGGATACTTGGGACACATAGGATACTTAGGACACATAGGATACTTGGGACACTTTGGACACATTGGACACATTGGACACTTGGGACACATTGGACACTTGGGACACAGGATACTTGGGACACATAGGATACTTGGGACACATAGGATACTTGGGACACTTTGGACACATTGGACACTTTGGACACATAGGATACTTGGGACACATAGGATACTTGGGACACATAGGATACTTGGGACACTTTGGACACATTGGACACTTTGGACACATAGGATACTTGGGACACATAGGATACTTGGGACACATAGGATACTTGGGACACAGGATATTTGGGACACATTGGACACTTGGGACACAGGATACTTGGGACACATAGGATACTTGGGACACATAGGATACTTGGGACACATTTGACACTTTGGACACATTGGCCACTTGGGACACATAGGATAATTGGGACACATTGGACACTTGGGACACATAGGATACTTGGGACACATAGGATACTTGGGACACATTTGACACTTTGGACACATTGGACACTTGGGACACAGGATATTTGGGACACATTGGACACTTGGGACACAGGATACTTGGGACACATAGGATACTTGGGACACATAGGATACTTGGGACACAGGATATTTGGGACACATTGGACACTTGGGACACAGGATACTTGGGACACATAGGATACTTGGGACACATAGGATACTTGGGACACAGGATATTTGGGACACATTGGACACTTGGGACACAGGATACTTGGGACACATAGGATACTTGGGACACATAGGATACTTGGGACACTTTGGACACATTGGACACTTTGGACACATTGGACACTTTGGACACATTGGACACATTGGACACATTGGACACTTTGGACACATAGGATACTTGGGACACAGGATATTTGGGACACATTGGACACTTGGGACACAGGATACTTGGGACACATAGGATACTTGGGACACTTTGGACACATTGGACACTTTGGACACATAGGATACTTGGGACACATAGGATACTTGGGACACATAGGATACTTGGGACACAGGATATTTGGGACACATTGGACACTTGGGACACAGGATACTTGGGACACATAGGATACTTGGGACACATAGGATACTTGGGACACATTTGACACTTTGGACACATTGGCCACTTGGGACACATAGGATAATTGGGACACATTGGACACTTGGGACACATTGGACACTTGGGACACAGGATACTTGGGACACATTGGATACTTGGGACACAGGACACTTGGGACACATAGGATACTTGGGACACATAGGATACTTGGGACACAGGATACTTGGGACACATTGGACACTTGGGACACATAGGATACTTTGGAAACATTGGACACTTTGGACACATTGGACACTTGGGACACAGGATACTTGGGACACATTGGACACTTGGGACACATAGGATACTTGGGACACAGGACACTTTGGACACATAGGATACTTTGGACACATTGGACACTTTGGACACATTGGACACTTGGGACACAGGACACTTGGGACACACAGGATACTTGGGACACATAGGATACTTGGGACACATTGGACACTTGGGACACATTGGACACTTAAATAAAAGTCCCCTTTCTCCGCATCCCGCCTCCATCTTCCTCCTGTACATCTCCAGCTTCCTCGGACATGAAAAAGATGACATTTTCAACTTTCGGACTCGTGTGACGAATCCTCAATAACACTTCAGTCGTATGTCAACACGAAGCGACATGAAAAGATAATGGTCAGAAGCGCTTCTTTAGCGTTACTTTCATCCTCGTTAAGATGATACGAATTTCATTTCCGCATCAAATGGAGCGACGGAGGTAAAAGATACGTACGTATGGGACTACAGGTGGATATCAAAGCGTGGGATGGGTCATCATTCGGCGACAGGCGGCCGTGTGCGTGTGAGAACAAAGACTGGTCTTCCCTTACCTTCAGACAGACGCGTGGCGACGTCACATCGGCGGAGGTGAACAACAGATGGGGAAGACGAGGCCGCTTGGGGGAGGGAGTATTGCGACATGGTTACAGGAGTTGAGGAAAACAGTACGTGCGACATCATTGAGTTTGATAATCTGGTTCAATTCAGGTTGGGGAGGATGTGAGTGAGATTAATTTTACGCCGCTTTGACAATTTACAACGGCGGATCGTGGTGCAGTAAGGGGCACTACTCTTCCCATGCATGCAGGTTTACACTACCCGTTTTGTTTGTCGCAATATTCCGGATCCAGATCGGGGCGCGATGACACACAGTCAACCCCTAATGCAATTTAGTCGCCGAGCATCAGAGTGAAGTACGCCTATGTTAGCTCTTGCCTCCTGAGGGGGCACGGGTAGTCCAGTCGTCTAAGGCGCCGCGATTCGCGCCTTGACGCCAGAAACCTATGATTGTGGGTTTGAATCCCGATTCGCCCTGATTATGTTTGTAGGTTTGTCAGCACCATACCCGTGCTCGTGGGTTTCACCGAAGTGGTAAACGTGTGAGACCTGCATCACTTCGGGCTTTCCTACCACATCAAGCTGACACGCCGCGACATAACTGGAATACTGTTAAAAGCGGCGTTAAACCCAACCCACTCACTCACTCTTGCCTCCTTAAGGACAAGTGGCAACTTTTGTTGGCCTTTGTCGCTTCCCTAGAATAGTGGCGGGAATGTGTCATTAAACTTGTGTATTTAGGATGATTCTTTTGCTGGCTGCACGTAATGTAAGCTCCAGCTAGTCTTAAGTTTCATATTGTTTGTTTGTTTGTTTGTTTGTTTGTTTGTTTAACGCCACACTCGGCAATATTCCAGCTATATGACAGTGGTCTTGAAATAATCGAGTCTGGACCAGTAATCGAATCAGACAATCCAGTAACTAATATCATGAGCATCGATCCACGCAATCGGGATACGATGACATAATTGTTACAATCCTTAATGTAAAAAATACTCTTAATGTAAATATATTTTACATTAAGGGTTGCGGGTTAACCCTTGTTACAACTCTTAATTTAAAAAAAAATACTCTTAATTTAAAGAATTTTACATTAAGGGTTGAAGTGTCAATAATATTTGCTTTTATATTAAGGATTATCACTACGAAATAATACTTATCGAACATTCATGAAACTTCGCATATTTAATTGATCGTGACTTTGTCTAGATGTGCAAAAGACTAGTTTAGATTCCCTCTCTACAACGACTTCCTGTTTGCTATATGCAGGTTTTATCAAAGGGTTTATGATAACCCTTTTAACCGATTTCAACTTGCTGTTGTACAAAGGTTATCGTTCAATACTCTGCAAGGTAGCCTCATGTCCGTTACTATCCTAATACCACAACGGACCGCCTCCGTGGTCTTGTGGTAGAGCGTCCGCCCGGAGAGCGGAAGGTCCGGGGTTCGATCCCCGGCCGCGTCATACCAAAAGACGTTAAAAGATGGTACTTGTTGTTACCCTGTCTGGCGCTCGGCATTAAGGGGCTAAAACAAGGACTGGTCGGCTCGGAGTCAGTATACTGTGTCTGAGTGGTGTATTCATGTTAAACTGCGGCATGGTATCTCAGTAAGCTAGCACTATAAATCGGCATCAGTCCGGACTAGTACAAGCAGCCACACAAACACACACACGTACATGCACGTCGCTATATAAGTGTAATAATCTTGGACGCGACGTTAAACCCAATTTCACCTCACCTCACCTCACCTCACCTCACCTCACCTCACCTCACCTCACCTCACCTCACCTAATACCACAACGCCGGAAAGGAGGACTCCGACCAAGCCGAAGATGGTGGTGGGTTGTTGGAATGATCCATTAACAGAGTCTTAGGAATTCAATAATGGTCATTTTGAAGCAGTATTAGGCATGTGACAGTTGAGAATGCTCCGGAATCAGATGACATTATAAACCACCGGAATGCCAATGCAACGAAACAACCCGTCGGTTTCACGTGTACCGTATCGAGTCAAAAATAGCCCTGAAAAGTTATTCGGATATGAAGTCTATACCTTTTCTATAGCAGCTTAGCATATCCTGTAGTAAGACCATTGTTGATTGAAAACAGCGAAAAAGAACATTCGGCATACCGCCTGTAGAGTATTTCATGTCAGATAGGAACCCACCGTTCGATCTTCTGGGGAGGTGACATAAGCTCACCGCGGAACTTCGTACCAGACTAGCTATCTGGCTATAAATGCTATCTTTCGAAATATTTTATGAATAAATGGTATTTAATTGTGAATAGATTTCGCATGACGGATGACGCATGCCATACAAAGACGGATGGCAATACGTCACATAAGCCTTTCGGCCATCTTGCACGTATAGATCAAATTGAGCTAACTAGAACTGTTCTATAGGGATTAAATACCTCCCGCAGACAAATGATAATGTTAACATAAGTATCCAAACGTCCCCCTGAAATTATTCTGAACCCCATAATCGCAACCTCTGTTGTTTTAAGAAGATTATACGAAATAGGGTAGAGTATTTAAAGGAGCAATCATAGGCCTCCTTTCTGTTGACATGGTAGAAACAAAAAATATGTGTTTGTGCTCGGAGTCCCATAACATGTCGTCAATGTACAAAATTTGAACGAAATCGGACAATTTCTAACTTTCGACCAATCAGAGGCCTCCGTTCCGTTGCCATGGTGCCGAAATAGGGTAGAGTATTTAAAGGAGCAAGTAGAGGCCTCCTTTCTGTTGACATGGTAGAAACCAAAAATATGTGTTTGTGCTCGGAGTCCCATAACATGTCGTCAATGTACAAAATTTGAACGAAATCGGACAATTTCTAACTTTCGACCAATCAGGGGCCTCCGCTCCGTTGCCATGGTGCCACCATGGTAATGGAAATGAAGGCATGTCGTACATTTGTCCGTTTCTACACCTACATACATATTTTTAAGAAATCGATGTAGTAGTTTAGAAGTTGTCCAGACAAATTGAAATGACGAAGTAATAAAAGGCAAAGTTATTTTCTGCGGACAGATCGACAGACAGTCGGACACGCTGATTCCATTATACCCCCTAACTGCGAAGGTACAATGAACTAATAATCTAATGAAATGATATTCATAAAAAGATATTTTCCCATTTGGATGTTTGAGACCTGTAAAATACAAAATGGCGACTGTGAGGCCATCTTGGATTTCTGAATGAGGTTATATTGCTGGTTCTTGTGCTGATCATCCACACGTAGTATCACAAAGAGCACTTACTACTATGGGAAAATAGTCTTAAATAGGGTTAACCATCTAAATTTCTACCATTCAGAGGACTCCATTCCGTTGCTATTGTAATAAAATGTGCTGTGTGTGCAAAAATGTATCTAAATATCTTTTAACGAAATCGAACAACTACATGTCGACCAATCAGATGCCTCGGTTACATTGCCATGATGGTAGGAAAACCTATTCGATTGAGTCCTGAAATACATTGTATCTAAATACCAAATTGGAATGAAATCTCTGAATATCGAGCAATCGGAGCTCTTCCGTTTCCATGGAAGCAAGATAGTAACGTAAATAAAGCCATATTGTATAGTGTCCCTAGATACACCTTTGTACGAAGATTCGTCCAAATGACATGTCTTTAATGACTTATAAGAAAACCTGCAGATAACGACCAGGTTGACGTTGTTGAGAGGTTGTTGGAATATGAAAGGTGCAGTGTATTTACACAAGTCCCATGGCTCTACTATATGTTGTTCCTGAGAAAACGCGCGAATTTGAAGGGAGAATACATGTATTCTTTTCAGCATTTGCGGAAAACGAGTACTTTCCTGTATTCATGTTGAACTTCAGAATATTTGGAAAGATGTAAAATTTAGATTTCATGTAACTTTGCCTAAGCTGGCTATAAGCTGAACAAATTAACAAAAAGTGATATTCATTTTCGATATGGAATACTGAAATGTCGTCCACGTTCAATTTCTAAATTGTGAGAACTGAGCCGAAAACGATTCAATGTGGTCCTGCATAAATTTACAGTTATACTACTCTTGCCAGCGTCGAACCTGCCTCGCTCATCGCAGTCTCAGGCGTCGATGTTGAGCAGTCAGTACCCTTCCTCGGAAAGGACGATACGCTCGGATTCCAGCAGCACGAAGTCGTCGTAGTACTTTACGTTGGCTAATGGGATGTCCCAACGCTGTTGCTGCCGTCGCCGTCCCCGATACGAATCTGTTTCGCAGTGAATGCGCCGTATCTGACCGTCTTCCAGTGGTGTTGTCACTCGGAGTCGTCCGGTTCTAGGCCTGTCCTGTGTCCTCCCTGTCTGCCTATACCGTTGAATGAGCCTGGCTACTGTCAATGGTGTACAACCAAACCTTCTGGCAATTTGGACCTGTGTTGCCCCCATTTCGGCCATACCGATGACTCTCTCTCCCTGCTCCTGTGACAGTCGTGGCATTTCTTTTGTGTGCTTTCATCACGTGTGGTTATACCCTGCAGACGAACGCATTTTTACAGCTAACATGCACATGCAGTTTATGCCATAGGCGGGAAACCTGTTTCACCATTTTTTTTGTCACCGCGCGAGCGACGTCAAAGGTGGCGCGTTCGGGTGAGGTGTTTTTGGTACCTGTTCCTGGGCAGTCATATTCCTAATACCCACTTTCCACTAGTTATGGCTGTTTTTAGGAAAATTACAAATTGCCAACCTATACTTTCTTTTGACGCTTAGTTTATGTAGAGACAGTCAATATTTGACATATTTCAATACTGTAAGCGACTGAATAGAACCATCTACCACACTCGCCTAACACCCAATTACCTGAAGTTGATACCTTTACATTTAAAAGACGTTTACATGCATACAATTGAACTTTTTCTAGTGGTTCTATGCCACTGAACCCCCAAATGTCAGCCCCGTATAAGAATTGGTGTTATCTTTGTATCAAATAATTTGAAGTGAACGTGAGGCGAGTATGTATACTACTTAACTGGACCTTGAACACCTTTCTTGCCTGAATTGCAATATTATTTAAAGCTTTCGACCTCAGTAATCTATTGCATAAATACAATCCAAGATTACTGTATCCAGTAACTACATCAACCGCATTTCTATCATAATACCATTTTTCATAGCGTGATAACCTCGTGAAAGATAACGCTGAATGACAGAGTTTAAAACAAAACATCAATCGTCAAATCATCAAATAACCTATTCGAAACGCCGACTGACATTCAGATATTTTACCAAGTGTTGCAGCCAAATACACTAGTCTTCTATTTTTTAATAGACGTAAAAACCTTCCTAATGAAACTCATGATCAGGAGGCTTATAAGCCCTATAATTATCAGGAACAGAGGCGTCCCCTTTCTTATGCAATGGGATAATTAATTATCCCAGTAGCCGAACATACAGGGAAACACCGTTTTGATAATACTGTTAAATATGATTTCTAAATAAGGTATTATAACAGCGGGCGAATATTTTAGATATTTACAAAGAATGTCGTCAAGACCAGCTGATTTTTTTATTTCCCAGGGAACTGATGCTTTCAAAAAGTTTGAATCTGGTGATTGGGGAATCTAATATGTCATTTGTCAGTTCTTGCACATAACCTTGACCTCTCGCTGTGTCCTCCACCTCACCAACATTATCCTGAATACCCATCTGTTCGGAATACAGCGACGAGAAATAGTCCCCCCAGTTGTGTATATCAACAGGGTTGGGTCGTTGCGGTCGTCCAGACACACGCTTTATGATGTCCTAGGAACGTTTAGAGTCTACCGCTTCTGCATTTTCTAGGTCACTCCTTTTACATTGTGCAAACTGGTCCTTCTTGATTCCACACAGTTATCTGCATTCATTGCAAACTTTGTTATACTTAATAAGGTATGAGTTATCTTTAGTTTCTTCTGATCGCATTTTAATAACATCATCGTATATGTTTTTTACAGAGACATTCATCATCACATACGGTCTATAGCCAAAAATTGCAAAAAGTACCCTATATTTCCAATCATACTTTGTTCATAAGAATTTTTTACAATAAGGGGCGATATGTACAATATCAACCCTTCATGTAAAGAAATATTTTTACATTAAGGTTGCGGGTTGTAACTCTTAATGCAATTGTTTTTTACATTAAGAGTTAACACGTAATTATAGTAAAAATGAGTACATAGAGTGTAACTGTTACATTAAGGGTTGTAACGATGCATCAACCAAGTCAGGGAGCCTGACCACCCGATCCCGTTAATCGCCTCTTAGGACAAGCATAGTCGCCTAGTACAGCAGTCATGGGTTGCTGAAGACCTGTTCTAGCCCGGATCTTCACGAGTAATGTTTCATATGAAAAGTGTTGGAGACAGAAATTGCAATTGTGTCTTCAGATCTTGGTCTCCGATTATTTCCACTTTGGTGAAACCCACGGGACCGGTTTTGGTGCTGACAAACCTAGAAACATAATTTGTGCGTACCGGGATTCGAACCTGCAATCACAGGTTTCTGCACAGCGAAACGCGGCGCCTTAGACCAGAGGGTCCCCGTGTGCCCCGATATGCATCGATTGAACATCGCTCATGGGAGCACTTGATTGCAATAGCTCTACATTCTACGCTTTTAGACAATAGTTTTTGTATTTAGATTGCAAGTTGATTTTCAAACTACAACATTGTTTATGGCGCTGTGTTGATGCCTCGGAACAAGATCTTCTGGACAGCCAATGTACCAAACCACAAACGTGTTGGGTTACGCCATTATTTTGCAATATTCCAGCAAGAGACACCAGAAATAGGCTTCACACATTACTGATGTGGGGAATGCAACCCAGACTTCAGTGAGGCCAGCGAACGAACTAACCACAAGGCTACCACACCGCCCCCACAAACATATTGCAACCGTGAAGATCCGGGTTACAATTCCTCTTCAGCAACCCATGCTAGTCGTAAGAGGCGACCAACGGGATCGGGTGGTCAGGCTTGCTGACTTGGTTGATACATGTCATCGTATCCCAATGGTCTGGATCGATGCTCATGATGTCAATCACTAGTCGTCTGATCCAGACTCGATTATTTACAGACCTCCGTCTTAAAGCTTGAATATTGCTGAGTGTGGCGTTAAACAACAAACAAACACAAATAAATTGACCCTGTTCCGCAAATAATCACCGCTGTTCATTTAGAACTGTTACAACCAGCTGCATCCACCTGCTAACGTATCACTTAGTTGCCAGACCGCCTCCGTGGTCTAATGGTAGAACGTCCGCCCGGAGAGCGGAAGGTCCGGAGTTCGATCCCCGGCCGCGTCATACCAAAAGACGTTAAAATATGGTACTTGTTACCCTGTCTGGCGCTCGGCATTAAGGGGCTAAAACAAGGACTGGTCGGCTCGGAGTCAGTATAATGTGTCTGAGTGGGGTATTCGTGTTAAACTGCGACATGGTATCTCAGTGAGCTAGCACTATAAATCGGCATCAGTCCTGACAAGTACAAGCAGCCACACACACAGGTGCATGCACGTCGCTATATAAGTGCAATAATCTTGGACGCGACGTTAAACCCCATTTCACCTCACCTCACCTTAGTTGCCGAGAATTTGTTACCGAACAGAGTTTATTTTATTAAATTAGACTTTTGAAATGTGGCTTGGCTTTGCAAATAAAAGGAAAGTATATGTTAATCGATCAGGGTCAGGGCCCACTTGCACAAAGCGATCTCAGCGCTAAGACTATCGAAAGTCTATGTTGAAGTATGGGAGTTGCGATCATCTTAGTGGGTCCTGGTGTCTAATCATTTAATGAATAATTATTGGCACTAGGGTCCAAATTGTCTAAACTATTTAAACCATGGCCTCAATTTAAGGAACCTAAGCCGAGGCAAGGTGGTTAACTGACTATAAAAGTCCCGTTCCCACTAATATTTATTTTCACTTAACGCCCTTGCCTCGGGAAGATGTATTAAAAAATATATATTCGACAACTTTGAGCTTCATGTTAGTCGGCTCTGCGTGATGCACGTGCAACACGTTCCATGGGGCTACGACATGTGCACATCTTCTATATGTATGCACATTGCGAGGTAAGACCCGTTTTATTAACATAAATATGGTGATTTATCGATCAGATCGTTTTAACTGGGCGCCGCCATTTTGTTTGAAGCTGAAAGAGAGAGAAATTGGTACACGCCAACTTTCATTATATTTCTATTTGTAAGATTATTTCAACAGAAGCCAAGCTCTAGTGTTATGACTGTGTATTTTATTGTAATCGTCATATTATTTTAATAAAACGGGTCTTACCTCGCAATGTACGTCAAGCCAGTTTCGCACCTTCATTAAAAACACGAAAAGATTTGGAAATTCAATATATCTGTCGACGCCCAGTTGACGGTGCACATGCTCTGCAAATTCTGAACCGAATGTCGATTTTGTTACGCAATTGGACTATGCATAGACTCGTTAGTCCAGCCAAAATGTAACTTTTCCATTATTCCAGCCTAGTTCGGCAAGGGTGGAAACTGGACTTTTATAGTCAGTTAGCTCACTTGCCTCGGGAAGCTGTCTCTCCCATCGCTCTCTGTCTGTCTCCAATCTTTGTTTTTATGTCACTCATTTGTCTCTGTCCCCTCACCATCTCTCTCTCTCACATGTATCTCTGATTCTGTTCTCTCTCTGCCATCTCTCTCTGTCTTACTCTCTCCCATCTCTCTCCGTCCTCTCTCTCATTTGTCACTGTTTCTGTCCCCCTCTCTCACTCATCTCTCTCTGTCTTACTCTCTCCCATCTCTCCCCGTGCTCTCTCTCATTTGTCACTGTTTCTGCCCCCCTCTCTCACTCATCTCTCTGTGACTTTCTCTCTCCCATCTCTACCCGTCCTCTCTCTCATTTGTCACTGTTTCTGCCCCCCTCTCTCACTCATCTCTCTGTGACTTTCTCTCTCCCATCTCTCCCTGTCCTCTCTCTCATTTGTCACTGTTTCTGCCCCCCTCTCTCACTCATCTCTCTGTGACTTTCTCTCTCCCATCTCTCTCCGTCCTCTCTCTCATTTGTCACTGTTTCTGCCCCCCTCTCTCACTCATCTCTCTGTGACTTTCTCTCTCCCATCTCTCTCCGTCCTCTCTCTCATTTGTCACTGTTTCTGCCCCCCTCTCTCCCTCATCTCTCTCTGTCTTACTCTCTCCCATCTCTCTCCGTCCTCTCTCTCATTTGTCACTGTTTCTGTCCCCCTCTCTCACTCATCTCTCTGTGACTTACTCTCTCCCATCTCTCCCCGTCCTCTCTCTCATTTGTCACTGTTTCTGCCCCCCTTTCTCATTCATCTCTCTGTGACTTTCTCTCTCCCATCTCTCCCCGTCCTCTCTCTCATTTGTCACTGTTTCTGTCCCCCTCTCTCACTCATCTCTCTCTGTCTTTCTCTCTCCCATCTCTCCCCGTCCTCTCTCCCATTTGTCACTGTTTCTGCCCCCCTCTCTCATTCATCTCTCTGTGACTTTCTCTCTCCCATCTCTCCCCGTCCTCTCTCTCATTTGTCACTGTTTCTGTCCCCCTCTCTCACTCATCTCTCTGTGACTTTCTCTCTCCCATCTCTCCCCGTCCTCTCTCTCATTTGTCACTGTTTCTGTCCCCCTCTCTCACTCATCTCTCTGTGACTTACTCTCTCCCATCTCTCTCCGGTCTCTCTCTCATTTGTCACTGTTTCTGCCCCCCTCTCTCATTCATCTCTCTGTGACTTTCTCTCTCCCATCTCTCCCCGTCCTCTCTCTCATTTGTCACTGTTTCTGCCCCCCTCTCTCACTCATCTCTCTCTGTCTTACTCTCTCCCATCTCTCTCCGTCCTCTCTCTCATTTGTCACTGTTTCTGCCCCCCTCTCTCATTCATCTCTCTGTGACTTACTCTCTCCCATCTCTCTCCGTCCTCTCTCTCATTTGTCACTGTTTCTGCCCCCCTCTCTCACTCATCTCTCTGTGACTTTCTCTCTCCCATCTCTCCCCGTCCTCTCTCTCATTTGTCACTGTTTCTGCCCCCCTCTCTCATTCATCTCTCTGTGACTTTCTCTCTCCCATCTCTCCCCGTCCTCTCTCTCATTTGTCACTGTTTCTGCCCCCCTCTCTCACTCATCTCTCTGTGACTTTCTCTCTCCCATCTCTCTCCGTCCTCTCTCTCATTTGTCACTGTTTCTGCCCCCCTCTCTCACTCATCTCTCTCTGACTTCTCTCTCCCATCTCTCTCCGTCCTCTCTCTCATTTGTCACTGTTTCTGCCCCCCTCTCTCACTCATCTCTCTGTCTTACTCTCTCCCATCTCTCCCTGTCCTCTCTCTCATTTGTCACTGTTTCTGTCCCCCTCTCTCACTCATCTCTCTGTGACTTTCTCTCTCCCATCTCTCCCCGTCCTCTCTCTCATTTGTCACTGTTTCTGCCCCCCTCTCTCACTCATCTCTCTCTGACTTCTCTCTCCCATCTCTCCCCGTCCTCTCTCTCATTTGTCACTGTTTCTGCCCCCCTCTCTCATTCATCTCTCTGTGACTTACTCTCTCCCATCTCTCCCCGTCCTCTCTCTCATTTGTCACTGTTTCTGCCCCCCTCTCTCACTCATCTCTCTGTGACTTTCTCTCTCCCATCTCTCCCCGTCCTCTCTCTCATTTGTCACTGTTTCTGCCCCCCTCTCTCATTCATCTCTCTGTGACTTTCTCTCTCCCATCTCTCCCCGTCCTCTCTCTCATTTGTCACTGTTTCTGCCCCCCTCTCTCACTCATCTCTCTGTGACTTTCTCTCTCCCATCTCTCTCCGTCCTCTCTCTCATTTGTCACTGTTTCTGCCCCCCTCTCTCACTCATCTCTCTCTGACTTCTCTCTCCCACCTCTCCCCGTCCTCTCTCTCATTTGTCACTGTTTCTGCCCCCCTCTCTCACTCATCTCTCTGTGACTTTCTCTCTCCCATCTCTCCCCGTCCTCTCTCTCATTTGTCACTGTTTCTGCCCCCCTCTCTCACTCATCTCTCTGTGACTTTCTCTCTCCCATCTCTCTCCGTCCTCTCTCTCATTTGTCACTGTTTCTGCCCCCCTCTCTCATTCATCTCTCTGTGACTTCTCTCTCCCATCTCTCCCCGTCCTCTCTCTCATTTGTCACTGTTTCTGCCCCCCTCTCTCACTCATCTCTCTGTCTTACTCTCTCCCATCTATCCCTGTCCTCTCTCTCATTTGTCACTGTTTCTGCCCCCCTCTCTCACTCATCTCTCTGTGACTTTCTCTCTCCCATCTCTCCCCGTCCTCTCTCTCATTTGTCACTGTTTCTGCCCCCCTCTCTCACTCATCTCTCTCTGTCTTTCTCTCTCCCATCTCTCCCCGTCCTCTCTCTCATTTGTCACTGTTTCTGCCCCCTTCTCTCACTCATCTCTCTCTGTCTTACTCTCTCCCATCTCTCTCCGTCCTCTCTCTCATTTGTCACTGTTTCTGTCCCCCTCTCTCACTCATCTCTCTGTGACTTACTCTCTCCCATCTCTCTCCGTCCTCTCTCTCATTTGTCACTGTTTCTGTCCCCCTCTCTCACTCATCTCTCTGTGACTTTCTCTCTCCCATCTCTCCCCGTCCTCTCTCTCATTTGTCACTGTTTCTGCCCCCCTCTCTCACTCATCTCTCTCTGTCTTACTCTCTCCCATCTCTCCCCGTCCACTCTCTCATTTGTCACTGTTTCTGTCCCCCTCTCTCACTCATCTCTCTCTGTCTTACTCTCTCCCATCTCTACCCGTCCTCTCTCTCATTTGTCACTGTTTCTGTTCCCCTCTCTCACTCATCTCTCTGTGACTTTCTCTCTCCCATCTCTCCCCGTCCTCTCTCTCATTTGTCACTGTTTCTGTCCCCCTCTCTCACTCATCTCTCTGTGACTTACTCTCTCCCATCTCTCTCCGTCCTCTCTCTCATTTGTCACTGTTTCTGCCCCCCTCTCTCATTCATCTCTCTGTGACTTTCTCTCTCCCATCTCTCCCCATCCTCTCTCTCATTTGTCACTGTTTCTGTCCCCCTCTCTCACTCATCTCTCTCTGTCTTACTCTCTCCCATCTCAACCCGTCCTCTCTCTCATTTGTCACTGTTTCTGTCCCCCTCTCTCACTCATCTCTCTGTGACTTTCTCTCTCCCATCTCTCCCCGTCCTCTCTCTCATTTGTCACTGTTTCTGTCCCCCTCTCTCACTCATCTCTCTGTGACTTACTCTCTCCCATCTCTCTCCGTCCTCTCTCTCATTTGTCACTGTTTCTGCCCCCCTCTCTCATTCATCTCTCTGTGACTTTCTCTCTCCCATCTCTCCCCGTCCTCTCTCTCATTTGTCACTGTTTCTGCCCCCCTCTCTCACTCATCTCTCTCTGTCTTACTCTCTCCCATCTCTCTCCGTCCTCTCTCTCATTTGTCACTGTTTCTGCCCCCCTCTCTCATTCATCTCTCTGTGACTTACTCTCTCCCATCTCTCCCCGTCCTCTCTCTCATTTGTCACTGTTTCTGCCCCCCTCTCTCACTCATCTCTCTGTGACTTTCTCTCTCCCATCTCTCCCCGTCCTCTCTCTCATTTGTCACTGTTTCTGCCCCCCTCTCTCATTCATCTCTCTGTGACTTTCTCTCTCCCATCTCTCTCCGTCCTCTCTCTCATTTGTCACTGTTTCTGCCCCCTCTCTCACTCATCTCTCTGTGACTTCTCTCTCCCATCTCTCTCCGTCCTCTCTCTCATTTGTCACTGTTTCTGCCCCCCTCTCTCACTCATCTCTCTGTCTTACTCTCTCCCATCTCTCCCTGTCCTCTCTCTCATTTGTCACTGTTTCTGTCCCCCTCTCTCACTCATCTCTCTGTGACTTTCTCTCTCCCATCTCTCCCTGTCCTCTCTCTCATTTGTCACTGTTTCTGCCCCCCTCTCTCACTCATCTCTCTCTGACTTCTCTCTCCCATCTCTCCCCGTCCTCTCTCTCATTTGTCACTGTTTCTGCCCCCCTCTCTCACTCATCTCTCTGTCTTACTCTCTCCCATCTCTCCCTGTCCTCTCTCTCATTTGTCACTGTTTCTGCCCCCCTCTCTCACTCATCTCTCTGTGACTTTCTCTCTCCCATCTCTCCCCGTCCTCTCTCTCATTTGTCACTGTTTCTGCCCCCCTCTCTCACTCATCTCTCTGTGACTTTCTCTCTCCCATCTCTCCCCGTCCTCTCTCTCATTTCTCACTGTTTCTGCCCCCCTCTCTCACTCATCTCTCTGTGACTTTCTCTCTCCCATCTCTCTCCGTCCTCTCTCTCATTTGTCACTGTTTCTGTCCCCCTCTCTCACTCATCTCTCTGTGACTTACTCTCTCCCATCTCTACCCGTCCTCTCTCTCATTTGTCACTGTTTCTGCCCCCCTCTCTCACTCATCTCTCTGTGACTTCTCTCTCCCATCTCTCCCCGTCCTCTCTCTCATTTGTCACTGTTTCTGCCCCCCTCTCTCACTCATCTCTCTCTGTCTTACTCTCTCCCATCTCTCCCCGTCCTCTCTCTCATTTGTCACTCTTTCTCCCCCCTCTCTCACTCATCTCTCTGTCTTACTCTCTCCCATCTCTCTCCGTCCTCTCTCTCATTTGTCACTGTTTCTGTCCCCCTCTCTCACTCATCTCTCTGTGACTTTCTCTCTCCCATCTCTCTCCGTCCTCTCTCTCATTTGTCACTGTTTCTGCCCCCTCTCTCACTCATCTCTCTCTGACTTCTCTCTCCCATCTCTCCCCGTCCTCTCTCTCATTTGTCACTGTTTCTGCCCCCCTCTCTCATTCATCTCTCTGTGACTTTCTCTCTCCCATCTCTCCCCGTCCTCTCTCTCATTTGTCACTGTTTCTGCCCCCCTCTCTCACTCATCTCTCTCTGTCTTACTCTCTCCCATCTCTCCCTGTCCTCTCTCTCATTTGTCACTGTTTCTGTCCCCCTCTCTCACTCATCTCTCTGTGACTTACTCTCTCCCATCTCTCTCCGTCCTCTCTCTCATTTGTCACTGTTTCTGTCCCCCTCTCTCACTCATCTCTCTGTCTTACTCTCTCCCATCTCTCTCCGTCCTCTCTCTCATTTGTCACTGTTTCTGTCCCCCTCTCTCACTCATCTCTCTGTGACTTTCTCTCTCCCATCTCTCCCCGTCCTCTCTCTCATTTGTCACTGTTTCTGTCCCCCTCTCTCATTCATCTCTCTGTGACTTTCTCTCTCCCATCTCTCCCTGTCCTCTCTCTCATTTGTCACTGTTTCTGTCCCCCTCTCTCACTCATCTCTCTCTGTCTTACTCTCTCCCATCTCTCCCCGTCCTCTCTCTCATTTGTCACTGTTTCTGCCCCCCTCTCTCACTCATCTCTCTGTGACTTTCTCTCTCCCATCTCTCCCCGTCCTCTCTCTCATTTGTCACTGTTTCTGTCCCCCTGTCTCATTCATCTCTCTGTGACTTTCTCTCTCCCATCTCTCCCCGTCCTCTCTCTCATTTGTCACTGTTTCTGCCCCCCTCTCTCACTCATCTCTCTCTGTCTTACTCTCTCCCATCTCTCCCCGTCCTCTCTCTCATTTGTCACTGTTTCTGCCCCCCTCTCTCACTCATCCCTCTCTGTCTTACTCTCTCCCATCTCTCCCGGTCTCTCTCTCATTTGTCACTGTTTCTGTCCCCCTCTCTCACTCATCTCTCTGTGACTTTCTCTCTCCCATCTCTCCCTGTCCTCTCTCTCATTTGTCACTGTTTCTGTCCCCCTCTCTCACTCATCTCTCTGTGACTTACTCTCTCCCATATCTCTCCGTCCTCTCTCTCATTTGTCACTGTTTCTGTCCCCCTCTCTCACTCATCTCTCTGTCTTACTCTCTCCCATCTCTCTCCGTCCTCTCTCTCATTTGTCACTGTTTCTGTCCCCCTCTCTCACTCATCTCTCTGTGACTTTCTCTCTCCCATCTCTCTCCGTCCTCTCTCTCATTTGTCACTGTTTCTGCCCCCCTCTCTCATTCATCTCTCTGTGACTTTCTCTCTCCCATCTCTCCCCGTCCTCTCTCTCATTTGTCACTGTTTCTGTCCCCCTCTCTCATTCATCTCTCTGTGACTTTCTCTCTCCCATCTCTCCCCGTCCTCTCTCTCATTTGTCACTGTTTCTGCCCCCCTCTCTCACTCATCTCTCTCTGTCTTACTCTCTCCCATCTCTCCCTGTCCTCTCTCTCATTTGTCACTGTTTCTGTCCCCCTCTCTCACTCATCTCTCTCTGACTTACACTCTCCCATCTCTCTCCGTCCTCTCTCTCATTTGTCACTGTTTCTGTCCCCCTCTCTCACTCATCTCTCTGTCTTACTCTCTCCCATCTCTCTCCGTCCTCTCTCTCATTTGTCACTGTTTCTGTCCCCCTCTCTCACTCATCTCTCTGTGACTTTCTCTCTCCCATCTCTCTCCGTCCTCTCTCTCATTTGTCACTGTTTCTGCCCCCTCTCTCATTCATCTCTCTGTGACTTTCTCTCTCCCATCTCTCCCCGTCCTCTCTCTCATTTGTCACTGTTCCCCCCCCCTCTCTCACTCATCTCTCTGTGACTTACTCTCTCCCATCTCTCTCCGTCCTCTCTCTCATTTGTCACTGTTTCTGTCCCCCTCTCTCACTCATCTCTCTGTGACTTACTCTCTCCCATCTCTCTCCGTCCTCTCTCTCATTTGTCACTGTTTCTGCCCCCCTCTCTCACTCATCTCTCTGTCTTACTCTCTCCCATCTCTCTCCGTCCTCTCTCTCATTTGTCACTGTTTCTGTCCCCCTCTCTCAATCATCTCTCTGTCTTACTCTCTCCCATCTCTCCCCGTCCTCTCTCTCATTTGTCACTGTTTCTGTCCCCCTCTCTCATTCATCTCTCTGTGACTTTCTCTCTCCCATCTCTCCCCGTCCTCTCTCTCATTTGTCACTGTTTCTGCCCCCCTCTCTCACTCATCTCTCTCTGTCTTACTCTCTCCCATCTCTCCCCGTCCTCTCTCTCATTTGTCACTGTTTCTGCCCCCCTCTCTCACTCATCTCTCTCTGTCTTACTCTCTCCCATCTCTCCCCGTCCTCTCTCTCATTTGTCACTGTTTCTGTCCCCCTCTCTCACTCATCTCTCTGTGACTTTCTCTCTCCCATCTCTCCCTGTCCTCTCTCTCATTTGTCACTGTTTCTGTCCCCCTCTCTCACTCATCTCTCTGTGACTTACTCTCTCCCATCTCTCTCCGTCCTCTCTCTCATTTGTCACTGTTTCTGTCCCCCTCTCTCACTCATCTCTCTGTCTTACTCTCTCCCATCTCTCTCCGTCCTCTCTCTCATTTGTCACTGTTTCTGTCCCCCTCTCTCACTCATCTCTCTGTGACTTTCTCTCTCCCATCTCTCTCCGTCCTCTCTCTCATTTGTCACTGTTTCTGCCCCCCTCTCTCATTCATCTCTCTGTGACTTTCTCTCTCCCATCTCTCCCCGTCCTCTCTCTCATTTGTCACTGTTTCTGTCCCCCTCTCTCATTCATCTCTCTGTGACTTTCTCTCTCCCATCTCTCCCCGTCCTCTCTCTCATTTGTCACTGTTTCTGCCCCCCTCTCTCACTCATCTCTCTCTGTCTTACTCTCTCCCATCTCTCCCTGTCCTCTCTCTCATTTGTCACTGTTTCTGTCCCCCTCTCTCACTCATCTCTCTGTGACTTACTCTCTCCCATCTCTCTCCGTCCTCTCTCTCATTTGTCACTGTTTCTGTCCCCATCTCTCACTCATCTCTCTGTCTTACTCTCTCCCATCTCAATCCGTCCTCTCTCTCATTTGTCACTGTTTCTGTCCCCCTCTCTCACTCATCTCTCTGACTTACTCTCTCCCATCTCTCTCCGTCCTCTCTCTCATTTGTCACTGTTTCTGTCCCCCTCTCTCACTCATCTCTCTGTGACTTTCTCTCTCCCATCTCTCTCCGTCCTCTCTCTCATTTGTCACTGTTTCTGCCCCCTCTCTCATTCATCTCTCTGTGACTTTCTCTCTCCCATCTCTCCCCGTCCTCTCTCTCATTTGTCACTGTTTCTGCCCCCCTCTCTCACTCATCTCTCTCTGTCTTACTCTCTCCCATCTCTCCCCGTCCTCTCTCTCATTTGTCACTGTTTCTGCCCCCCTCTCTCACTCATCTCTCCCTGTCTTACTCTCTCCCATCTCTCCCCGTCCTCTCTCTCATTTGTCACTGTTTCTGTCCCCCTCTCTCACTCATCTCTCTGTGACTTTCTCTCTCCCATCTCTCCCTGTCCTCTCTCTCATTTGTCACTGTTTCTGTCCCCCTCTCTCACTCATCTCTCTGTGACTTACTCTCTCCCATCTCTCTCCGTCCTCTCTCTCATTTGTCACTGTTTCTGTCCCCCTCTCTCACTCATCTCTCTGTCTTACTCTCTCCCATCTCTCTCCGTCCTCTCTCTCATTTGTCACTGTTTCTGTCCCCCTCTCTCACTCATCTCTCTGTGACTTTCTCTCTCCCATCTCTCTCCGTCCTCTCTCTCATTTGTCACTGTTTCTGCCCCCCTCTCTCATTCATCTCTCTGTGACTTTCTCTCTCCCATCTCTCCCCGTCCTCTCTCTCATTTGTCACTGTTTCTGTCCCCCTCTCTCATTCATCTCTCTGTGACTTTCTCTCTCCCATCTCTCCCCGTCCTCTCTCTCATTTGTCACTGTTTCTGCCCCCCTCTCTCACTCATCTCTCTCTGTCTTACTCTCTCCCATCTCTCCCTGTCCTCTCTCTCATTTGTCACTGTTTCTGTCCCCCTCTCTCACTCATCTCTCTGTGACTTACTCTCTCCCATCTCTCTCCGTCCTCTCTCTCATTTGTCACTGTTTCTGTCCCCATCTCTCACTCATCTCTCTGTCTTACTCTCTCCCATCTCAATCCGTCCTCTCTCTCATTTGTCACTGTTTCTGTCCCCCTCTCTCACTCATCTCTCTGACTTACTCTCTCCCATCTCTCTCCGTCCTCTCTCTCATTTGTCACTGTTTCTGTCCCCCTCTCTCACTCATCTCTCTGTGACTTTCTCTCTCCCATCTCTCTCCGTCCTCTCTCTCATTTGTCACTGTTTCTGCCCCCTCTCTCATTCATCTCTCTGTGACTTTCTCTCTCCCATCTCTCCCCGTCCTCTCTCTCATTTGTCACTGTTTCTGCCCCCCTCTCTCACTCATCTCTCTCTGTCTTACTCTCTCCCATCTCTCTCCGTCCTCTCTCTCATTTGTCACTGTTTCTGCCCCCCTCTCTCACTCATCTCTCTGTGACTTACTCTCTCCCATCTCTCTCCGTCCTCTCTCTCATTTGTCACTGTTTCTGCCCCCCTCTCTCACTCATCTCTCTGTGACTTCTCTCTCCCATCTCTCCCCGTCCTCTCTCTCATTTGTCACTGTTTCTGTCCCCCTCTCTCATTCATCTCTCTGTGACTTTCTCTCTCCCATCTCTCCCCGTCCTCTCTCTCATTTGTCACTGTTTCTGCCCCCCTCTCTAACTCATCTCTCTCTGTCTTACTCTCTCCCATCTCTCCCTGTCCTCTCTCTCATTTGTCACTGTTTCTGTCCCCCTCTCTCACTCATCTCTCTGTGACTTACTCTCTCCCATCTCTCTCCGTCCTCTCTCTCATTTGTCACTGTTTCTGTCCCCCTCTCTCACTCATCTCTCTCTGACTTCTCTCTCCCATCTCTCCCCGTCCTCTCTCTCATTTGTCACTGTTTCTGTCCCCCTCTCTCATTCATCTCTCTGTGACTTTCTCTCTCCCATCTCTCCCCGTCCCCTCTCTCATTTGTCACTGTTTCTGCCCCCCTCTCTCACTCATCTCTCTCTGTCTTACTCTCTCCCATCTCTCCCTGTCCTCTCTCTCATTTGTCACTGTTTCTGTCCCCCTCTCTCACTCATCTCTCTGTGACTTACTCTCTCCCATCTCTCTTCGTCCTCTCTCTCATTTGTCACTGTTTCTGTCCCCCTCTCTCACTCATCTCTCTGTCTTACTCTCTCCCATCTCTCTCCGTCCTCTCTCTCATTTGTCACTGTTTCTGCCCCCCTCACTCACTCATCTCTCTCTGTCTTACTCTCTCCCATCTCTCTCCGTCCTCTCTCTCATTTGTCACTGTTTCTGTCCCCCTCTCTCACTCATCTCTCTGTGACTTACTCTCTCCCATCTCTCTCCGTCCTCTCTCTCATTTGTCACTGTTTCTGCCCCCCTCTCTCACTCATCTCTCTGTGACTTTCTCTCTCCCATCTCTCCCCGTCCTCTCTCTCATTTGTCACTGTTTCTGCCCCCCTCTCTCATTCATCTCTCTGTGACTTTCTCTCTCCCATCTCTCCCCGTCCTCTCTCTCATTTGTCACTGTTTCTGCCCCCCTCTCTCACTCATCTCTCTGTGACTTTCTCTCTCCCATCTCTCCCTGTCCTCTCTCTCATTTGTCACTGTTTCTGCCCCCCTCTCTCACTCATCTCTCTCTGACTTCTCTCTCCCATCTCTCTCCGTCCTCTCTCTCATTTGTCACTGTTTCTGCCCCCCTCTCTCACTCATCTCTCTGTCTTACTCTCTCCCATCTCTCCCTGTCCTCTCTCTCATTTGTCACTGTTTCTGCCCCACTCTCTCACTCATCTCTCTGTGACTTTCTCTCTCCCATCTCTCCCCGTCCTCTCTCTCATTTGTCACTGTTTCTGCCCCCCTCTCTCACTCATCTCTCTCTGACTTCTCTCTCCCATCTCTCTCCGTCCTCTCTCTCATTTGTCACTGTTTCTGCCCCCCTCTCTCACTCATCTCTCTGTCTTACTCTCTCCCATCTCTCGCTGTCCTCTCTCTCATTTGTCACTGTTTCTGCCCCCCTCTCTCACTCATCTCTCTGTGACTTTCTCTCTCCCATCTCTCCCCGTCCTCTCTCTCATTTGTCACTGTTTCTGCCCCCCTCTCTCACTCATCTCTCTGTGACTTTCTCTCTCCCATCTCTCCCCGTCCTCTCTCTCATTTGTCACTGTTTCTGCCCCCCTCTCTCACTCATCTCTCTCTGTCTTACTCTCTCCCATCTCTCCCTGTCCTCTCTCTCATTTGTCACTGTTTCTGTCCCCCTCTCTCACTCATCTCTCTGTGACTTACTCTCTCCCATCTCTCTCCGTCCTCTCTCTCATTTGTCACTGTTTCTGTCCCCCTCTCTCACTCATCTCTCTGTCTTACTCTCTCCCATCTCTCTCCGTCCTCTCTCTCATTTGTCACTGTTTCTGTCCCCCTCTCTCAATCATCTCTCTGTCTTACTCTCTCCCATCTCTCTCCGTCCTCTCTCTCATTTGTCACTGTTTCTGTCCCCCTCTCTCACTCATCTCTCTGTGACTTACTCTCTCCCATCTCTCTCCGTCCTCTCTCTCATTTGTCACTGTTTCTGTCCCCCTCTCTCACTCATCTTTCTGTGACTTTCTCTCTCCCATCTCTCTCCGTCCTCTCTCTCATTTGTCACTGTTTCTGCCCCCCTCTCTCATTCATCTCTCTGTGACTTTCTCTCTCCCATCTCTCCCCGTCCTCTCTCTCATTTGTCACTGTTTCTGCCCCCCTCTCTCACTCATCTCTCTCTGTCTTACTCTCTCCCATCTCTCTCCGTCCTCTCTCTCATTTGTCACTGTTTCTGTCCCCCTCTCTCACTCATCTCTCTTTGACTTTCTCTCTCCCATCTCTCCCCGTCCTCTCTCTCATTTGTCACTGTTTCTGCCCCCCTCTCTCACTCATCTCTCTGTGACTTACTCTCTCCCATCTCTCTCCGTCCTCTCTCTCATTTGTCACTGTTTCTGCCCCCCTCTCTCACTCATCTCTCTGTGACTTTCTCTCTCCCATCTCTCCCAGTCCTCTCTCTCATTTGTCACTGTTTCTGCCCCCCTCTCTCATTCATCTCTCTGTGACTTTCTCTCTCCCATCTCTCTCCGTCCTCTCTCTCATTTGTCACTGTTTCTGCCCCCCTCTCTCACTCATCTCTCTGTGACTTTCTCTCTCCCATCTCTCCCTGTCCTCTCTCTCATTTGTCACTGTTTCTGCCCCCCTCTCTCACTCATCTCTCTCTGACTTCTCTCTCCCATCTCTCTCCGTCCTCTCTCTCATTTGTCACTGTTTCTGCCCCCCTCTCTCACTCATCTCTCTGTCTTACTCTCTCCCATCTGTCCCTGTCCTCTCTCTCATTTGTCACTGTTTCTGCCCCCTCTCTCATTCATCTCTCTGTGACTTTCTCTCTCCCATCTCTCCCCGTCCTCTCTCTCATTTGTCACTGTTTCTGCCCCCCTCTCTCACTCATCTCTCTGTCTTACTCTCTCCCATCTCTCCCTGTCCTCTCTCTCATTTGTCACTGTTTCTGCCCCCTCTCTCATTCATCTCTCTGTGACTTTCTCTCTCCCATCTCTCCCCGTCCTCTCTCTCATTTGTCACTGTTTCTGTCCCCCTCTCTCACTCATCTCTCTGACTTACTCTCTCCCATCTCTCTCCGTCCTCTCTCTCATTTGTCACTGTTTCTGTCCCCCTCTCTCACTGATCTCTCTGTGACTTTCTCTCTCCCATCTCTCTCCGTCCTCTCTCTCATTTGTCACTGTTTCTGCCCCCTCTCTCATTCATCTCTCTGTGACTTTCTCTCTCCCATCTCTCCCCGTCCTCTCTCTCATTTGTCACTGTTTCTGCCCCCCTCTCTCACTCATCTCTCTCTGTCTTACTCTCTCCCATCTCTCTCCGTCCTCTCTCTCATTTGTCACTGTTTCTGCCCCCCTCTCTCACTCATCTCTCTGTGACTTACTCTCTCCCATCTCTCTCCGTCCTCTCTCTCATTTGTCACTGTTTCTGCCCCCCTCTCTCACTCATCTCTCTGTGACTTCTCTCTCCCATCTCTCCCCGTCCTCTCTCTCATTTGTCACTGTTTCTGTCTACCTCTCTCATTCATCTCTCTGTGACTTTCTCTCTCCCATCTCTCCCCGTCCTCTCTCTCATTTGTCAATGTTTCTGCCCCCCTCTCTCACTCATCTCTCTCTGTCTTACTCTCTCCCATCTCTCCCTGTCCTCTCTCTCATTTGTCACTGTTTCTGTCCCCCTCTCTCACTCATCTCTCTGTGACTTACTCTCTCCCATCTCTCTCCGTCCTCTCTCTCATTTGTCACTGTTTCTGTCCCCCTCTCTCACTCATCTCTCTCTGACTTCTCTCTCCCATCTCTCCCCGTCCTCTCTCTCATTTGTCACTGTTTCTGTCCCCCTCTCTCATTCATCTCTCTGTGACTTTCTCTCTCCCATCTCTCCCCGTCCCCTCTCTCATTTGTCACTGTTTCTGCCCCCCTCTCTCACTCATCTCTCTCTGTCTTACTCTCTCCCATCTCTCCCTGTCCTCTCTCTCATTTGTCACTGTTTCTGTCCCCCTCTCTCACTCATCTCTCTGTGACTTACTCTCTCCCATCTCTCTCCGTCCTCTCTCTCATTTGTCACTGTTTCTGTCCCCCTCTCTCACTCATCTCTCTGTCTTACTCTCTCCCATCTCTCTCCGTCCTCTCTCTCATTTGTCACTGTTTCTGTCCCCCTCTCTCAATCATCTCTCTGTCTTACTCTCTCCCATCTCTCTCCGTCCTCTCTCTCATTTGTCACTGTTTCTGCCCCCTCTCTCATTCATCTCTCTGTGACTTTCTCTCTCCCATCTCTCCCCGTCCTCTCTCTCATTTGTCACTGTTTCTGCCCCCCTCTCTCACTCATCTCTCTCTGTCTTACTCTCTCCCATCTCTCTCCGTCCTCTCTCTCATTTGTCACTGTTTCTGTCCCCCTCTCTCACTCATCTCTCTGTGACTTACTCTCTCCCATCTCTCTCCGTCCTCTCTCTCATTTGTCACTGTTTCTGCCCCCCTCTCTCACTCATCTCTCTGTCTTACTCTCTCCCATCTCTCTCCGTCCTCTCTCTCATTTGTCACTGTTTCTGTCCCCCTCTCTCAATCATCTCTCTGTCTTACTCTCTCCCATCTCTCTCCGTCCTCTCTCTCATTTGTCACTGTTTCTGTCCCCCTCTCTCACTCATCTCTCTGTGACTTTCTCTCTCCCATCTCTCTCCGTCCTCTCTCTCATTTGTCACTGTTTCTGCCCCCCTCTCTCATTCATCTCTCTGTGACTTTCTCTCTCCCATCTCTCCCCGTCCTCTCTCTCATTTGTCACTGTTTCTGCCCCCCTCTCTCACTCATCTCTCTCTGTCTTACTCTCTCCCATCTCTCTCCGTCCTCTCTCTCATTTGTCACTGTTTCTGCCCCCCTCTCTCACTCATCTCTCTGTGACTTACTCTCTCCCATCTCTCTCCGTCCTCTCTCTCATTTGTCACTGTTTCTGCCCCCCTCTCTCACTCATCTCTCTGTGACTTCTCTCTCCCATCTCTCCCCGTCCTCTCTCTCATTTGTCACTGTTTCTGTCTACCTCTCTCATTCATCTCTCTGTGACTTTCTCTCTCCCATCTCTCCCCGTCCTCTCTCTCATTTGTCACTGTTTCTGCCCCCCTCTCTCACTCATCTCTCTCTGTCTTACTCTCTCCCATCTCTCCCTGTCCTCTCTCTCATTTGTCACTGTTTCTGTCCCCCTCTCTCACTCATCTCTCTGTGACTTACTCTCTCCCATCTCTCTCCGTCCTCTCTCTCATTTGTCACTGTTTCTGTCCCCCTCTCTCACTCATCTCTCTCTGACTTCTCTCTCCCATCTCTCCCCGTCCTCTCTCTCATTTGTCACTGTTTCTGTCCCCCTCTCTCATTCATCTCTCTGTGACTTTCTCTCTCCCATCTCTCCCCGTCCCCTCTCTCATTTGTCACTGTTTCTGCCCCCCTCTCTCACTCATCTCTCTCTGTCTTACTCTCTCCCATCTCTCCCTGTCCTCTCTCTCATTTGTCACTGTTTCTGTCCCCCTCTCTCACTCATCTCTCTGTGACTTACTCTCTCCCATCTCTCTCCGTCCTCTCTCTCATTTGTCACTGTTTCTGTCCCCCTCTCTCACTCATCTCTCTGTCTTACTCTCTCCCATCTCTCTCCGTCCTCTCTCTCATTTGTCACTGTTTCTGTCCCCCTCTCTCAATCATCTCTCTGTCTTACTCTCTCCCATCTCTCTCCGTCCTCTCTCTCATTTGTCACTGTTTCTGTCCCCCTCTCTCACTCATCTCTCTGTGACTTACTCTCTCCCATCTCTCTCCGTCCTCTCTCTCATTTGTCACTGTTTCTGTCCCCCTCTCTCACTCATCTCTCTGTGACTTTCTCTCTCCCATCTCTCTCCGTCCTCTCTCTCATTTGTCACTGTTTCTGCCCCCCTCTCTCATTCATCTCTCTGTGACTTTCTCTCTCCCATCTCTCTCCGTCCTCTCTCTCATTTGTCACTGTTTCTGTCCCCCTCTCTCACTCATCTCTCTGTGACTTTCTCTCTCCCATCTCTCTCCGTCCTCTCTCTCATTTGTCACTGTTTCTGCCCCCCTCTCTCATTCATCTCTCTGTGACTTTCTCTCTCCCATCTCTCCCCGTCCTCTCTCTCATTTGTCACTGTTTCTGTCCCCCTCTCTCACTCATCTCTCTTTGACTTTCTCTCTCCCATCTCTCCCCGTCCTCTCTCTCATTTGTCACTGTTTCTGCCCCCCTCTCTCACTCATCTCTCTGTGACTTACTCTCTCCCATCTCTCTCCGTCCTCTCTCTCATTTGTCACTGTTTCTGCCCCCCTCTCTCACTCATCTCTCTGTGACTTTCTCTCTCCCATCTCTCCCTGTCCTCTCTCTCATTTGTCACTGTTTCTGCCCCCCTCTCTCATTCATCTCTCTGTGACTTTCTCTCTCCCATCTCTCCCCGTCCTCTCTCTCATTTGTCACTGTTTCTGCCCCCCTCTCTCACTCATCTCTCTGTGACTTTCTCTCTCCCATCTCTCCCTGTCCTTTCTCTCATTTGTCACTGTTTCTGCCCCCCTCTCTCACTCATCTCTCTCTGACTTCTCTCTCCCATCTCTGTCCGTCCTCTCTCTCATTTGTCACTGTTTCTGCCCCCCTCTCTCACTCATCTCTCTGTCTTACTCTCTCCCATCTCTCCCTGTCCTCTCTCTCATTTGTCACTGTTTCTGCCCCACTCTCTCACTCATCTCTCTGTGACTTTCTCTCTCCCATCTCTCCCCGTCCTCTCTCTCATTTGTCACTGTTTCTGCCCCCCTCTCTCACTCATCTCTCTCTGACTTCTCTCTCCCATCTCTCTCCGTCCTCTCTCTCATTTGTCACTGTTTCTGCCCCCCTCTCTCACTCATCTCTCTGTCTTACTCTCTCCCATCTCTCGCTGTCCTCTCTCTCATTTGTCACTGTTTCTGCCCCCCTCTCTCACTCATCTCTCTGTGACTTTCTCTCTCCCATCTCTCCCCGTCCTCTCTCTCATTTGTCACTGTTTCTGCCCCCCTCTCTCACTCATCTCTCTGTGACTTTCTCTCTCCCATCTCTCCCCGTCCTCTCTCTCATTTGTCACTGTTTCTGCCCCCCTCTCTCACTCATCTCTCTCTGTCTTACTCTCTCCCATCTCTCCCTGTCCTCTCTCTCATTTGTCACTGTTTCTGTCCCCCTCTCTCACTCATCTCTCTGTGACTTACTCTCTCCCATCTCTCTCCGTCCTCTCTCTCATTTGTCACTGTTTCTGTCCCCCTCTCTCACTCATCTCTCTGTCTTACTCTCTCCCATCTCTCTCCGTCCTCTCTCTCATTTGTCACTGTTTCTGTCCCCCTCTCTCAATCATCTCTCTGTCTTACTCTCTCCCATCTCTCTCCGTCCTCTCTCTCATTTGTCACTGTTTCTGTCCCCCTCTCTCACTCATCTCTCTGTGACTTACTCTCTCCCATCTCTCTCCGTCCTCTCTCTCATTTGTCACTGTTTCTGTCCCCCTCTCTCACTCATCTTTCTGTGACTTTCTCTCTCCCATCTCTCTCCGTCCTCTCTCTCATTTGTCACTGTTTCTGCCCCCCTCTCTCATTCATCTCTCTGTGACTTTCTCTCTCCCATCTCTCCCCGTCCTCTCTCTCATTTGTCACTGTTTCTGCCCCCCTCTCTCACTCATCTCTCTCTGTCTTACTCTCTCCCATCTCTCTCCGTCCTCTCTCTCATTTGTCACTGTTTCTGTCCCCCTCTCTCACTCATCTCTCTTTGACTTTCTCTCTCCCATCTCTCCCCGTCCTCTCTCTCATTTGTCACTGTTTCTGCCCCCCTCTCTCACTCATCTCTCTGTGACTTACTCTCTCCCATCTCTCTCCGTCCTCTCTCTCATTTGTCACTGTTTCTGCCCCCCTCTCTCACTCATCTCTCTGTGACTTTCTCTCTCCCATCTCTCCCCGTCCTCTCTCTCATTTGTCACTGTTTCTGCCCCCCTCTCTCATTCATCTCTCTGTGACTTTCTCTCTCCCATCTCTCCCCGTCCTCTCTCTCATTTGTCACTGTTTCTGCCCCCCTCTCTCACTCATCTCTCTGTGACTTTCTCTCTCCCATCTCTCCCTGTCCTCTCTCTCATTTGTCACTGTTTCTGCCCCCCTCTCTCACTCATCTCTCTCTGACTTCTCTCTCCCATCTCTCTCCGTCCTCTCTCTCATTTGTCACTGTTTCTGCCCCCCTCTCTCACTCATCTCTCTGTCTTACTCTCTCCCATCTCTCTCCGTCCTCTCTCTCATTTGTCACTGTTTCTGTCCCCCTCTCTCACTCATCTCTCTGTGACTTACTCTCTCCCATCTCTCTCCGTCCTCTCTCTCATTTGTCACTGTTTCTGTCCCCCTCTCTCACTCATCTCTCTGTGACTTTCTCTCTCCCATCTCTCTCCGTCCTCTCTCTCATTTGTCACTGTTTCTGCCCCCCTCTCTCATTCATCTCTCTGTGACTTTCTCTCTCCCATCTCTCTCCGTCCTCTCTCTCATTTGTCACTGTTTCTGTCCCCCTCTCTCACTCATCTCTCTGTGACTTTCTCTCTCCCATCTCTCTCCGTCCTCTCTCTCATTTGTCACTGTTTCTGCCCCCCTCTCTCATTCATCTCTCTGTGACTTTCTCTCTCCCATCTCTCCCCGTCCTCTCTCTCATTTGTCACTGTTTCTGTCCCCCTCTCTCACTCATCTCTCTTTGACTTTCTCTCTCCCATCTCTCCCCGTCCTCTCTCTCATTTGTCACTGTTTCTGCCCCCCTCTCTCACTCATCTCTCTGTGACTTACTCTCTCCCATCTCTCTCCGTCCTCTCTCTCATTTGTCACTGTTTCTGCCCCCCTCTCTCACTCATCTCTCTGTGACTTTCTCTCTCCCATCTCTCCCTGTCCTCTCTCTCATTTGTCACTGTTTCTGCCCCCCTCTCTCATTCATCTCTCTGTGACTTTCTCTCTCCCATCTCTCCCCGTCCTCTCTCTCATTTGTCACTGTTTCTGCCCCCCTCTCTCACTCATCTCTCTGTGACTTTCTCTCTCCCATCTCTCCCTGTCCTTTCTCTCATTTGTCACTGTTTCTGCCCCCCTCTCTCACTCATCTCTCTCTGACTTCTCTCTCCCATCTCTGTCCGTCCTCTCTCTCATTTGTCACTGTTTCTGCCCCCCTCTCTCACTCATCTCTCTGTCTTACTCTCTCCCATCTCTCCCTGTCCTCTCTCTCATTTGTCACTGTTTCTGCCCCACTCTCTCACTCATCTCTCTGTGACTTTCTCTCTCCCATCTCTCCCCGTCCTCTCTCTCATTTGTCACTGTTTCTGCCCCCCTCTCTCACTCATCTCTCTCTGACTTCTCTCTCCCATCTCTCTCCGTCCTCTCTCTCATTTGTCACTGTTTCTGCCCCCCTCTCTCACTCATCTCTCTGTCTTACTCTCTCCCATCTCTCGCTGTCCTCTCTCTCATTTGTCACTGTTTCTGCCCCCCTCTCTCACTCATCTCTCTGTGACTTTCTCTCTCCCATCTCTCCCCGTCCTCTCTCTCATTTGTCACTGTTTCTGCCCCCCTCTCTCACTCATCTCTCTGTGACTTTCTCTCTCCCATCTCTCCCCGTCCTCTCTCTCATTTGTCACTGTTTCTGCCCCCCTCTCTCACTCATCTCTCTCTGTCTTACTCTCTCCCATCTCTCCCTGTCCTCTCTCTCATTTGTCACTGTTTCTGTCCCCCTCTCTCACTCATCTCTCTGTGACTTACTCTCTCCCATCTCTCTCCGTCCTCTCTCTCATTTGTCACTGTTTCTGTCCCCCTCTCTCACTCATCTCTCTGTCTTACTCTCTCCCATCTCTCTCCGTCCTCTCTCTCATTTGTCACTGTTTCTGTCCCCCTCTCTCAATCATCTCTCTGTCTTACTCTCTCCCATCTCTCTCCGTCCTCTCTCTCATTTGTCACTGTTTCTGTCCCCCTCTCTCACTCATCTCTCTGTGACTTACTCTCTCCCATCTCTCTCCGTCCTCTCTCTCATTTGTCACTGTTTCTGTCCCCCTCTCTCACTCATCTTTCTGTGACTTTCTCTCTCCCATCTCTCTCCGTCCTCTCTCTCATTTGTCACTGTTTCTGCCCCCCTCTCTCATTCATCTCTCTGTGACTTTCTCTCTCCCATCTCTCCCCGTCCTCTCTCTCATTTGTCACTGTTTCTGCCCCCCTCTCTCACTCATCTCTCTCTGTCTTACTCTCTCCCATCTCTCTCCGTCCTCTCTCTCATTTGTCACTGTTTCTGTCCCCCTCTCTCACTCATCTCTCTTTGACTTTCTCTCTCCCATCTCTCCCCGTCCTCTCTCTCATTTGTCACTGTTTCTGCCCCCCTCTCTCACTCATCTCTCTGTGACTTACTCTCTCCCATCTCTCTCCGTCCTCTCTCTCATTTGTCACTGTTTCTGCCCCCCTCTCTCACTCATCTCTCTGTGACTTTCTCTCTCCCATCTCTCCCCGTCCTCTCTCTCATTTGTCACTGTTTCTGCCCCCCTCTCTCATTCATCTCTCTGTGACTTTCTCTCTCCCATCTCTCCCCGTCCTCTCTCTCATTTGTCACTGTTTCTGCCCCCCTCTCTCACTCATCTCTCTGTGACTTTCTCTCTCCCATCTCTCCCTGTCCTCTCTCTCATTTGTCACTGTTTCTGCCCCCCTCTCTCACTCATCTCTCTCTGACTTCTCTCTCCCATCTCTCTCCGTCCTCTCTCTCATTTGTCACTGTTTCTGCCCCCCTCTCTCACTCATCTCTCTGTCTTACTCTCTCCCATCTCTCCCTGTCCTCTCTCTCATTTGTCACTGTTTCTGCCCCACTCTCTCACTCATCTCTCTGTGACTTTCTCTCTCCCATCTCTCCCCGTCCTCTCTCTCATTTGTCACTGTTTCTGCCCCCCTCTCTCACTCATCTCTCTGTGACTTTCTCTCTCCCATCTCTCCCCGTCCTCTCTCTCATTTGTCACTGTTTCTGCCCCCCTCTCTCACTCATCTCTCTCTGTCTTACTCTCTCCCATCTCTCCCTGTCCTCTCTCTCATTTGTCACTGTTTCTGTCCCCCTCTCTCACTCATCTCTCTCTGACTTACTCTCTCCCATCTCTCTCCGTCCTCTCTCTCATTTGTCACTGTTTCTGTCCCCCTCTCTCAATCATCTCTCTGTCTTACTCTCTCCCATCTCTCTCCGTCCTCTCTCTCATTTGTCACTGTTTCTGTCCCCCTCTCTCACTCATCTCTCTGTGACTTACTCTCTCCCATCTCTCTCCGTCCTCTCTCTCATTTGTCACTGTTTCTGTCCCCCTCTCTCACTCATCTTTCTGTGACTTTCTCTCTCCCATCTCTCTCCGTCCTCTCTCTCATTTGTCACTGTTTCTGTCCCCCTCTCTCAATCATCTCTCTGTCTTACTCTCTCCCATCTCTCTCCGTCCTCTCTCTCATTTGTCACTGTTTCTGTCCCCCTCTCTCACTCATCTCTCTGTGACTTACTCTCTCCCATCTCTCTCCGTCCTCTCTCTCATTTGTCACTGTTTCTGTCCCCCTCTCTCACTCATCTTTCTGTGACTTTCTCTCTCCCATCTCTCTCCGTCCTCTCTCTCATTTGTCACTGTTTCTGCCCCCCTCTCTCATTCATCTCTCTGTGACTTTCTCTCTCCCATCTCTCCCCGTCCTCTCTCTCATTTGTCACTGTTTCTGCCCCCCTCTCTCACTCATCTCTCTCTGTCTTACTCTCTCCCATCTCTCTCCGTCCTCTCTCTCATTTGCCACTGTTTCTGTCCCCCTCTCTCACTCATCTCTCTTTGACTTTCTCTCTCCCATCTCTCCCCGTCCTCTCTCTCATTTGTCACTGTTTCTGCCCCCCTCTCTCACTCATCTCTCTGTGACTTTCTCTCTCCCATCTCTCCCAGTCCTCTCTCTCATTTGTCACTGTTTCTGCCCCCCTCTCTCATTCATCTCTCTGTGACTTTCTCTCTCCCATCTCTCTCCGTCCTCTCTCTCATTTGTCACTGTTTCTGCCCCCCTCTCTCATTCATCTCTCTGTGACTTTCTCTCTCCCATCTCTCTCCGTCCTCTCTCTCATTTGTCACTGTTTCTGCCCCCCTCTCTCACTCATCTCTCTGTGTCTTACTCTCTCCCATCTCTCTCCGTCCTCTCTCTCATTTGTCACTGTTTCTGTCCCCCTCTCTCACTCATCTCTCTGTCTTACTCTCTCCCATCTCTCTCCGTCCTCTCTCTCATTTGTCACTGTTTCTGTCCCCCTCTCTCAATCATCTCTCTGTCTTACTCTCTCCCATCTCTCTCCGTCCTCTCTCTCATTTGTCACTGTTTCTGTCCCCCTCTCTCACTCATCTCTCTGTGACTTACTCTCTCCCATCTCTCTCCGTCCTCTCTCTCATTTGTCACTGTTTCTGTCCCCCTCTCTCACTCATCTTTCTGTGACTTTCTCTCTCCCATCTCTCTCCGTCCTCTCTCTCATTTGTCACTGTTTCTGCCCCCCTCTCTCATTCATCTCTCTGTGACTTTCTCTCTCCCATCTCTCCCCGTCCTCTCTCTCATTTGTCACTGTTTCTGCCCCCCTCTCTCACTCATCTCTCTCTGTCTTACTCTCTCCCATCTCTCTCCGTCCTCTCTCTCATTTGTCACTGTTTCTGTCCCCCTCTCTCACTCATCTCTCTTTGACTTTCTCTCTCCCATCTCTCCCCGTCCTCTCTCTCATTTGTCACTGTTTCTGCCCCCCCTCTCTCACTCATCTCTCTGTGACTTTCTCTCTCCCATCTCTCCCAGTCCTCTCTCTCATTTGTCACTGTTTCTGCCCCCCTCTCTCATTCATCTCTCTGTGACTTTCTCTCTCCCATCTCTCTCCGTCCTCTCTCTCATTTGTCACTGTTTCTGCCCCCCTCTCTCATTCATCTCTCTGTGACTTTCTCTCTCCCATCTCTCTCCGTCCTCTCTCTCATTTGTCACTGTTTCTGCCCCCCTCTCTCACTCATCTCTCTGTGTCTTACTCTCTCCCATCTCTCCCTGTCCTCTCTCTCATTTGTCACTGTTTCTGTCCCCCTCTCTCACTCATCTCTCTGTGACTTACTCTCTCCCATCTCTCTCCGTCCTCTCTCTCATTTGTCACTGTTTCTGTCCCCCTCTCTCACTCATCTCTCTGTCTTACTCTCTCCCATCTCTCTCCGTCCTCTCTCTCATTTGTCACTGTTTCTGTCCCCCTCTCTCAATCATCTCTCTGTCTTACTCTCTCCCATCTCTCTCCGTCCTCTCTCTCATTTGTCACTGTTTCTGTCCCCCTCTCTCACTCATCTCTCTGTGACTTACTCTCTCCCATCTCTCTCCGTCCTCTCTCTCATTTGTCACTGTTTCTGTCCCCCTCTCTCACTCATCTCTCTGTGACTTTCTCTCTCCCATCTCTCTCCGTCCTCTCTCTCATTTGTCACTGTTTCTGCCCCCTCTCTCATTCATCTCTCTGTGACTTTCTCTCTCCCATCTCTCCCCGTCCTCTCTCTCATTTGTCACTGTTTCTGCCCCCCTCTCTTACTCATCTCTCTCTGTCTTACTCTCTCCCATCTCTCTCCGTCCTCTCTCTCATTTGTCACTGTTTCTGCCCCCCTCTCTCACTCATCTCTCTGTGACTTACTCTCTCCCATCTCTCTCCGTCCTCTCTCTCATTTGTCACTGTTTCTGCCCCCCTCTCTCACTCATCTCTCTGTGACTTCTCTCTCCCATCTCTCCCCGTCCTCTCTCTCATTTGTCACTGTTTCTGTCCCCCTCTCTCATTCATCTCTCTGTGACTTTCTCTCTCCCATCTCTCCCCGTCCTCTCTCTCATTTGTCACTGTTTCTGCCCCCCTCTCTCACTCATCTCTCTCTGTCTTACTCTCTCCCATCTCTCCCTGTCCTCTCTCTCATTTGTCACTGTTTCTGTCCCCCTCTCTCACTCATCTCTCTGTGACTTACTCTCTCCCATCTCTCTCCGTCCTCTCTCTCATTTGTCACTGTTTCTGTCCCCCTCTCTCACTCATCTCTCTCTGACTTCTCTCTCCCATCTCTCCCCGTCCTCTCTCTCATTTGTCACTGTTTCTGTCCCCCTCTCTCATTCATCTCTCTGTGACTTTCTCTCTCCCATCTCTCCCCGTCCCCTCTCTCATTTGTCACTGTTTCTGCCCCCCTCTCTCACTCATCTCTCTCTGTCTTACTCTCTCCCATCTCTCCCTGTCCTCTCTCTCATTTGTCACTGTTTCTGTCCCCCTCTCTCACTCATCTCTCTGTGACTTACTCTCTCCCATCTCTCTCCGTCCTCTCTCTCATTTGTCACTGTTTCTGTCCCCCTCTCTCACTCATCTCTCTGTCTTACTCTCTCCCATCTCTCTCCGTCCTCTCTCTCATTTGTCACTGTTTCTGTCCCCCTCTCTCAATCATCTCTCTGTCTTACTCTCTCCCATCTCTCTCCGTCCTCTCTCTCATTTGTCACTGTTTCTGTCCCCCTCTCTCACTCATCTCTCTGTGACTTACTCTCTCCCATCTCTCTCCGTCCTCTCTCTCATTTGTCACTGTTTCTGTCCCCCTCTCTCACTCATCTTTCTGTGACTTTCTCTCTCCCATCTCTCTCCGTCCTCTCTCTCATTTGTCACTGTTTCTGCCCCCCTCTCTCACTCATCTCTCTCTGTCTTACTCTCTCCCATCTCTCTTCGTCCTCTCTCTCATTTGTCACTGTTTCTGTCCCCCTCTCTCACTCATCTCTCTTTGACTTTCTCTCTCCCATCTCTCCCCGTCCTCTCTCTCATTTGTCACTGTTTCTGCCCCCCTCTCTCACTCATCTCTCTGTGACTTACTCTCTCCCATCTCTCTCCGTCCTCTCTCTCATTTGTCACTGTTTCTGCCCCCCTCTCTCACTCATCTCTCTCTGTGACTTACTCTCTCCCATCTCTCCCCGTCCTCTCTCTCATTTGTCACTGTTTCTGCCCCCCTCTCTCACTCATCTCTCTGTGACATTCTCTCTCCCATCTCTCCCCGTCCTCTCTCTCATTTGTCACTGTTTCTGCCCCCCTCTCTCACTCATCTCTCTGTGACTTTCTCTCTCCCATCTCTCTCCGTCCTCTCTCTCATTTGTCACTGTTTCTGTCCCCCTCTCTCACTCATCTCTCTGTGACTTACTCTCTCCCATCTCTCTCCGTCCTCTCTCTCATTTGTCACTGTTTCTGCCCCCCTCTCTCACTCATCTCTCTCTGTGACTTACTCTCTCCCATCTCTCCCCGTCCTCTCTCTCATTTGTCACTGTTTCTGTCCCCCTCTCTCACTCATCTCTCTCTGACTTCTCTCTCCCATCTCTCCCCGTCCTCTCTCTCATTTGTCACTGTTTCTGCCCCCTCTCTCACTCATCTCTCTCTGACTTCTCTCTCCCATCTCTCCCCGTCCTCTCTCTCATTTGTCACTGTTTCTGTCCCCCTCTCTCATTCATCTCTCTGTCTTAATCTCTCCCATCTCTCCCCGTCCTCTCTCTCATTTGTCACTGTTTCTGCCCCCCTCTCTCACTCATCTCTCTGTGTGACTTTCTCTCTCCCATCTCTCCCCGTCCTCTCTCTCATTTGTCACTGTTTCTGCCCCCCTCTCTCACTCATCTCTCTCTGACTTCTCTCTCCCATCTCTCCCCGTCCTCTCTCTCATTTGTCACTGTTTCTGCCCCCCTCTCTCACTCATCTCTCTCTGTGACTTACTCTCTCCCATCTCTCCCCGTCCTCTCTCTCATTTGTCACTGTTTCTGCCCCCCTCTCTCACTCATCTCTCTCTGTGACTTTCTCTCTCCCATCTCTCCCCGTCCTCTCTCTCATTTGTCACTGTTTCTGCCCCCCTCTCTCACTCATCTCTCTCTGACTTCTCTCTCCCATCTCTCCCCGTCCTCTCTCTCATTTGTCACTGTTTCTGCCCCCCTCTCTCACTCATCTCTCTGTGACTTTCTCTCTCCCATCTCTCCCCGTCCTCTCTGTCATTTGTCACTGTTTCTGCCCCCCCTCTCTCACTCATCTCTCTGTGATTTTCTCTCTCCCATCTCTCTCCGTCCTCTCTCTCATTTGTCACTGTTTCTGTCCCCCTCTCTCACTCATCTCTCTGTGACTTACTCTCTCCCATCTCTCTCCGTCCTCTCTCTCATTTGTCACTGTTTCTGCCCCCCTCTCTCACTCATCTCTCTCTGACTTCTCTCTCCCATCTCTCCCCGTCCTCTCTCTCATTTGTCACTGTTTCTGTCCCCCTCTCTCACTCATCTCTCTGTGACTTACTCTCTCCCATCTCTCTCCGTCCTCTCTCTCATTTGTCACTGTTTCTGCCCCCCTCTCTCACTCATCTCTCTCTGACTTCTCTCTCCCATCTCTCCCCGTCCTCTCTCTCATTTGTCACTGTTTCTGCCCCCCTCTCTCACTCATCTCTCTCTGTCTTACTCTCTCCCATCTCTCCCCGTCCTCTCTCTCATTTGTCACTGTTTCTGCCCCCCTCTCTCACTCATCTCTCTGTGACTTTCTCTCTCCCATCTCTCCCCGTCCTCTCTCTCATTTGTCACTGTTTCTGCCCCCCTCTCTCACTCATCTCTCTGTGACTTTCTCTCTCCCATCTCTCTCCGTCCTCTCTCTCATTTGTCACTGTTTCTGTCCCCCTCTCTCACTCATCTCTCTGTGACTTACTCTCTCCCATCTCTCTCCGTCCTCTCTCTCATTTGTCACTGTTTCTGCCCCCCTCTCTCACTCATCTCTCTCTGACTTCTCTCTCCCATCTCTCCCCGTCCTCTCTCTCATTTGTCACTGTTTCTGCCCCCCTCTCTCACTCATCTCTCTCTGACTTCTCTCTCCCATCTCTCCCCGTCCTCTCTCTCATTTGTCACTGTTTCTGTCCCCCTCTCTCATTCATCTCTCTGTCTTACTCTCTCCCATCTCTCCCCGTCCTCTCTCTCATTTGTCACTGTTTCTGCCCCCCTCTCTCACTCATCTCTCTGTGACTTTCTCTCTCCCATCTCTACCCGTCCTCTCTCTCATTTGTCACTGTTTCTGCCCCCCTCTCTCACTCATCTCTCTGTGACTTTCTCTCTCCCATCTCTCCCCGTCCTCTCTCTCATTTCTCACTGTTTCTGCCCCCCTCTCTCACTCATCTCTCTGTGACTTTCTCTCTCCCATCTCTCTCCGTCCTCTCTCTCATTTGTCACTGTTTCTGTCCCCCTCTCTCACTCATCTCTCTGTGACTTACTCTCTCCCATCTCTACCCGTCCTCTCTCTCATTTGTCACTGTTTCTGCCCCCCTCTCTCACTCATCTCTCTGTGACTTCTCTCTCCCATCTCTCCCCGTCCTCTCTCTCATTTGTCACTGTTTCTGCCCCCCTCTCTCACTCATCTCTCTCTGTCTTACTCTCTCCCATCTGTCCCCGTCCTCTCTCTCATTTGTCACTCTTTCTCCCCCCTCTCTCACTCATCTCTCTGTCTTACTCTCTCCCATCTCTCTCCGTCCTCTCTCTCATTTGTCACTGTTTCTGTCCCCCTCTCTCACTCATCTCTCTGTGACTTTCTCTCTCCCATCTCTCTCCGTCCTCTCTCTCATTTGTCACTGTTTCTGCCCCCTCTCTCACTCATCTCTCTCTGACTTCTCTCTCCCATCTCTCCCCGTCCTCTCTCTCATTTGTCACTGTTTCTGCCCCCCTCTCTCATTCATCTCTCTGTGACTTTCTCTCTCCCATCTCTCCCCGTCCTCTCTCTCATTTGTCACTGTTTCTGCCCCCCTCTCTCACTCATCTCTCTCTGTCTTACTCTCTCCCATCTCTCCCTGTCCTCTCTCTCATTTGTCACTGTTTCTGTCCCCCTCTCTCACTCATCTCTCTGTGACTTACTCTCTCCCATCTCTCTCCGTCCTCTCTCTCATTTGTCACTGTTTCTGTCCCCCTCTCTCACTCATCTCTCTGTCTTACTCTCTCCCATCTCTCTCCGTCCTCTCTCTCATTTGTCACTGTTTCTGTCCCCCTCTCTCACTCATCTCTCTGTGACTTTCTCTCTCCCATCTCTCCCCGTCCTCTCTCTCATTTGTCACTGTTTCTGTCCCCCTCTCTCATTCATCTCTCTGTGACTTTCTCTCTCCCATCTCTCCCTGTCCTCTCTCTCATTTGTCACTGTTTCTGCCCCCCTCTCTCACTCATCTCTCTCTGTCTTACTCTCTCCCATCTCTCCCCGTCCTCTCTCTCATTTGTCACTGTTTCTGCCCCCCTCTCTCACTCATCTCTCTGTGACTTTCTCTCTCCCATCTCTCCCCGTCCTCTCTCTCATTTGTCACTGTTTCTGTCCCCCTCTCTCATTCATCTCTCTGTGACTTTCTCTCTCCCATCTCTCCCCGTCCTCTCTCTCATTTGTCACTGTTTCTGCCCCCCTCTCTCACTCATCTCTCTCTGTCTTACTCTCTCCCATCTCTCCCCGTCCTCTCTCTCATTTGTCACTGTTTCTGCCCCCCTCTCTCACTCATCTCTCTCTGTCTTACTCTCTCCCATCTCTCCCCGTCCTCTCTCTCATTTGTCACTGTTTCTGTCCCCCTCTCTCACTCATCTCTCTGTGACTTTCTCTCTCCCATCTCTCCCTGTCCTCTCTCTCATTTGTCACTGTTTCTGTCCCCCTCTCTCACTCATCTCTCTGTGACTTACTCTCTCCCATATCTCTCCGTCCTCTTTCTCATTTGTCACTGTTTCTGTCCCCCTCTCTCACTCATCTCTCTGTCTTACTCTCTCCCATCTCTCTCCGTCCTCTCTCTCATTTGTCACTGTTTCTGTCCCCCTCTCTCACTCATCTCTCTGTGACTTTCTCTCTCCCATCTCTCTCCGTCCTCTCTCTCATTTGTCACTGTTTCTGCCCCCCTCTCTCATTCATCTCTCTGTGACTTTCTCTCTCCCATCTCTCCCCGTCCTCTCTCTCATTTGTCACTGTTTCTGTCCCCCTCTCTCATTCATCTCTCTGTGACTTTCTCTCTCCCATCTCTCCCCGTCCTCTCTCTCATTTGTCACTGTTTCTGCCCCCCTCTCTCACTCATCTCTCTCTGTCTTACTCTCTCCCATCTCTCCCTGTCCTCTCTCTCATTTGTCACTGTTTCTGTCCCCCTCTCTCACTCATCTCTCTGTGACTTACTCTCTCCCATCTCTCTCCGTCCTCTCTCTCATTTGTCACTGTTTCTGTCCCCCTCTCTCACTCATCTTTCTGTCTTACTCTCTCCCATCTCTCTCCGTCCTCTCTCTCATTTGTCACTGTTTCTGTCCCCCTCTCTCACTCATCTCTCTGTCTTACTCTCTCCCATCTCTCTCCGTCCTCTCTCTCATTTGTCACTGTTTCTGTCCCCCTCTCTCACTCATCTCTCTGTGACTTTCTCTCTCCCATCTCTCTCCGTCCTCTCTCTCATTTGTCACTGTTTCTGCCCCCTCTCTCATTCATCTCTCTGTGACTTTCTCTCTCCCATCTCTCCCCGTCCTCTCTCTCATTTGTCACTGTTTCTGCCCCCCTCTCTCACTCATCTCTCTCTGTCTTACTCTCTCCCATCTCTCTCCGTCCTCTCTCTCATTTGTCACTGTTTCTGCCCCCCTCTCTCACTCATCTCTCTGTCTTACTCTCTCCCATCTCTCTCCGTCCTCTCTCTCATTTGTCACTGTTTCTGTCCCCCTCTCTCAATCATCTCTCTGTCTTACTCTCTCCCATCTCTCCCCGTCCTCTCTCTCATTTGTCACTGTTTCTGTCCCCCTCTCTCATTCATCTCTCTGTGACTTTCTCTCTCCCATCTCTCCCCGTCCTCTCTCTCATTTGTCACTGTTTCTGCCCCCCTCTCTCACTCATCTCTCTCTGTCTTACTCTCTCCCATCTCTCCCCGTCCTCTCTCTCATTTGTCACTGTTTCTGCCCCCCTCTCTCACTCATCTCTCTCTGTCTTACTCTCTCCCATCTCTCCCCGTCCTCTCTCTCATTTGTCACTGTTTCTGTCCCCCTCTCTCACTCATCTCTCTGTGACTTTCTCTCTCCCATCTCTCCCTGTCCTCTCTCTCATTTGTCACTGTTTCTGTCCCCCTCTCTCACTCATCTCTCTGTGACTTACTCTCTCCCATCTCTCTCCGTCCTCTCTCTCATTTGTCACTGTTTCTGTCCCCCTCTCTCACTCATCTCTCTGTCTTACTCTCTCCCATCTCTCTCCGTCCTCTCTCTCATTTGTCACTGTTTCTGTCCCCCTCTCTCACTCATCTCTCTGTGACTTTCTCTCTCCCATCTCTCTCCGTCCTCTCTCTCATTTGTCACTGTTTCTGCCCCCCTCTCTCATTCATCTCTCTGTGACTTTCTCTCTCCCATCTCTCCCCGTCCTCTCTCTCATTTGTCACTGTTTCTGTCCCCCTCTCTCATTCATCTCTCTGTGACTTTCTCTCTCCCATCTCTCCCCGTCCTCTCTCTCATTTGTCACTGTTTCTGCCCCCCTCTCTCACTCATCTCTCTCTGTCTTACTCTCTCCCATCTCTCCCTGTCCTCTCTCTCATTTGTCACTGTTTCTGTCCCCCTCTCTCACTCATCTCTCTGTGACTTACTCTCTCCCATCTCTCTCCGTCCTCTCTCTCATTTGTCACTGTTTCTGTCCCCATCTCTCACTCATCTCTCTGTCTTACTCTCTCCCATCTCAATCCGTCCTCTCTCTCATTTGTCACTGTTTCTGTCCCCCTCTCTCACTCATCTCTCTGACTTACTCTCTCCGATCTCTCTCCGTCCTCTCTCTCATTTGTCACTGTTTCTGTCCCCCTCTCTCACTCATCTCTCTGTGACTTTCTCTCTCCCATCTCTCTCCGTCCTCTCTCTCATTTGTCACTGTTTCTGCCCCCTCTCTCATTCATCTCTCTGTGACTTTCTCTCTCCCATCTCTCCCCGTCCTCTCTCTCATTTGTCACTGTTTCTGCCCCCCTCTCTCACTCATCTCTCTCTGTCTTACTCTCTCCCATCTCTCTCCGTCCTCTCTCTCATTTGTCACTGTTTCTGCCCCCCTCTCTCACTCATCTCTCTGTGACTTACTCTCTCCCATCTCTCTCCGTCCTCTCTCTCATTTGTCACTGTTTCTGTCCCCCTCTCTCACTCATCTCTCTGTGACTTCTCTCTCCCATCTCTCTCCGTCCTCTCTCTCATTTGTCACTGTTTCTGTCCCCCTCTCTCATTCATCTCTCTGTGACTTTCTCTCTCCCATCTCTCCCCGTCCTCTCTCTCATTTGTCACTGTTTCTGTCCCCCTCTCTCACTCATCTCTCTGTGACTTACTCTCTCCCATCTCTCTCCGTCCTCTCTCTCATTTGTCACTGTTTCTGTCCCCCTCTCTCACTCATCTCTCTCTGACTTCTCTCTCCCATCTCTCCCCGTCCTCTCTCTCATTTGTCACTGTTTCTGTCCCCCTCTCTCATTCATCTCTCTGTGACTTTCTCTCTCCCATCTCTCCCCGTCCCCTCTCTCATTTGTCACTGTTTCTGCCCCCCTCTCTCACTCATCTCTCTCTGTCTTACTCTCTCCCATCTCTCCCTGTCCTCTCTCTCATTTGTCACTGTTTCTGTCCCCCTCTCTCACTCATCTCTCTGTGACTTACTCTCTCCCATCTCTCTTCGTCCTCTCTCTCATTTGTCACTGTTTCTGTCCCCCTCTCTCACTCATCTCTCTGTCTTACTCTCTCCCATCTCTCTCCGTCCTCTCTCTCATTTGTCACTGTTTCTGTCCCCCTCTCTCAATCATCTCTCTGTCTTACTCTCTCCCATCTCTCTCCGTCCTCTCTCTCATTTGTCACTGTTTCTGTCCCCCTCTCTCACTCATCTCTCTGTGACTTACTCTCTCCCATCTCTCTCCGTCCTCTCTCTCATTTGTCACTGTTTCTGTCCCCCTCTCTCACTCATCTCTCTGTGACTTTCTCTCTCCCATCTCTCTCCGTCCTCTCTCTCATTTGTCACTGTTTCTGCCCCCCTCTCTCATTCATCTCTCTGTGACTTTCTCTCTCCCATCTCTCCCCGTCCTCTCTCTCATTTGTCACTGTTTCTGCCCCCCTCTCTCACTCATCTCTCTCTGTCTTACTCTCTCCCATCTCTCTCCGTCCTCTCTCTCATTTGTCACTGTTTCTGTCCCCCTCTCTCACTCATCTCTCTTTGACTTTCTCTCTCCCATCTCTCCCCGTCCTCTCTCTCATTTGTCACTGTTTCTGCCCCCCTCTCTCACTCATCTCTCTGTGACTTACTCTCTCCCATCTCTCTCCGTCCTCTCTCTCATTTGTCACTGTTTCTGCCCCCCTCTCTCACTCATCTCTCTGTGACTTTCTCTCTCCCATCTCTCCCCGTCCTCTCTCTCATTTGTCACTGTTTCTGCCCCCCTCTCTCATTCATCTCTCTGTGACTTTCTCTCTCCCATCTCTCCCCGTCCTCTCTCTCATTTGTCACTGTTTCTGCCCCCCTCTCTCACTCATCTCTCTGTGACTTTCTCTCTCCCATCTCTCCCTGTCCTCTCTCTCATTTGTCACTGTTTCTGCCCCCCTCTCTCACTCATCTCTCTCTGACTTCTCTCTCCCATCTCTCTCCGTCCTCTCTCTCATTTGTCACTGTTTCTGTCCCCCTCTCTCACTCATCTCTCTGTCTTACTCTCTCCCATCTCTCCCTGTCCTCTCTCTCATTTGTCACTGTTTCTGCCCCCCTCTCTCACTCATCTCTCTGTGACTTTCTCTCTCCCATCTCTCCCCGTCCTCTCTCTCATTTGTCACTGTTTCTGCCCCCCTCTCTCACTCATCTCTCTGTGACTTTCTCTCTCCCATCTCTCCCCGTCCTCTCTCTCATTTGTCACTGTTTCTGCCCCCCTCTCTCACTCATCTCTCTCTGTCTTACTCTCTCCCATCTCTCCCTGTCCTCTCTCTCATTTGTCACTGTTTCTGTCCCCCTCTCTCACTCATCTCTCTGTGACTTACTCTCTCCCATCTCTCTCCGTCCTCTCTCTCATTTGTCACTGTTTCTGTCCCCCTCTCTCACTCGTCTCTCTGTCTTACTCTCTCCCATCTCTCTCCGTCCTCTCTCTCATTTGTCACTGTTTCTGTCCCCCTCTCTCAATCATCTCTCTGTCTTACTCTCTCCCATCTCTCTCCGTCCTCTCTCTCATTTGTCACTGTTTCTGTCCCCCTCTCTCACTCATCTCTCTGTGACTTACTCTCTCCCATCTCTCTCCGTCCTCTCTCTCATTTGTCACTGTTTCTGTCCCCCTCTCTCACTCATCTTTCTGTGACTTTCTCTCTCCCATCTCTCTCCGTCCTCTCTCTCATTTGTCACTGTTTCTGCCCCCCTCTCTCATTCATCTCTCTGTGACTTTCTCTCTCCCATCTCTCCCCGTCCTCTCTCTCATTTGTCACTGTTTCTGCCCCCCTCTCTCACTCATCTCTCTCTGTCTTACTCTCTCCCATCTCTCTCCGTCCTCTCTCTCATTTGTCACTGTTTCTGTCCCCCTCTCTCACTCATCTCTCTTTGACTTTCTCTCTCCCATCTCTCCCCGTCCTCTCTCTCATTTGTCACTGTTTCTGCCCCCCTCTCTCACTCATCTCTCTGTGACTTACTCTCTCCCATCTCTCTCCGTCCTCTCTCTCATTTGTCACTGTTTCTGCCCCCCTCTCTCACTCATCTCTCTGTGACTTTCTCTCTCCCATCTCTCCCAGTCCTCTCTCTCATTTGTCACTGTTTCTGCCCCCCTCTCTCATTCATCTCTCTGTGACTTTCTCTCTCCCATCTCTCTCCGTCCTCTCTCTCATTTGTCACTGTTTCTGCCCCCCTCTCTCACTCATCTCTCTGTGACTTTCTCTCTCCCATCTCTCCCTGTCCTCTCTCTCATTTGTCACTGTTTCTGCCCCCTTCTCTCACTCATCTCTCTCTGACTTCTCTCTCCCATCTCTCTCCGTCCTCTCTCTCATTTGTCACTGTTTCTGCCCCCCTCTCTCACTCATCTCTCTGTCTTACTCTCTCCCATCTCTCCCTGTCCTCTCTCTCATTTGTCACTGTTTCTGCCCCCCTCTCTCACTCATCTCTCTGTGACTTTCTCTCTCCCATCTCTCCCCGTCCTCTCTCTCATTTGTCACTGTTTCTGCCCCCCTCTCTCACTCATCTCTCTCTGACTTCTCTCTCCCATCTCTCCCCGTCCTCTCTCTCATTTGTCACTGTTTCTGTCCCCCTCTCTCACTCATCTCTCTGACTTACTCTCTCCCATCTCTCTCCGTCCTCTCTCTCATTTGTCACTGTTTCTGTCCCCCTCTCTCACTCATCTCTCTGTGACTTTCTCTCTCCCATCTCTCTCCGTCCTCTCTCTCATTTGTCACTGTTTCTGCCCCCTCTCTCATTCATCTCTCTGTGACTTTCTCTCTCCCATCTCTCCCCGTCCTCTCTCTCATTTGTCACTGTTTCTGCCCCCCTCTCTCACTCATCTCTCTCTGTCTTACTCTCTCCCATCTCTCTCCGTCCTCTCTCTCATTTGTCACTGTTTCTGCCCCCCTCTCTCACTCATCTCTCTGTGACTTACTCTCTCCCATCTCTCTCCGTCCTCTCTCTCATTTGTCACTGTTTCTGCCCCCTCTCTCACTCATCTCTCTGTGACTTCTCTCTCCCATCTCTCCCCGTCCTCTCTCTCATTTGTCACTGTTTCTGTCTACCTCTCTCATTCATCTCTCTGTGACTTTCTCTCTCCCATCTCTCCCCGTCCTCTCTCTCATTTGTCACTGTTTCTGCCCCCCTCTCTCACTCATCTCTCTCTGTCTTACTCTCTCCCATCTCTCCCTGTCCTCTCTCTCATTTGTCACTGTTTCTGTCCCCCTCTCTCACTCATCTCTCTGTGACTTACTCTCTCCCATCTCTCTCCGTCCTCTCTCTCATTTGTCACTGTTTCTGTCCCCCTCTCTCACTCATCTCTCTCTGACTTCTCTCTCCCATCACTCCCCGTCCTCTCTCTCATTTGTCACTGTTTCTGCCCCCCTCTCTCACTCATCTCTCTTTGACTTTCTCTCTCCCATCTCTCCCCGTCCTCTCTCTCATTTGTCACTGTTTCTGCCCCCCTCTCTCACTCATCTCTCTGTGACTTACTCTCTCCCATCTCTCTCCGTCCTCTCTCTCATTTGTCACTGTTTCTGCCCCCCTCTCTCACTCATCTCTCTGTGACTTTCTCTCTCCCATCTCTCCCAGTCCTCTCTCTCATTTGTCACTGTTTCTGCCCCCCTCTCTCATTCATCTCTCTGTGACTTTCTCTCTCCCATCTCTCTCCGTCCTCTCTCTCATTTGTCACTGTTTCTGCCCCCCTCTCTCACTCATCTCTCTGTGACTTTCTCTCTCCCATCTCTCCCCGTCCTCTCTCTCATTTGTCACTGTTTCTGCCCCCCTCTCTCACTCATCTCTCTCTGACTTCTCTCTCCCATCTCTCTCCGTCCTCTCTCTCATTTGTCACTGTTTCTGCCCCCCTCTCTCACTCATCTCTCTGTCTTACTCTCTCCCATCTCTCCCTGTCCTCTCTCTCATTTGTCACTGTTTCTGCCCCCCTCTCTCACTCATCTCTCTGTGACTTTCTCTCTCCCATCTCTCCCCGTCCTCTCTCTCATTTGTCACTGTTTCTGCCCCCCTCTCTCACTCATCTCTCTCTGACTTCTCTCTCACATCTCTCCCCGTCCTCTCTCTCATTTGTCACTGTTTCTGTCCCCCTCTCTCACTCATCTCTCTGACTTACTCTCTCCCATCTCTCTCCGTCCTCTCTCTCATTTGTCACTGTTTCTGTCCCCCTCTCTCACTCATCTCTCTGTGACTTTCTCTCTCCCATCTCTCTCCGTCCTCTCTCTCATTTGTCACTGTTTCTGCCCCCTCTCTCATTCATCTCTCTGTGACTTTCTCTCTCCCATCTCTCCCCGTCCTCTCTCTCATTTGTCACTGTTTCTGCCCCCCTCTCTCACTCATCTCTCTCTGTCTTACTCTCTCCCATCTCTCTCCGTCCTCTCTCTCATTTGTCACTGTTTCTGCCCCCCTCTCTCACTCATCTCTCTGTGACTTACTCTCTCCCATCTCTCTCCGTCCTCTCTCTCATTTGTCACTGTTTCTGCCCCCCTCTCTCACTCATCTCTCTGTGACTTCTCTCTCCCATCTCTCCCCGTCCTCTCTCTCATTTGTCACTGTTTCTGTCTACCTCTCTCATTCATCTCTCTGTGACTTTCTCTCTCCCATCTCTCCCCGTCCTCTCTCTCATTTGTCACTGTTTCTGCCCCCCTCTCTCACTCATCTCTCTCTGTCTTACTCTCTCCCATCTCTCCCCGTCCTCTCTCTCATTTGTCACTGTTTCTGTCCCCCTCTCTCACTCATCTCTCTGTGACTTACTCTCTCCCATCTCTCTCCGTCCTCTCTCTCATTTGTCACTGTTTCTGTCCCCCTCTCTCACTCATCTCTCTCTGACTTCTCTCTCCCATCACTCCCCGTCCTCTCTCTCATTTGTCACTGTTTCTGTCCCCCTCTCTCATTCATCTCTCTGTGACTTTCTCTCTCCCATCTCTCCCCGTCCCCTCTCTCATTTGTCACTGTTTCTGCCCCCCTCTCTCACTCATCTCTCTCTGTCTTACTCTCTCCCATCTCTCCCTGTCCTCTCTCTCATTTGTCACTGTTTCTGTCCCCCTCTCTCACTCATCTCTCTGTGACTTACTCTCTCCCATCTCTCTCCGTCCTCTCTCTCATTTGTCACTGTTTCTGTCCCCCTCTCTCACTCATCTCTCTGTCTTACTCTCTCCCATCTCTCTCCGTCCTCTCTCTCATTTGTCACTGTTTCTGTCCCCCTCTCTCAATCATCTCTCTGTCTTACTCTCTCCCATCTCTCTCCGTCCTCTCTCTCATTTGTCACTGTTTCTGTCCCCCTCTCTCACTCATCTCTCTGTGACTTACTCTCTCCCATCTCTCTCCGTCCTCTCTCTCATTTGTCACTGTTTCTGTCCCCCTCTCTCACTCATCTCTCTGTGACTTTCTCTCTCCCATCTCTCTCCGTCCTCTCTCTCATTTGTCACTGTTTCTGCCCCCCTCTCTCATTCATCTCTCTGTGACTTTCTCTCTCCCATCTCTCCCCGTCCTCTCTCTCATTTGTCACTGTTTCTGCCCCCCTCTCTCACTCATCTCTCTCTGTCTTACTCTCTCCCATCTCTCTCCGTCCTCTCTCTCATTTGTCACTGTTTCTGTCCCCCTCTCTCACTCATCTCTCTTTGACTTTCTCTCTCCCATCTCTCCCCGTCCTCTCTCTCATTTGTCACTGTTTCTGCCCCCCTCTCTCACTCATCTCTCTGTGACTTACTCTCTCCATCTCTCTCCGTCCTCTCTCTCATTTGTCACTGTTTCTGCCCCCCTCTCTCACTCATCTCTCTGTGACTTTCTCTCTCCCATCTCTCCCCGTCCTCTCTCTCATTTGTCACTGTTTCTGCCCCCCTCTCTCATTCATCTCTCTGTGACTTTCTCTCTCCCATCTCTCCCCGTCCTCTCTCTCATTTGTCACTGTTTCTGCCCCCCTCTCTCACTCATCTCTCTGTGACTTTCTCTCTCCCATCTCTCCCTGTCCTCTCTCTCATTTGTCACTGTTTCTGCCCCCCTCTCTCACTCATCTCTCTCTGACTTCTCTCTCCCATCTCTGTCCGTCCTCTCTCTCATTTGTCACTGTTTCTGCCCCCCTCTCTCACTCATCTCTCTGTCTTACTCTCTCCCATCTCTCCCTGTCCTCTCTCTCATTTGTCACTGTTTCTGCCCCACTCTCTCACTCATCTCTCTGTGACTTTCTCTCTCCCATCTCTCCCCGTCCTCTCTCTCATTTGTCACTGTTTCTGCCCCCCTCTCTCACTCATCTCTCTCTGACTTCTCTCTCCCATCTCTCTCCGTCCTCTCTCTCATTTGTCACTGTTTCTGCCCCCCTCTCTCACTCATCTCTCTGTCTTACTCTCTCCCATCTCTCGCTGTCCTCTCTCTCATTTGTCACTGTTTCTGCCCCCCTCTCTCACTCATCTCTCTGTGACTTTCTCTCTCCCATCTCTCCCCGTCCTCTCTCTCATTTGTCACTGTTTCTGCCCCCCTCTCTCACTCATCTCTCTGTGACTTTCTCTCTCCCATCTCTCCCCGTCCTCTCTCTCATTTGTCACTGTTTCTGCCCCCCTCTCTCACTCATCTCTCTCTGTCTTACTCTCTCCCATCTCTCCCTGTCCTCTCTCTCATTTGTCACTGTTTCTGTCCCCCTCTCTCACTCATCTCTCTGTGACTTACTCTCTCCCATCTCTCTCCGTCCTCTCTCTCATTTGTCACTGTTTCTGTCCCCCTCTCTCACTCATCTCTCTGTCTTACTCTCTCCCATCTCTCTCCGTCCTCTCTCTCATTTGTCACTGTTTCTGTCCCCCTCTCTCAATCATCTCTCTGTCTTACTCTCTCCCATCTCTCTCCGTCCTCTCTCTCATTTGTCACTGTTTCTGTCCCCCTCTCTCACTCATCTCTCTGTGACTTACTCTCTCCCATCTCTCTCCGTCCTCTCTCTCATTTGTCACTGTTTCTGTCCCCCTCTCTCACTCATCTTTCTGTGACTTTCTCTCTCCCATCTCTCTCCGTCCTCTCTCTCATTTGTCACTGTTTCTGCCCCCCTCTCTCATTCATCTCTCTGTGACTTTCTCTCTCCCATCTCTCCCCGTCCTCTCTCTCATTTGTCACTGTTTCTGCCCCCCTCTCTCACTCATCTCTCTCTGTCTTACTCTCTCCCATCTCTCTCCGTCCTCTCTCTCATTTGTCACTGTTTCTGTCCCCCTCTCTCACTCATCTCTCTTTGACTTTCTCTCTCCCATCTCTCCCCGTCCTCTCTCTCATTTGTCACTGTTTCTGCCCCCCTCTCTCACTCATCTCTCTGTGACTTACTCTCTCCCATCTCTCTCCGTCCTCTCTCTCATTTGTCACTGTTTCTGCCCCCCTCTCTCACTCATCTCTCTGTGACTTTCTCTCTCCCATCTCTCCCCGTCCTCTCTCTCATTTGTCACTGTTTCTGCCCACCTCTCTCATTCATCTCTCTGTGACTTTCTCTCTCCCATCTCTCCCCGTCCTCTCTCTCATTTGTCACTGTTTCTGCCCCCCTCTCTCACTCATCTCTCTGTGACTTTCTCTCTCCCATCTCTCCCTGTCCTCTCTCTCATTTGTCACTGTTTCTGCCCCCCTCTCTCACTCATCTCTCTCTGACTTCTCTCTCCCATCTCTCTCCGTCCTCTCTCTCATTTGTCACTGTTTCTGCCCCCCTCTCTCACTCATCTCTCTGTCTTACTCTCTCCCATCTCTCCCTGTCCTCTCTCTCATTTGTAACTGTTTCTGCCCCCCTCTCTCACTCATCTCTCTCTGTCTTACTCTCTCCCATCTCTCCCTGTCCTCTCTCTCATTTGTCACTGTTTCTGCCCCCCTCTCTCATTCATCTCTCTGTGACTTTCTCTCTCCCATCTCTCCCCGTCCTCTCTCTCATTTGTCACTGTTTCTGCCCCCCTCTCTCACTCATCTCTCTGTGACTTTCTCTCTCCCATCTATCCCAGTCCTCTCTCTCATTTGTCACTGTTTCTGCCCCCCTCTCTCATTCATCTCTCTGTGACTTTCTCTCTCCCATCTCTCTCCGTCCTCTCTCTCATTTGTCACTGTTTCTGCCCCCCTCTCTCATTCATCTCTCTGTGACTTTCTCTCTCCCATCTCTCTCCGTCCTCTCTCTCATTTGTAACTGTTTCTGCCCCCCTCTCTCACTCATCTCTCTCTGTCTTACTCTCTCCCATCTCTCCCTGTCCTCTCTCTCATTTGTCACTGTTTCTGTCCCCCTCTCTCACTCATCTCTCTGTGACTTACTCTCTCCCATCTCTCTCCGTCCTCTCTCTCATTTGTCACTGTTTCTGTCCCCCTCTCTCACTCATCTCTCTGTCTTACTCTCTCCCATCTCTCTCCGTCCTCTCTCTCATTTGTCACTGTTTCTGTCCCCCTCTCTCAATCATCTCTCTGTCTTACTCTCTCCCATCTCTCTCCGTCCTCTCTCTCATTTGTCACTGTTTCTGTCCCCCTCTCTCACTCATCTCTCTGTGACTTACTCTCTCCCATCTCTCTCCGTCCTCTCTCTCATTTGTCACTGTTTCTGTCCCCCTCTCTCACTCATCTTTCTGTGACTTTCTCTCTCCCATCTCTCTCCGTCCTCTCTCTCATTTGTCACTGTTTCTGCCCCCCTCTCTCATTCATCTCTCTGTGACTTTCTCTCTCCCATCTCTCCCCGTCCTCTCTCTCATTTGTCACTGTTTCTGCCCCCCTCTCTCACTCATCTCTCTCTGTCTTACTCTCTCCCATCTCTCTCCGTCCTCTCTCTCATTTGTCACTGTTTCTGTCCCCCTCTCTCACTCATCTCTCTTTGACTTTCTCTCTCCCATCTCTCCCCGTCCTCTCTCTCATTTGTCACTGTTTCTGCCCCCCTCTCTCACTCATCTCTCTGTGACTTACTCTCTCCCATCTCTCTCCGTCCTCTCTCTCATTTGTCACTGTTTCTGCCCCCCTCTCTCACTCATCTCTCTGTGACTTTCTCTCTCCCATCTCTCCCAGTCCTCTCTCTCATTTGTCACTGTTTCTGCCCCCCTCTCTCATTCATCTCTCTGTGACTTTCTCTCTCCAAACTCTCTCCGTCCTCTCTCTCATTTGTCACTGTTTCTGCCCCCCTCTCTCACTCATCTCTCTGTGACTTTCTCTCTCCCATCTCTCCCTGTCCTCTCTCTCATTTGTCACTGTTTCTGCCCCCCTCTCTCACTCATCTCTCTCTGACTTCTCTCTCCCATCTCTCTCCGTCCTCTCTCTCATTTGTCACTGTTTCTGCCCCCCTCTCTCACTCATCTCTCTGTCTTACTCTCTCCCATCTCTCCCTGTCCTCTCTCTCATTTGTCACTGTTTCTGCCCCCCTCTCTCACTCATCTCTCTGTGACTTTCTCTCTCCCATCTCTCCCCGTCCTCTCTCTCATTTGTCACTGTTTCTGCCCCCCTCTCTCACTCATCTCTCTCTGACTTCTCTCTCCCATCTCTCCCCGTCCTCTCTCTCATTTGTCACTGTTTCTGTCCCCCTCTCTCACTCATCTCTCTGACTTACTCTCTCCCATCTCTCTCCGTCCTCTCTCTCATTTGTCACTGTTTCTGTCCCCCTCTCTCACTCATCTCTCTGTGACTTTCTCTCTCCCATCTCTCTCCGTCCTCTCTCTCATTTGTCACTGTTTCTGCCCCCTCTCTCATTCATCTCTCTGTGACTTTCTCTCTCCCATCTCTCCCCGTCCTCTCTCTCATTTGTCACTGTTTCTGCCCCCTCTCTTACTCATCTCTCTCTGTCTTACTCTCTCCCATCTCTCTCCGTCCTCTCTCTCATTTGTCACTGTTTCTGCCCCCCTCTCTCACTCATCTCTCTGTGACTTACTCTCTCCCATCTCTCTCCGTCCTCTCTCTCATTTGTCACTGTTTCTGCCCCCCTCTCTCACTCATCTCTCTGTGACTTCTCTCTCCCATCTCTCCCCGTCCTCTCTCTCATTTGTCACTGTTTCTGTCCCCCTCTCTCATTCATCTCTCTGTGACTTTCTCACTCCCATCTCTCCCCGTCCTCTCTCTCATTTGTCACTGTTTCTGCCCCCCTCTCTCACTCATCTCTCTCTGTCTTACTCTCTCCCATCTCTCCCTGTCCTCTCTCTCATTTGTCACTGTTTCTGTCCCCCTCTCTCACTCATCTCTCTGTGACTTACTCTCTCCCATCTCTCTCCGTCCTCTCTCTCATTTGTCACTGTTTCTGTCCCCCTCTCTCACTCATCTCTCTCTGACTTCTCTCTCCCATCTCTCCCCGTCCTCTCTCTCATTTGTCACTGTTTCTGTCCCCCTCTCTCATTCATCTCTCTGTGACTTTCTCTCTCCCATCTCTCCCCGTCCCCTCTCTCATTTGTCACTGTTTCTGCCCCCCTCTCTCACTCATCTCTCTCTGTCTTACTCTCTCCCATCTCTCCCTGTCCTCTCTCTCATTTGTCACTGTTTCTGTCCCCCTCTCTCACTCATCTCTCTGTGACTTACTCTCTCCCATCTCTCTCCGTCCTCTCTCTCATTTGTCACTGTTTCTGTCCCCCTCTCTCACTCATCTCTCTGTCTTACTCTCTCCCATCTCTCTCCGTCCTCTCTCTCATTTGTCACTGTTTCTGTCCCCCTCTCTCAATCATCTCTCTGTCTTACTCTCTCCCATCTCTCTCCGTCCTCTCTCTCATTTGTCACTGTTTCTGTCCCCCTCTCTCACTCATCTCTCTGTGACTTACTCTCTCCCATCTCTCTCCGTCCTCTCTCTCATTTGTCACTGTTTCTGTCCCCCTCTCTCACTCATCTCTCTGTGACTTTCTCTCTCCCATCTCTCTCCGTCCTCTCTCTCATTTGTCACTGTTTCTGCCCCCCTCTCTCATTCATCTCTCTGTGACTTTCTCTCTCCCATCTCTCCCCGTCCTCTCTCTCATTTGTCACTGTTTCTGCCCCCCTCTCTCACTCATCTCTCTCTGTCTTACTCTCTCCCATCTCTCTCCGTCCTCTCTCTCATTTGTCACTGTTTCTGTCCCCCTCTCTCACTCATCTCTCTTTGACTTTCTCTCTCCCATCTCTCCCCGTCCTCTCTCTCATTTGTCACTGTTTCTGCCCCCCTCTCTCACTCATCTCTCTGTGACTTACTCTCTCCCATCTCTCTCCGTCCTCTCTCTCATTTGTCACTGTTTCTGCCCCCCTCTCTCACTCATCTCTCTGTGACTTTCTCTCTCCCAGCTCTCCCCGTCCTCTCTCTCATTTGTCACTGTTTCTGCCCCCCTCTCTCATTCATCTCTCTGTGACTTTCTCTCTCCCATCTCTCCCCGTCCTCTCTCTCATTTGTCACTGTTTCTGCCCCCCTCTCTCACTCATCTCTCTGTGACTTTCTCTCTCCCATCTCTCCCTGTCCTCTCTCTCATTTGTCACTGTTTCTGCCCCCCTCTCTCACTCATCTCTCTCTGACTTCTCTCTCCCATCTCTCTCCGTCCTCTCTCTCATTTGTCACTGTTTCTGCCCCCCTCTCTCACTCATCTCTCTGTCTTACTCTCTCCCATCTCTCCCTGTCCTCTCTCTCATTTGTCACTGTTTCTGCCCCACTCTCTCACTCATCTCTCTGTGACTTTCTCTCTCCCATCTCTCCCCGTCCTCTCTCTCATTTGTCACTGTTTCTGCCCCCCTCTCTCACTCATCTCTCTCTGACTTCTCTCTCCCATCTCTCTCCGTCCTCTCTCTCATTTGTCACTGTTTCTGCCCCCCTCTCTCACTCATCTCTCTGTCTTACTCTCTCCCATCTCTCGCTGTCCTCTCTCTCATTTGTCACTGTTTCTGCCCCCCTCTCTCACTCATCTCTCTGTGACTTTCTCTCTCCCATCTCTCCCCGTCCTCTCTCTCATTTGTCACTGTTTCTGCCCCCCTCTCTCACTCATCTCTCTGTGACTTTCTCTCTCCCATCTCTCCCCGTCCTCTCTCTCATTTGTCACTGTTTCTGCCCCCCTCTCTCACTCATCTCTCTCTGTCTTACTCTCTCCCATCTCTCCCTGTCCTCTCTCTCATTTGTCACTGTTTCTGGCCCCCTCTCTCACTCATCTCTCTGTGACTTACTCTCTCCCATCTCTCTCCGTCCTCTCTCTCATTTGTCACTGTTTCTGTCCCCCTCTCTCACTCATCTCTCTGTCTTACTCTCTCCCATCTCTCCCCGTCCTCTCTCTCATTTGTCACTGTTTCTGTCCCCCTCTCTCAATCATCTCTCTGTCTTACTCTCTCCCATCTCTCTCCGTCCTCTCTCTCATTTGTCACTGTTTCTGTCCCCCTCTCTCACTCATCTCTCTGTGACTTACTCTCTCCCATCTCTCTCCGTCCTCTCTCTCATTTGTCACTGTTTCTGTCCCCCTCTCTCACTCATCTTTCTGTGACTTTCTCTCTCCCATCTCTCTCCGTCCTCTCTCTCATTTGTCACTGTTTCTGCCCCCCTCTCTCATTCATCTCTCTGTGACTTTCTCTCTCCCATCTCTCCCCGTCCTCCCTCTCATTTGTCACTGTTTCTGCCCCCCTCTCTCACTCATCTCTCTCTGTCTTACTCTCTCCCATCTCTCTCCGTCCTCTCTCTCATTTGTCACTGTTTCTGTCCCCCTCTCTCACTCATCTCTCTTTGACTTTCTCTCTCCCATCTCTCCCCGTCCTCTCTCTCATTTGTCACTGTTTCTGCCCCCCTCTCTCACTCATCTCTCTGTGACTTACTCTCTCCCATCTCTCTCCGTCCTCTCTCTCATTTGTCACTGTTTCTGCCCCCCTCTCTCACTCATCTCTCTGTGACTTTCTCTCTCCCATCTCTCCCAGTCCTCTCTCTCATTTGTCACTGTTTCTGCCCCCCTCTCTCATTCATCTCTCTGTGACTTTCTCTCTCCCATCTCTCTCCGTCCTCTCTCTCATTTGTCACTGTTTCTGCCCCCCTCTCTCACTCATCTCTCTGTGACTTTCTCTCTCCCATCTCTCCCCGTCCTCTCTCTCATTTGTCACTGTTTCTGCCCCCCTCTCTCACTCATCTCTCTCTGACTTCTCTCTCCCATCTCTCTCCGTCCTCTCTCTCATTTGTCACTGTTTCTGCCCCCCTCTCTCACTCATCTCTCTGTCTTACTCTCTCCCATCTCTCCCTGTCCTCTCTCTCATTTGTCACTGTTTCTGCCCCCCTCTCTCACTCATCTCTCTGTGACTTTCTCTCTCCCATCTCTCCCCGTCCTCTCTCTCATTTGTCACTGTTTCTGCCCCCCTCTCTCACTCATCTCTCTCTGACTTCTCTCTCCCATCTCTCCCCGTCCTCTCTCTCATTTGTCACTGTTTCTGCCCCCCTCTCTCAATCATCTCTCTGTCTTACTCTCTCCCATCTCTCGCTGTCCTCTCTCTCATTTGTCACTGTTTCTGCCCCCCTCTCTCACTCATCTCTCTGTGACTTTCTCTCTCCCATCTCTCCCCGTCCTCTCTCTCATTTGTCACTGTTTCTGCCCCCCTCTCTCACTCATCTCTCTGTGACTTTCTCTCTCCCATCTCTCCCCGTCCTCTCTCTCATTTGTCACTGTTTCTGCCCCCCTCTCTCACTCATCTCTCTGTGACTTTCTCTCTCCTATCTCTCTCCGTCCTCTCTCTCATTTGTCACTGTTTCTGTCCCCCTCTCTCACTCATCTCTCTGTGACTTACTCTCTCCCATCTCTCTCCGTCCTCTCTCTCATTTGTCACTGTTTCTGCCCCCCTCTCTCACTCATCTCTCTCTGACTTCTCTCTCCCATCTCTCCCCGTCCTCTCTCTCATTTGTCACTGTTTCTGTCCCCCTCTCTCACTCATCTCTCTGTGACTTACTCTCTCCCATCTCTCTCCGTCCTCTCTCTCATTTGTCACTGTTTCTGCCCCCCTCTCTCACTCATCTCTCTCTGACTTCTCTCTCCCATCTCTCCCCGTCCTCTCTCTCATTTGTCACTGTTTCTGCCCCCCTCTCTCACTCATCTCTCTATGTCTTACTCTCTCCCATCTCTCCCCGTCCTCTCTCTCATTTGTCACTGTTTCTGCCCCCCTCTCTCACTCATCTCTCTGTGACTTTCTCTCTCCCATCTCTCCCCGTCCTCTCTCTCATTTGTCACTGTTTCTGCCCCCCTCTCTCACTCATCTCTCTGTGACTTTCTCTCTCCCATCTCTCTCCGTCCTCTCTCTCATTTGTCACTGTTTCTGTCCCCCTCTCTCACTCATCTCTCTGTGACTTACTCTCTCCCATCTCTCTCCGTCCTCTCTCTCATTTGTCACTGTTTCTGCCCCCCTCTCTCACTCATCTCTCTCTGTGACTTACTCTCTCCCATCTCTCCCCGTCCTCTCTCTCATTTGTCACTGTTTCTGTCCCCCTCTCTCACTCATCTCTCTCTGACTTCTCTCTCCCATCTCTCCCCGTCCTCTGTCTCATTTGTCACTGTTTCTGCCCCCTCTCTCACTCATCTCTCTCTGACTTCTCTCTCCCATCTCTCCCCGTCCTCTCTCTCATTTGTCACTGTTTCTGTCCCCCTCTCTCATTCATCTCTCTGTCTTAATCTCTCCCATCTCTCCCCGTCCTCTCTCTCATTTGTCACTGTTTCTGCCCCCCTCTCTCACTCATCTCTCTCTGTGACTTTCTCTCTCCCATCTCTCCCCGTCCTCTCTCTCATTTGTCACTGTTTCTGCCCCCCTCTCTCACTCATCTCTCTCTGACTTCTCTCTCCCATCTCTCCCCGTCCTCTCTCTCATTTGTCACTGTTTCTGCCCCCTCTCTCACTCATCTCTCTCTGTGACTTACTCTCTCCCATCTCTCCCCGTCCTCTCTCTCATTTGTCACTGTTTCTGCCCCCCTCTCTCACTCATCTCTCTCTGTGACTTTCTCTCTCCCATCTCTCCCCGTCCTCTCTCTCATTTGTCACTGTTTCTGCCCCCCTCTCTCACTCATCTCTCTCTGACTTCTCTCTCCCATCTCTCCCCGTCCTCTCTCTCATTTGTCACTGTTTCTGCCCCCCTCTCTCACTCATCTCTCTGTGACTTTCTCTCTCCCATCTCTCCCCGTCCTCTCTGTCATTTGTCACTGTTTCTGCCCCCCCTCTCTCACTCATCTCTCTGTGACTTTCTCTCTCCCATCTCTCTCCGTCCTCTCTCTCATTTGTCACTGTTTCTGTCCCCCTCTCTCACTCATCTCTCTGTGACTTACTCTCTCCCATCTCTCTCCGTCCTCTCTCTCATTTGTCACTGTTTCTGCCCCCCTCTCTCACTCATCTCTCTCTGACTTCTCTCTCCCATCTCTCCCCGTCCTCTCTCTCATTTGTCACTGTTTCTGTCCCCCTCTCTCACTCATCTCTCTGTGACTTACTCTCTCCCATCTCTCTCCGTCCTCTCTCTCATTTGTCACTGTTTCTGCCCCCCTCTCTCACTCATCTCTCTCTGACTTCTCTCTCCCATCTCTCCCCGTCCTCTCTCTCATTTGTCACTGTTTCTGCCCCCCTCTCTCACTCATCTCTCTCTGTCTTACTCTCTCCCATCTCTCCCCGTCCTCTCTCTCATTTGTCACTGTTTCTGCCCCCCTCTCTCACTCATCTCTCTGTGACTTTCTCTCTCCCATCTCTCCCCGTCCTCTCTCTCATTTGTCACTGTTTCTGCCCCCCTCTCTCACTCATCTCTCTGTGACTTTCTCTCTCCCATCTCTCTCCGTCCTCTCTCTCATTTGTCACTGTTTCTGTCCCCCTCTCTCACTCATCTCTCTGTGACTTACTCTCTCCCATCTCTCTCCGTCCTCTCTCTCATTTGTCACTGTTTCTGCCCCCCTCTCTCACTCATCTCTCTCTGACTTCTCTCTCCCATCTCTCCCCGTCCTCTCTCTCATTTGTCACTGTTTCTGCCCCCCTCTCTCACTCATCTCTCTCTGACTTCTCTCTCCCATCTCTCCCCGTCCTCTCTCTCATTTGTCACTGTTTCTGTCCCCCTCTCTCATTCATCTCTCTGTCTTACTCTCTCCCATCTCTCCCCGTCCTCTCTCTCATTTGTCACTGTTTCTGCCCCCCTCTCTCACTCATCTCTCTCTGTGACTTTCTCTCTCCCATCTCTCCTCGTCCTCTCTCTCATTTGTCACTGTTTCTGCCCCCCTCTCTCACTCATCTCTCTCTGACTTCTCTCTCCCATCTCTCTCCGTCCTCTCTCTCATTTGTCACTGTTTCTGCCCCCCTCTCTCACTCATCTCTCTCTGTGACTTACTCTCTCCCATCTCTCCCCGTCCTCTCTCTCATTTGTCACTGTTTCTGCCCCCCTCTCTCACTCATCTCTCTCTGACTTCTCTCTCCATCTCTCCCCGTCCTCTCTCTCATTTGTCACTGTTTCTGCCCCCCTCTCTCACTCATCTCTCTCTGTGACTTACTCTCTCCCATCTCTCCCCGTCCTCTCTCTCATTTGTCACTGTTTCTGCCCCCCTCTCTCACTCATCTCTCTGTGACTTTCTCTCTCCCATCTCTCCCCGTCCTCTCTCTCATTTGTCACTGTTTCTGCCCCCCTCTCTCACTCATCTCTCTGTGACTTTCTCTCTCCCATCTCTCTCCGTCCTCTCTCTCATTTGTCACTGTTTCTGTCCCCCTCTCTCACTCATCTCTCTGTGACTTACTCTCTCCCATCTCTCTCCGTCCTCTCTCTCATTTGTCACTGTTTCTGCCCCCCTCTCTCACTCATCTCTCTCTGACTTCTCTCTCCCATCTCTCCCCGTCCTCTCTCTCATTTGTCACTGTTTCTGTCCCCCTCTCTCACTCATCTCTCTGTGACTTACTCTCTCCCATCTCTCTCCGTCCTCTCTCTCATTTGTCACTGTTTCTGCCCCCCTCTCTCACTCATCTCTCTCTCTCTGTCTTACTCTCTCCCATCTCTCCCCGTCCTCTCTCTCATTTGTCACTGTTTCTGCCCCCCTCTCTCACTCATCTCTCTCTGTGACTTACTCTCTCCCACCTCTCCCCGTCCTCTCTCTCATTTGTCACTGTTTCTGCCCCCCTCTCTCACTCATCTCTCTGTGACTTACTCTCTCCCATCTCTCTCCGTCCTCTCTCTCATTTGTCACTGTTTCTGCCCCCCTCTCTCATTCATCTCTCTGTGACTTTCTCTCTCCCATCTCTACCCGTCCTCTCTCTCATTTGTCACTGTTTCTGCCCCCCTCTCTCACTCATCTCTCTGTGACTTTCTCTCTCCCATCTCTCCCCGTCCTCTCTCTCATTTGTCACTGTTTCTGCCCCCCTCTCTCACTCATCTCTCTGTGACTTACTCTCTCCCATCTCTCTCCGTCCTCTCTCTCATTTGTCACTGTTTCTGCCCCCCTCTCTCACTCATCTCTCTGTGACTTTCTCTCTCCCATCTCTCCCCGTCCTCTCTCTCATTTGTCACTGTTTCTGCCCCCCTCTCTCATTCATCTCTCTGTGACTTTCTCTCTCCCATCTCTCCCCGTCCTCTCTCTCATTTGTCACTGTTTCTGCCCCCCTCTCTCACTCATCTCTCTGTGACTTTCTCTCTCCCATCTCTCCCTGTCCTCTCTCTCATTTGTCACTGTTTCTGCCCCCCTCTCTCACTCATCTCTCTCTGACTTCTCTCTCCCATCTCTCCCCGTCCTCTCTCTCATTTGTCACTGTTTCTGCCCCCCTCTCTCACTCATCTCTCTGTCTTACTCTCTCCCATCTCTCCCTGTCCTCTCTCTCATTTGTCACTGTTTCTGCCCCCCTCTCTCACTCATCTCTCTGTGACTTTCTCTCTCCCATCTCTCCCCGTCCTCTCTCTCATTTGTCACTGTTTCTGCCCCCCTCTCTCACTCATCTCTCTCTGACTTCTCTCTCCCATCTCTCCCCGTCCTCTCTCTCATTTGTCACTGTTTCTGCCCCCCTCTCTCACTCATCTCTCTGTCTTACTCTCTCCCATCTCTCGCTGTCCTCTCTCTCATTTGTCACTGTTTCTGCCCCCCTCTCTCACTCATCTCTCTGTGACTTTCTCTCTCCCATCTCTCCCCGTCCTCTCTCTCATTTGTCACTGTTTCTGCCCCCCTCTCTCACTCATCTCTCTGTGACTTTCTCTCTCCCATCTCTCTCCGTCCTCTCTCTCATTTGTCACTGTTTCTGTCCCCCTCTCTCACTCATCTCTCTGTGACTTACTCTCTCCTATCTCTCTCCGTCCTCTCTCTCATTTGTCACTGTTTCTGCCCCCCTCTCTCACTCATCTCTCTCTGACTTCTCTCTCCCATCTCTCCCCGTCCTCTCTCTCATTTGTCACTGTTTCTGTCCCCCTCTCTCACTCATCTCTCTGTGACTTACTCTCTCCCATCTCTCTCCGTCCTCTCTCTCATTTGTCACTGTTTCTGCCCCCCTCTCTCACTCATCTCTCTCTGACTTCTCTCTCCCATCTCTCCCCGTCCTCTCTCTCATTTGTCACTGTTTCTGCCCCCCTCTCTCACTCATCTCTCTCTGTCTTACTCTCTCCCATCTCTCCCCGTCCTCTCTCTCATTTGTCACTGTTTCTGCCCCCCTCTCTCACTCATCTCTCTGTGACTTTCTCTCTCCCATCTCTCCCCGTCCTCTCTCTCATTTGTCACTGTTTCTGCCCCCCTCTCTCACTCATCTCTCTGTGACTTTCTCTCTCCCATCTCTCCCAGTCCTCTCTCTCATTTGTCACTGTTTCTGTCCCCCTCTCTCACTCATCTCTCTGTGAATTACTCTCTCCCATCTCTCTCCGTCCTCTCTCTCATTTGTCACTGTTTCTGCCCCCCTCTCTCACTCATCTCTCTCTGTGACTTACTCTCTCCCATCTCTCCCCGTCCTCTCTCTCATTTGTCACTGTTTCTGCCCCCCTCTCTCACTCATCTCTCTCTGACTTCTCTCTCCCATCTCTCCCCGTCCTCTCTCTCATTTGTCACTGTTTCTGCCCCCCTCTCTCACTCATCTCTCTCTGACTTCTCTCTCCCATCTCTCCCCGTCCTCTCTCTCATTTGTCACTGTTTCTGCCCCCCTCTCTCACTCATCTCTCTGTGACTTTCTCTCTCCCATCTCTCCCCGTCCTCTCTCTCATTTGTCACTGTTTCTGCCCCCCTCTCTCACTCATCTCTCTGTGACTTTCTCTCTCCCATCTCTCCCCGTCCTCTCTCTCATTTGTCACTGTTTCTGCCCCCCTCTCTCACTCATCTCTCTGTGACTTTCTCTCTCCCATCTCTCTCCGTCCTCTCTCTCATTTGTCACTGTTTCTGTCCCCCTCTCTCACTCATCTCTCTGTGACTTACTCTCTCCCATCTCTCTCCGTCCTCTCTCTCATTTGTCACTGTTTCTGCCCCCCTCTCTCACTCATCTCTCTCTGACTTCTCTCTCCCATCTCTCCCCGTCCTCTCTCTCATTTGTCACTGTTTCTGTCCCCCTCTCTCACTCATCTCTCTGTGACTTACTCTCTCCCATCTCTCTCCGTCCTCTCTCTCATTTGTCACTGTTTCTGCCCCCCTCTCTCACTCATCTCTCTCTGACTTCTCTCTCCCATCTCTCCCCGTCCTCTCTCTCATTTGTCACTGTTTCTGCCCCCCTCTCTCACTCATCTCTCTCTGTCTTACTCTCTCCCATCTCTCCCCGTCCTCTCTCTCATTTGTCACTGTTTCTGCCCCCCTCTCTCACTCATCTCTCTGTGACTTTCTCTCTCCCATCTCTCCCCGTCCTCTCTCTCATTTGTCACTGTTTCTGCCCCCCTCTCTCACTCATCTCTCTGTGACTTTCTCTCTCCCATCTCTCTCCGTCCTCTCTCTCATTTGTCACTGTTTCTGTCCCCCTCTCTCACTCATCTCTCTGTGACTTACTCTCTCCCATCTCTCTCCGTCCTCTCTCTCATTTGTCACTGTTTCTGTCCCCCTCTCTCACTCATCTCTCTGTGACTTACTCTCTCCCATCTCTCTCCGTCCTCTCTCTCATTTGTCACTGTTTCTGCCCCCCTCTCTCACTCATCTCTCTCTGTGACTTACTCTCTCCCACCTCTCCCCGTCCTCTCTCTCATTTGTCACTGTTTCTGCCCCCCTCTCTCACTCATCTCTCTGTGACTTACTCTCTCCCATCTCTCTCCGTCCTCTCTCTCATTTGTCACTGTTTCTGCCCCCCTCTCTCATTCATCTCTCTGTGACTTTCTCTCTCCCATCCCTACCCGTCCTCTCTCTCATTTGTCACTGTTTCTGCCCCCCTCTCTCACTCATCTCTCTCTGACTTCTCTCTCCCATCTCTCCCCGTCCTCTCTCTCATTTGTCACTGTTTCTGCCCCCTCTCTCACTCATCTCTCTCTGTCTTACTCTCTCCCATCTCTCCCCGTCCTCTCTCTCATTTGTCACTGTTTCTGCCCCCCTCTCTCACTCATCTCTCTCTGACTTCTCTCTCCCATCTCTCCCCGTCCTCTCTCTCATTTGTCACTGTTTCTGCCCCCCTCTCTCACTCATCTCTCTGTCTTACTCTCTCCCATCTCTCCCTGTCCTCTCTCTCATTTGTCACTGTTTCTGCCCCCCTCTCTCACTCATCTCTCTGTGACTTTCTCTCTCCCATCTCTCCCCGTCCTCTCTCTCATTTGTCACTGTTTCTGCCCCCCTCTCTCACTCATCTCTCTGTCTTACTCTCTCCCATCTCTCCCTGTCCTCTCTCTCATTTGTCACTGTTTCTGCCCCCCTCTCTCACTCATCTCTCTGTGACTTTCTCTCTCCCATCTCTCCCCGTCCTCTCTCTCATTTGTCACTGTTTCTGCCCCCCTCTCTCACTCATCTCTCTCTGTCTTACTCTCTCCCATCTCTCCCCGTCCTCTCTCTCATTTGTCACTGTTTCTGCCCCCCTCTCTCACTCATCTCTCTGTGACTTTCTCTCTCCCATCTCTCCCCGTCCTCTCTCTCATTTGTCACTGTTTCTGCCCCCCTCTCTCACTCATCTCTCTGTGACTTTCTCTCTCCCATCTCTCCCCGTCCTCTCTCTCATTTGTCACTGTTTCTGCCCCCCTCTCTCACTCATCTCTCTGTGACTTTCTCTCTCCCATCTCTCTCCGTCCTCTCTCTCATTTGTCACTGTTTCTGTCCCCCTCTCTCACTCATCTCTCTGTGACTTACTCTCTCCCATCTCTCTCCGTCCTCTCTCTCATTTGTCACTGTTTCTGCCCCCCTCTCTCACTCATCTCTCTCTGACTTCTCTCTCCCATCTCTCCCCGTCCTCTCTCTCATTTGTCACTGTTTCTGCCCCCCTCTCTCACTCATCTCTCTCTGTCTTACTCTCTCCCATCTCTCCCCGTCCTCTCTCTCATTTGTCACTGTTTCTGCCCCCCTCTCTCACTCATCTCTCTGTGACTTTCTCTCTCCCATCTCTCCCCGTCCTCTCTCTCATTTGTCACTGTTTCTGCCCCCCTCTCTCACTCATCTCTCTGTGACTTTCTCTCTCCCATCTCTCTCCGTCCTCTCTCTCATTTGTCACTGTTTCTGTCCCCCTCTCTCACTCATCTCTCTGTGACTTACTCTCTCCCATCTCTCTCCGTCCTCTCTCTCATTTGTCACTGTTTCTGCCCCCCTCTCTCACTCATCTCTCTCTGTGACTTACTCTCTCCCATCTCTCCCCGTCCTCTCTCTCATTTGTCACTGTTTCTGCCCCCCTCTCTCACTCATCTCTCTCTGACTTCTCTCTCCCATCTCTCCCCGTCCTCTCTCTCATTTGTCACTGTTTCTGCCCCCCTCTCTCACTCATCTCTCTCTGACTTCTCTCTCCCATCTCTACCCGTCCTCTCTCTCATTTGTCACTGTTTCTGTCCCCCTCTCTCATTCATCTCTCTGTCTTACTCTCTCCCATCTCTCCCCGTCCTCTCTCTCATTTGTCACTGTTTCTGCCCCCCCTCTCTCACTCATCTCTCTCTGTGACTTTCTCTCTCCCATCTCTCCCCGTCCTCTCTCTCATTTGTCACTGTTTCTGCCCCCCTCTCTCACTCATCTCTCTCTGACTTCTCTCTCCCATCTCTCCCCGTCCTCTCTCTCATTTGTCACTGTTTCTGCCCCCCTCTCTCACTCATCTCTCTCTGTGACTTACTCTCTCCCATCTCTCCCCGTCCTCTCTCTCATTTGTCACTGTTTCTGCCCCCCTCTCTCACTCATCTCTCTCTGACTTCTCTCACCCATCTCTCCCCGTCCTCTCTCTCATTTGTCACTGTTTCTGCCCCCCTCTCTCACTCATCTCTCTCTGTGACTTACTCTCTCCCATCTCTCCCCGTCCTCTCTCTCATTTGTCACTGTTTCTGCCCCCCTCTCTCACTCATCTCTCTCTGACTTCTCTCTCCCATCTCTCCCCGTCCTCTCTCTCATTTGTCACTGTTTCTGCCCCCCTCTCTCACTCATCTCTCTCTGTCTTACTCTCTCCCATCTCTCCCCGTCCTCTCTCTCATTTGTCACTGTTTCTGCCCCCCTCTCTCACTCATCTCTCTCTGTGACTTACTCTCTCCCACCTCTCCCCGTCCTCTCTCTCATTTGTCACTGTTTCTGCCCCCCTCTCTCACTCATCTCTCTGTGACTTACTCTCTCCCATCTCTCTCCGTCCTCTCTCTCATTTGTCATTGTTTCTGCCCCCCTCTCTCATTCATCTCTCTGTGACTTTCTCTCTCCCATCTCTACCCGTCCTCTCTCTCATTTGTCACTGTTTCTGCCCCCCTCTCTCACTCATCTCTCTCTGACTTCTCTCTCCCATCTCTCCCCGTCCTCTCTCTCATTTGTCACTGTTTCTGCCCCCCTCTCTCACTCATCTCTCTCTGTTTTACTCTCTCCCATCTCTCCCCGTCCTCTCTCTCATTTGTCACTGTTTCTGCCCCCCTCTCTCACTCATCTCTCTCTGACTTCTCTCTCCCATCTCTCCCCGTCCTCTCTCTCATTTGTCACTGTTTCTGCCCCCCTCTCTCACTCATCTCTCTGTCTTACTCTCTCCCATCTCTCCCTGTCCTCTCTCTCATTTGTCACTGTTTCTGCCCCCCTCTCTCACTCATCTCTCTGTGACTTTCTCTCTCCCATCTCTCCCCGTCCTCTCTCTCATTTGTCACTGTTTCTGCCCCCCTCTCTCACTCATCTCTCTGTCTTACTCTCTCCCATCTCTCCCTGTCCTCTCTCTCATTTGTCACTGTTTCTGCCCCCCTCTCTCACTCATCTCTCTGTGACTTTCTCTCTCCCATCTCTCCCCGTCCTCTCTCTCATTTGTCACTGTTTCTGCCCCCCTCTCTCACTCATCTCTCTCTGTCTTACTCTCTCCCATCTCTCCCCGTCCTCTCTCTCATTTGTCACTGTTTCTGCCCCCCTCTCTCATTCATCTCTCTGTGACTTTCTCTCTCCCATCTCTCTCCGTCCTCTCTCTCATTTGTCACTGTTTCTGTCCCCCTCTCTCACTCATCTCTCTCTGTGACTTTCTCTCTCCCATCTCTCCCTGTCCTCTCTCTCATTTGTCACTGTTTCTGCCCCCCTCACTCACTCATCTCTCTCTGACTTCTCTCTCCCATCTCTCCCTGTCCTCTCTCTCATTTGTCACTGTTTCTGCCCCCCTCTCTCACTCATCTCTCTCTGACTTCTCTCTCCCATCTCTCCCCGTCCTCTCTCTCATTTGTCACTGTTTCTGCCCCCCTCTCTCACTCATCTCTCTGTCTTACTCTCTCCCATCTCTCCCTGTCCTCTCTCTCATTTGTCACTGTTTCTGCCCCCCTCTCTCACTCATCTCTCTGTGACTTTCTCTCTCCCATCTCTCCCCGTCCTCTCTCTCATTTGTCACTGTTTCTGCCCCCCTCTCTCACTCATCTCTCTCTGTCTTACTCTCTCCCATCTCTCCCCGTCCTCTCTCTCATTTGTCACTGTTTCTGCCCCCCTCTCTCATTCATCTCTCTGTGACTTTCTCTCTCCCATCTCTCCCCGTCCTCTCTCTCATTTGTCACTGTTTCTGCCCCCCTCTCTCACTCATTTCTCTCTGTCTTACTCTCTCCCATCTCTCCCCGTCCTCTCTCTCATTTGTCACTGTTTCTGCCCCCCTCTCTCATTCATCTCTCTGTGACTTTCTCTCTCCCATCTCTCTCCGTCCTCTCTCTCATTTGTCACTGTTTCTGTCCCCCTCTCTCACTCATCTCTCTCTGTGACTTTCTCTCTCCCATCTCTCCCTGTCCTCTCTCTCATTTGTCACTGTTTCTGCCCCCCTCTCTCACTCATCTCTCTCTGACTTCTCTCTCCCATCTCTCCCCGTCCTCTCTCTCATTTGTCACTGTTTCTGCCCCCCTCTCTCACTCATCTCTCTGTGACTTACTCTCTCCCATCTCTCTCCGTCCTCTCTCCCATCTCTGTTTCTCTCTTTGTCTCTTTCTCTCAACTCCTATTCTCTCTCTCTCTCTCTCTCTCTCTCTCTCTGTGTCTCTCTCTCTCTCTCTCTCTCTCCCTTCAATCTCTGATTCTGTCTCTCTCTCATCTGATTACATTCTATCTCTCCCATCTCTATATCCTTTTTTATTTGTATCTCTCATCTCTCTCTCTCTCTCTCTTTCTCTCTCTTCCCATCTCTCTCTGTCTGTCTACGGTACTTTCTCTGTTTCTGTCCCATCACTATCTCTCTTAGTCTCTCTCTCTCTCTCTCTCAACTTTCATTGTTTCTGTCTCTCTCTGCGTGGCTTTCACTTTTCAATCTCTGATTCTGTCTCTCTCATCTCCTTCCTGCTGTCTCTATCTCCTCTGTCTCTCTCTCCCTCCAACCTTCCTCTGTCTTTCTCTCTCTCCCCTCTCTGTCTCTCTGTCCCTCCAACCTCCCTCTGTCTTTATCTCTCTGTGTGTCTTTCTCTCTGCTATCTCGCTATCTGTCTCTCCCACCTTCCCTCTCTCCCTATCTCTCTCTCTCTCTCTCTCTCTCTCTCTCTCTCTCTCTCTCTCTCTCCAAAATCACTGAATACATAACGAACGACAATTCCCATTTCTCCCAGCTAATCTGTAGACCTGATCTATGTTGTCTGTAGAGGCAGCGATCCACGGTAATGTGGTGCTGATACTTCACGAAAGGCGATAATTGCTTGATTTCACAACCACAGTGAAATGTAGTGCCCCGACAACACTCGTAAATCATCACTCTTTGTTGTCCAACATATCTATTATAGCGGTGTTGATTTCAACCGCTCGCGTTAATGTGCCCTGTAATAGATCAACTGTATAGAGTGGGGAGAGTGATGGACACCGACACGAGGAATCAATTTCACGGCAGTAGTTTCCCCACATACAATGCTCATTGAAATTGACAAGTAGGGGACGAAATTGTTGCAGTTCGAGGGTCACTTTTAGGGTAATTGCTCGATTGTGCTGTGGCTTATAGCCATTTCAGCAACATGAATACATGTTATGGCGCATCGATAAACAGGCAGATATCGTGTTGTGAGCCCATTCTACGCAGCCATGTCTCAATACGAAATCAAATAACGCTGACTTTCAAAGATTCTTTAACCAGTTTATGTTATTAATCAGTCTTACAATTCGCCGAAGAGCAACCGGAATATGTAATATAAGGCTTGTTAAAGAAAATTTATTGTATCTCATGACCCTAACAATTTTATTGTATTTTCAAGCCTCGATCAACTGAAATATCGTTTTTGAAACGTATTCCGACTTTTTGAACTACGTAACGCATGGGTCGTGGCCAAATGTGGTCACGTGGTACATTAGAATCAAGCTTCTTTTTGTAGATTTCTAACCAATAGCTATTAAGAAAAAAAATAAGAACCTCCTCTAATTGTCTTCTGAGACAAACCAAAGTTGAAAGATTTAAATCGAAGTGATCCTTAAAAATGAGCTTTGGTTAAAAACTTGCTCAAATATTTACAAAATCCTGACAACCTTCAAAATCGAAGCAATTCAGTCTTACATAAAAAAAAATATTAAAATTTTAGTATTTTAGTAATGAGTCCAAATGACATCAGCAAAGTTCTCTTTAAGATGAGCATCGGTGATAAATTTTATAATCAGTTCCTAAGAATATTGCTAAGTTCTTAAATTATGTCGACCCTGTACATGTGGGCTAACGGGGGCCCTTTTCATACAGTGCCTTTTCATAAAAAAAACCCCTGACGTTTCAATAAATGTTCAAACAAGTTTTGATGGTGGCTAAAGATAAAACAAACAAGAAATGGATATTACATGCATCATATGAATGAGTATCAGCTGACGTGCACGTGGCGTCTTAAGGAACATGGGGCAATTTCACAGTACACAGTAATGTTTGTTTGTTTGGTGTAACGCTGCACTCAGCAATATTCCAGCTATATGACGGCGGTCTGTAAATAAACGAGTCTGGACCTGACAATCCAGTGACTGACCTCATGACCATCGATCTAGGCAACTGAGATACGATGACATGCATCAACCAAGTCAGCGAGCCTGACCACCCGATCCCGTTAGTCGTCTCTTACGACAAGCAAAGTCGCCTTTTACGGCAAGCATGGGTTGCTGAAGACCTATTCTACATCAGATCTTCACGGGTAAGGTTTCATGTAAAAAGTGTTTGAGACATTCACTGCCTGGCAGAAAAGAGTATACACTTCAACATTGGATTTGAAGCGACAAGCATAGTCGCCTTTTATGACAAGCATGGGTTGCTGAAAACCCAGTCTAGCCCGGCTCTTCACGGGGGGAGACAAGCTTGGGTTGCTGAAGACCTAGTCTACCCCGGATCTTCACGGGGGGAGACAAGCATGGGTTGCTGAAGACCTAGTCTACGCCGGATCTTCACGGAGGGAGACAAGCATGGGTTGCTGAAGACCTAGTCTACCCCGGATCTTCACGGGGGGAGACAAGCATGGGTTGCTGAAGACCTAGTCTACCCCAGATCTTCACGGGGGAGACAAGCATGGGTTGCTGAAGACCTAGTCTACCCCGGATCTTCACGGGGGGAGACAAGCATGGGTTGCTGAAGACCTAGTCTACCCCGGATCTTCACGGGGGGAGACAAGCATGGGTTGCTGAAGACCTAGTCTACCCTGGCTCTTCACGGCAAGTATGGGTTGCTGAAGACCTAGTCTACCCCGGATCTTCGGGGGGGGGGGGGGGGGGAGAGACAAGCATGGGTTGCTGAAGACCTAGTCTACCCCGGATCTTCACGGGGGGAGACAAGCATGGGTTGCTGAAGACCTAGTCTACCCTGGATCTTCACGGGGGGAGACAAGCATGGGTTGCTGAAGACCTAGTCTACCCCGGATCTTCACGGGGGGAGACAAGCATGGGTTGCTGAAGACCTAGTCTACCCCGGATCTTCACGGAGGGAGACAAGCATGGGTTGCTGAAGACCTAGCCTCACCCCGGATCTTCACGGGGGGAGACAAGCATGGGTTGCTGAAGACCTGTTCTACCCCGGATCTTCACGACAAGCATGGGTTGCTGAAGACCTAGTCTACCCCGGATCTTCACGGGGGGAGACAAGCATGGGTTGCTGAAGACCTAGTCTACCCTGGCTCTTCACGGGGGGAAACAAGCATGGGTTGCTGAAGACCTAGTCTACCCCGGATCTTCACGGCAAGTATGGGTTGCTGAAGACCTAGTCTACCCCGGATCTTCGGGGGGGGGGTTGGGGAGACAAGCATGGGTTGCTGAAGTCCTAGTCTACCCCGGATCTTCACGGGGGGAGACAAGCATGGGTTGCTGAAGACCTAGTCTACCCCAGATCTTCACGGGGGAGACAAGCATGGGTTGCTGAAGACCTAGTCTACCCCGGATCTTCACGGGGGGAGACAAGCATGGGTTGCTGAAGACCTAGTCTACCCCGGATCTTCACGGGGGGAGACAAGCATGGGTTGCTGAAGACCTAGTCTACCCCGGATCTTCACGGGGGGAGACAAGCATGGGTTGCTGAAGACCTAGTCTACCCCGGATCTTCACGGAGGGAGACAAGCATGGGTTGCTGAAGACCTAGCCTCACCCCGGATCTTCACGGGGGGAGACAAGCATGGGTTGCTGAAGACCTGTTCTACCCCGGATCTTCACGACAAGCATGGGTTGCTGAAGACCTAGTCTACCCTGGATCTTCACGGGGGGAGACAAGCATGGGTTGCTGAAGACCTAGTCTACCCTGGCTCTTCACGGGGGGAAACAAGCATGGGTTGCTGAAGACCTAGTCTACCCCGGATCTTCACGGCAAGTATGGGTTGCTGAAGACCTAGTCTACCCCGGATCTTCGGGGGGAGACAAGCATGGGTTGCTGAAGACCTAGTCTACCCCAGATCTTCACGGGGGAGACAAGCATGGGTTGCTGAAGACCTAGTCTACCCCGGATCTTCACGGGGGGAGACAAGCATGGGTTGCTGAAGACCTAGTCTACCCCGGATCTTCACGGGGGGAGACAAGCATGGGTTGCTGAAGACCTAGTCTACCCTGGATCTTCACGGGGGGAGACAAGCATGGGTTGCTGAAGACCTAGTCTACCCCGGATCTTCACGGGGGGAGACAAGCATGGGTTGCTGAAGACCTAGTCTACCCCGGATCTTCACGGAGGGAGACAAGCATGGGTTGCTGAAGACCTAGCCTCACCCCGGATCTTCACGGGGGGAGACAAGCATGGGTTGCTGAAGACCTGTTCTACCCCGGATCTTCACGACAAGCATGGGTTGCTGAAGACCTAGTCTACCCCGGATCTTCACGGGGGGAGACAAGCATGGGTTGCTGAAGACCTAGTCTACCCTGGCTCTTCACGGGGGGAAACAAGCATGGGTTGCTGAAGACCTAGTCTACCCCGAATCTTCACGGCAAGTATGGGTTGCTGAAGACCTAGTCTACCCCGGATCTTCGGGGGGGGGGGGGGGGGGGGGGGGGGAGACAAGCATGGGTTGCTGAAGACCTAGTCTACCCCGGATCTTCACGGGGGAGAAAAGCATGGGTTGCTGAAGACCTAGTCTACCCCGGATCTTCACGGGGGAGAAAAGCATGGGTTGCTGAAGACCTAGTCTACCATGGCTCTTCACGGGGGGAAACAAGCATGGGTTGCTAAAGACCTAGTCTACCCCGGATCTTCACGGCAAGCACGGGTTGCTGAAGACCTAGTCTACCCCGGATCTTCTGTGGGGGGGGGGGGGGGGGGGGGAGACAAGCATGGGTTGCTGAAGACCTAGTCTACCCTGGATTTTCACGGTCGTACACGGTAGTGAGCAGCGGGGAGTAGGTATTGTCGTGGTCAGTTTGTGTTGGTTCAAACAAACCAGACGTGCCGTTCTCAATAGTGAATATGACCAAACGGGCACCAGCGCGGTCCACACTTGCCGTCCCATCGGCGTCGTCAACGTCGATAGGAATCTGGGAATCGTTCCCCGCTGGAACAAACAGAATCTGCTTTCGTCAGTGCAAATTATCTCCCTTGCAGGGAACGATGTTTACAAGCGGCCATTAAAACAGGGTAGTGGTAGACAATCCTGCTCCCTGATGGTTGAACCACAAGAGTCGTTGCATACCCTTAACTAGTGCCGTCTTCGACGTCGATGTTTATGGGTCGAGGTCATTCTACGAAAGGGGCGGTAGACTCGAATACCTGCGAGACAGCGTAGCCCAGTGTGTCGACCAATGCATGTGTACAGTTGAAGTACGCACAGTTCTGGAATCTCTGCCACCTATTTGCCTCATTCCAATGGCCCTCTCTCTCTGTTGTACATCTGGCTATATATTCTGCTTTTTTGCAACGATTAGTTGCATTTTATGTACTTTCTGCACGTACCCGAAAAAAAGGTGTTTCAGGTGATTTTTTACAGCTGCAAGTGCAGGTACATCTTTCAAGCCAACTGCAGAAAATAAAACAAACAAGGCATGGTTAGTCGATCGTGGTGAATTTACAGAGTTTTCAGTGTTTCGGACCTGTGTCCAGCCTCGTAGCGTCTGATAACGTTTAGAATTTCTTTGTTCAAAAGAATGCGTAACGTTCGTTTGCCCGGCAGTATACCGTTGCTGCTGTAGACTGTTTGTCATTGTGTTGTTAACGCCGCACTCAGCAATAGTCCAGCTATATGACTGCGGTCTGTAAATAGCCGAATCTGGACCAGACAATCCAGTGATTGACATCGTGAGCATCGTACTACACAAGTGGGATGCGGAAACATGCATCACACAAGTCAGCAAGCCCGTGAGTCGCCTCTTACGACAAGCATGGATTGCTGAAGATTAATTCTAACACGGATCTTCACGGGTGAGTTAAAAATATGAAATTTGTTATAACCAAACGTTTGGAAATTAGGTAAAGTTGTTTAAGAAAACAAGGTGTTTATAACCAGTCTTTTGTAGGTGATGTAAAGTTGTTTACGGCCAGCCGTTTGGAAAATTGTATAAAGATGTTTATAATCAGTCGTTTCTAAAGTATATATGGTTGTTTATATAATTAGGGCCAGTCTTTTGTGTAAAGGTGTATATGGCTAATCGGGTGAATATTAGGTAACAATGTTATGATCAGTCTTTTGTAAATCATGTAAAGATATTTTTGGCCAGTCGTTTTGAATTTGTTATGTAAAGTTGTACACAGCCAGTCGTTTGGAAATTTTGTAAAATGTTTATGGCAAGTCGTTTGGAAATTATTATATGAAGTTATATATGACTAGTCGTTTGGAAATTAGTTTATAATGTTGTATATGGCAAGCCGTTTGGAAATTATTATAAAAAGTTCTTCATAGCTAGTCGTTTGGAAATTGTTACATAAAGTTGTATATGGCTATTCGTTTGGAAATTATTACATAAAGTTGTATATGGCTATTCGTTTGGAAATTATTACATAAAGTTGTATATGGCTATTCGTTTGGAAATTGTTACATAAAGTTGTATATGGCTATTCGTTTGGAAATTATTATAAAAAGTTCTTCATAGCTATTCGTTTGGAAATTATTACATAAAGTTGTATATGGCTAGTCGTTTGGAAATTATTACATAAAGTTGTATATGGCTATTCGTTTGGAAATTATTACATAAAGTTGTATATGGCTATTCGTTTGGAAATTATTATAAAAAGTTGTTCATAGCTAGTCGTTTGGAAATTATTACATAAAGTTGTATATGGCTAGTCGTTTGGAAATCATTATAAAAAGTTGTTCATAGCTAGTCGTTTGGAAATTATTACATAAAGTTGTATATGGCTAGTCGTTTGGAAATTATTACATAAAGTTGTATATTGATAGTCGTTTGGAAATTATTACATAAAGTTGTATATGGCTTGTCGTTTGGAAATTATGTAAATTAGTTTATTGCTATTCGTTTGGAAATTATGCAAGAGATGTTCATCGCCGGTTCTGAAACTAGCGTGATTATGTTATTGCTAGGAACCTCATTGAAGTTAATTTGCGGAACTTAGGTATCGAGGTTTTCGCATACAGGGAGAACGCTTCGTGTACTGTTTCTTGGTTTTATCATTTAACCTTATGTGCCTTCAGTTGGACTTCACTCATTCCTGCAGTGCGACTTAAACATGATCTGACAATTCAGTGACAGTTATCACAGCACGTCAGCTCATTGTTGGAGGAAAGACAGACGTCATGCCTGATAATTGATTAAGTTTGGTAAAACCCCAAGCTCATTAAAATCAGACCTTAGTGTTTACTATCTCTACACAAAGATCTGAGAACACCCCTTTACATCCCGGTGTAGAATTTGTGCCCAGCTCCCTCTGCTGATCGTAAGAGGTGACATAATGGATCAGGTTGATAGCGTTAATCAGTGGATTGTCTGGTCCAGGCTCGGTTAGTCACGGGTGACGTCATAGCTGAAATATGCAGCCTACAAACACACACACACACAAACACACACACACAAACACACACACACACACACACAAACACACACACACACACAAACACACACACAAACACACACACACACACAAACACACACACAAAAACTTACACACACACACACAAACACACACACAAACACACACAAACACACACACAAACACAAACACAAACACACACACACAAACACACACACACACACAAACACACTCACACACACAAACACACACACACACAAACACACACACACAAACAAACACACACACACACACACTCACACACACAAACACACACACACACAAACACACAAACACACAAACACACATACAAACACACACACACACACACACTCACACAAACACACACACTCACACACACAAACACACACACAAACACACACACACACACACAAACACACACGCACACGCACACACACAAACACACACACACAAACACACACACAAACACACACACACACACACACACACGTATTTTAACCTGCATATACAATCATGGTGAGTATGTTTGAAGATGCAGACAGCGCTATGTCTGTCTGTGCCGTCGGTAAAAGCGAGGTTATGTGGAATGGGGTTTAAGGTCGCTTTCAAGATTATGTATATGGAGACGTGCATGTACGCGTGTGTGTGGCTGCTTGTACTAGTCCGGAATAATGTCAGTTTTATAGTGCTAACTCACTTAGATACCATGCCGCAGTTGAACATGAATACCCCACTCAGACACAGTATACTGACTCCGGTCATAGTATAGCCCTTAATGCCGAGCGCCAGGCAGGTTAACAAAAGGGGCCATCGTTTAACGTTTTTTTGTTTTTTTGACGCGTCCGAGCAGACGCCCACCAGATCACGGAGGTGGTCCCCTCGAAAAAGAGGTATCACGTGACAATTACAATCAGCTTATACGCATCCCGTTTCGTTGAATTCATATTTCACATGTGCGCTTGGGGAACGATAGAATATAGAACATGACAATTGACCAGGTTTATTTCCCAAGAGCTATGCAAAATTTCACCGAACATTTAACCCGAAGCACTATGGAAGCTTGTCCATTTCAAAATGGAAAGCATTTACGTGTAATAACTCCCCGTTTTGACGCGTGGCGCGACTTGACGAGACATAGATGGCGCTCTCGAACCAATTATCTCCCTTGCAGGGAACGATGTTTGCAGGCGGCCATTAAAACAGGGTAGTGGTAGACAATCCTGCTCCCTGATGGTTGAACCACAAGAGTCGTTGCAATATATCGCTGGCCTGTGTCTGAAATAGACATGGTCCTTTTTATTGTACCCAGTGGAGTAATATCATACCCAGTACACGGATTTGTCATGAAGGAGAAGGGATAGACTGTGATATTAGAATCTCCATCAGCCTAATTGAAATAAAATCCATGTGTGCCGATTGTATCGTTAATGGGTATAAGCTGATCTCACGTGCGATGCGGTAATCAAGCAACAGCTGTCTCGTCGAGGTCTTTTTTTTGTAATACCCGCATGTTTATTTTCGGATTATTTGAGATTGGAGAATAAATACAAAATTAACTATCGCGTTGGATAGCTGAATGGAAACATCAGGTGTAAACAAAAGGACCCTGACAGAGCTTGGTAATCGCATTGTCAATAGATGATGTTATGTGACGAGAGGCCTTGATTTGCTTGGTGTGTTGACATTTAAGCCTATTGGTATTCCGGGAAGGTTGAGATCAATATTGAGCAAACGGTGATTTTGATTAATTTCAGTTTCCAGTTTGCTGTCATGATTTTTGTTCAGTGCACCACTGGGTACATGGCTGGTCCACTCGTCTAAGGTGCTGCGTGTCGCTTTTCAGAGTCGTGTCCCTTGGGCTTGCCAAAAATGAAGGACTGGGGGTTCGAATCCTGGTTCGCATCACCCGTGCTCGTGGGTTTCACCAAAGTGGCAAACGTCTGAGCCCTGCATCACGCCAGGCTTTCCTCATAGAGCTGTTCAAAGGTAAAACCCACTCCTCCCTCACTCACTCACTCTCACCCAGCTGGGAACAATGTGTGTCTGTATGTCATATGTCCTGTATGTCTGAGCTGGAAACTCCGCTCACCTCGTGTATGTCTGAGCTAGAAACTCCGCTCACCTCCTGTATGTCTGAGCTGGAAACTCCGCTCACCTCGTGTATGTCTGAGTTTGAAACTCCCCTCACCGCGTGTATGTCTGAGCTGGAAACTCCGCTCACCTCGTGTATGTCTGAGCTGGAAACTCCGCTCACTTCCTGTATGTCTGAGCTTGAAACTCCACTCACCTCGTGTATGTCTGAGCGGGAAACTTCGCTCACCTCATGTATGTCTGAGCTGGAAACTCCACTCACCTCCTGTACGTCTGAGCTTGAAACACATCTCACCTCCTGTATATCTGAGCTGGAAACTCACCTCACCCCGTGTATGTCTGAGCTGGAAACTCCCCTCACCTCTGTATGTCTGAACTAGGAACTGCACTCACCTCATGTATGTCTGAGCTAGGAACTCACCTCACCTCCTGTATGTCTGAACTAGGAACTGCACTCACCTCATGTATGTCTGAGCTGGAAACTCCCCTCACCTCCTGTATGTCTGAGCTGGAAACTCCCTTTACCTCATGTATGTCTGAGCTAGGAACTCCGCTCACCTCGTGTATGTCTGAGCTAGGAGCTCCCCTCACCTCATGTATGTCTGAGCGAGAAACTGCCCACACCTCATGTATGGCTGAGCTGGAAACTCCGCTCACCTCATGTATGTCCGAGCTGGAAACTCTCCTCACCTCCTGTATGTCTGAGCTGGAATCTCCCCTCACCTCATGTATGGCTGAGCTGGAAACTCTACCCCTCACCTCCTGTATGTCTGAACTAGGAACTTCACTCACCCCATATATGTCTGAGTTAGGAACTCACCTCATCTCATGTATGTTTGAGCGAGAAACTGCCCACACCTCATGTATGACTGAGCTAGAAACCTCGCTCACCTCATGTATGTCTAAGCTGGAAACTCCGCTCACCTCATGTATGTCTGAGCTAGGAACTGCACTCACCTCATGTATGTCTGAGCTGGAAACTCCCCTCACCTCATGTATATCTGAGCTGGAAACTCCCCACACCTCCTGTATGTCTGAGCTGGAAACTCACCTCACCTCTGTATGTCTGAGCTGGAAACTCCCCACACCTCCTGTATGTCTGAGCTGGAAACTCCCCACACCTCCTGTATGTCTGAGCTGGAAACTCCCTACACCTCCTGTATGTCTGAGCTGGAAACTCACCTCACATCTGTATGTCTGAGCTAGGAGCTCCCCTCACCTCCTGTATGTCTGAACTGGAAACTCACCTCGCCTCTGTATGTCTGAGCTGGAAACTCCCCTCACCTCGTGTATGTCTGAGCTGGAAACTCACTTCACCTCCTGTATGTCTGAGCTGGAAACTCCACTCACCTCCTGTGTGTCTAAGATGGAAACTCCACTCACCTCCTGTATGTCTGAGCTTGAAACTCACCTCGCCTCTGTATGTCTGAGCTGGAAACTCCCCTCACCTCCTGTATGTCTAAGCTGGAAACTCCCTTTACCTCATGTATGTCTGAGCTAGGAACTCCGCTCACCTCGTGTATGTCTGAGCTAGGAGCTCCCCTCACCTCATGTATGTCTGAGCGAGAAACTGCCCACACCTCATGTATGTCTGAGCTAGAACCTCCGCTCACCTCCTGTATGGCTGAGCTGGAAACTCCGCTCACCTCATGTATGTCCGAGCTGGAAACTCCACCCCTCACCTCCTGTATGTCTGAGCTGGAAACTCCCCTCACCTCATGTATGGCTGAGCTGGAAACTCCGCTCACCTCCTGTATGTCTGAGCTGGAATCTCCCCTCACCTCATGTATGGCTGAGCTGGAAACTCCGCTCACCTCATGTATGTCTGAGCTGGAAACTCCACCCCTCACCTCCTGTATGTCTGAGCTGGAAACTCCCCTCACCTCATGTATGGCTGAGCTGGAAACTCCGCTCACCTCATGTATGTCTGAGCTGGAAACTCCACCCCTCACCTCCTGTATGTCTGAACTAGGAACTGCACTCACCCCATATATGTCTGAGTTAGGAACTCACCTCATCTCATGTATGTTTGAGCGAGAAACTGCCCACACCTCATGTATGACTGAGCTAGAAACCTCGCTCACCTCATGTATGTCTAAGCTGGAAACTCCGCTCACCTCATGTATGTCTGAGCTAGGAACTGCACTCACCTCATGTATGTCTGAGCTGGAAACTCCCCTCACCTCTGTATGTATGAGCTGGAAACTCCCCACACCTCCTGTATGTCTGAGCTGGAAACTCACCTCGCCTCTGTATGTCTGAGCTGGAAACTCCCCTCACTTCCTGTATGTCTGAGCTGGAAACTCCCCACACCTCCTGTATGTCTGAGCTGGAAACTCCCCTCACCTCCTGTATGTCTGAGCTGGAAACTCACCTCGCCTCTGTATGTCTGAGCTGGAAACTCCCCTCACTTCCTGTATGTCTGAGCTGGAAACTCCCCACACCTCCTGTATGTCTGAGCTGGAAACTCCCCTCACCTCCTGTATGTCTGAGCTGGAAACTCACCTCGCCTCTGTATGTCTGAGCTGGAAACTCCCCTCACCTCATGTATGTCTGAGCTGGAAACTCACCTCGCCTCTGTATGTCTGAGCTGGAAACTCCCCTCACCTCCTGTATGTCTGAGCTGGAAACACACCTCACCTCTGTATGTCTGAGCTGGAAACTCCCCTCACCTCATGTATGTCTGAGCTGGAAACTCCCCTCACCTCCTGTATGTCTGAGCTGGAAACTCCCCACACCTCCTGTATGTCTGAGCTGGAAACTCACCTCGCCTCTGTATGTCTAAGCTGGAAACTCCGCTCACCTCATGTATGTCTGAGCTAGGAACTGCACTCACCTCATGTATGTCTGAGCTGGAAACTCCCCTCACCTCTGTATGTATAAGCTAGGGGCTCCCCTCACCTCCTGTATGTATGAGCTGGAAACTCACCTCACCTCTGTATGTCTGAGCTGGAAACTCCCCACACCTCCTGTATGTCTGAGCTGGAAACTCACCTCGCCTCTGTATGTCTGAGCTGGAAACTCCCCTCACTTCCTGTATGTCTGAGCTGGAAACTCCCCACACCTCCTGTATGTCTGAGCTGGAAACTCCCCTCACCTCCTGTATGTCTGAGCTGGAAACTCCCCTCACCTCCTGTATGTCTGAGCTGGAAACTCACCTCGCCTCTGTATGTCTGAGCTGGAAACTCCCCACACCTCCTGTATGTCTGAGCTGGAAACTCCCCTCACCTCCTGTATGTCTGAGCTGGAAACTCCCCTCACCTCTGTATGTCTGAGCTGGAAACTCCCCTCACCTCATGTATGTCTGAGCTGGAAACTCACCTCGCCTCTGTATGTCTGAGCTGGAAACTCCCCTCACCTCATGTATGTCTGAGCTGGAAACTCACCTCGCCTCTGTATGTCTGAGCTGGAAACTCCCCTCACTTCCTGTATGTCTGAGCTGGAAACTCCCCACACCTCCTGTATGTCTGAGCTGGAAACTCCCCTCACCTCCTGTATGTCTGAGCTGGAAACTCCCCTCACTTCCTGTATGTCTGAGCTGGAAACTCCCCACACCTCCTGTATGTCTGAGCTGGAAACTCCCCACACCTCCTGTATGTCTGAGTTGGAAACTCCCCTCACCTCCTGTATGTCTGAACTGGAAACTCACCTCGCCTCTGTATGTCTGAGCTGGAAACTCCCCTCACCTCCTGTATGTCTGAGCTGGAAACTCCCCTCACCTCCTGTATGTCTGAGCTGGAAACTCCCTACACCTCCTGTATGTCTGAGCTGGAAACTCACCTCACATCTGTATGTCTGAGCTAGGAGCTCCCCTCACCTCCTGTATGTCTGAACTGGAAACTCACCTCGCCTCTGTATGTCTGAGCTGGAAACTCCCCTCACCTCGTGTATGTCTGAGCTGGAAACTCACTTCACCTCCTGTATGTCTGAGCTGGAAACTCAGCTCACTTCCTGTGTGTCTGAGCTGGAAACTCCCCTCACCTCGTGTATGTCTGAGCTGGAAACTCCACTCACCTCCTGTGTGTCTAAGATGGAAACTCCACTCACCTCCTGTATGTCTGAGCTTGAAACTCACCTCGCCTCTGTATGTCTGAGCTGGAAACTCCGCTCACCTCCTGTATGTCTAAGCTGGAAACTCAACTCATCTCCTGTATGTCTGAGCTGGAAATTCCCCTCACCTCACGTTTGTCTGGGCTGGAAACTCCTCTCACCTCATGTATGTCTGAGCTGGAAACTCCCCTCATCTCCTGTATGTCTGAGCTAGAAACTCAACTCACCTCACGTATGTCTGAGCTAGAAACTCCTCTCATCTCCTGTATGCCTGAGCTGGAAACTCCCCTCGCCTCATGTATGTCTGAGCTAGGAACTGCATTCACCTCATGTATGTCTGAGCTAGGAACTGCATTCACCTCATGTATGTCTGAGCTAGGAACTGCATTCACCTCATGTATGTCTGAGCTAGGAACTGCATTCACCTCATGTATGTCTGAGCTAGGAACTGCATTCACCTCATGTATGTCTGAGCTAGGAACTGCATTCACCACCCTCTTGTGATGTCGAGCAGTATTCACCTTATTGTGTATTTAGTTCGGACATGGAGTAATTGTTCCGGAACAGCGATGCCAATGTTGTCCTTCATTCCCCCACGACATGCGCTGTTGTGCTATGTCAAATATAGAACCTAGGACTTCTTGTAGTGATGCACGTGTTTGTGTCCAGCGGTATTTACATGCACAGTGGAACCCCGCTTATCCGGAAACCTGCATTTTGAGCGAATCGTCAGGATAGACGAATTTCCTGATTTACGAATCCCTTAGTGACTGTTACTCAAACCTCCGTTTAGTGTCAAATTCCTAATTGATATTAAACGCTCAATTAAAATCGAATTAAAACGCGAAAATCCATCCTTCCTAACGGTACCTTAGTCAGCTACTGCTACTGAACCTTCTGATACATGCTAATGGGAAGTGATGTCCTGGACATGTTTGTCTGACAGTGTAGCATCTCGCTAGGAAGTAGCAACGAAATTATGTGATTGCCGGCGTTTTTAGTTCAGATGAAATCGTGCAAATACCAGAGGAGTCTTATTTCATGACTATTTTATCTCATCAGGGGAGAAGACTGTTCACTTCTCACCGACAAATTAGCCTGTCCCTTTCAAGGCCGTCACACCGAGGCAGTGGGCTGATCGTTGGGAAACCAGTGTGGTCTGATTATTTTCAAACTGTTAGATAATATGTACATGGTAACGCAATGTGGGTAATCACGGCAACCTCTCTTGGTCTTCGAGAAAGGTTTCTACACCGTTGGGATGATGATGATGATGGTGATGATGATGATGTGATGATGATGATGATGATGATGATGATGATGATGATTTCTACACAGTGCCCTCAGCAGGCCAGCGGCATTAGAACATCATAGAATATTCAACCTAAGTCTGCGGTAAACCGGAAGTTTAGACATTGACACTTGCTGGCGACTATTGACATTAAATAGTACTACATTCCTGACGACGCTGAGGGTAGACAACACACCAGATATAAACTGAGGTGAAAAACAAAGTATATCGAGTTTGGTTTTGTATGTAATTAAAAATTAAAAGAACTATTTAACCATGCAACCATATATTTATCTATTGTTTCTGCAAGAGTTTGTAAAATTTAATCAGGGGCCGGGTAATATGGTTCAATGACGACTGGAATTAGAAATAAATTTGCAACCGCATGTCCCTACCATGTTTCAGATGCACATTTGTGCCGAAAAAAGCCAATTTATTGATATTCAAAGAGAAGATATCAAAGCTACCTATCAGCAGTTGTGTATTATGAGATTTATTTTTACTTTTTAAGTTTTAATTCACATTATATTCTAAAAAAGCATGTTGAAGTATTCTTTGAGTGCTGACAAGCGCCAGTACAGCTCTTTATAGCTAACAATTAGGGCGGTCGTGTAGACTAGTGGTTAAAGCTCGTCACGCCGAAGATCCGGGTTCGATTCCCGACATGGGTACAATGTGTGAGGCCCATTCTTGTGTCTCCCCCGATATATTGCTGGAATATTGCTAAAAGCGGCGTAAAACCATACTCACTCACTACAGCTAACAACTGAAAATCTAACCCATGTCAAAATCATCTGAGAGATACATGTATAGTTACTTTTGCCCCTCAGTATATTTTGGCATCCACTCGTCGTCCACGTGTCGCGAGACTTAAAGGGTTATGCCATCGTCTGCATCAGTCCCATTAGACAAAACACCATCAAGAAAATTACCCACTCTGGTCATTAGCGTTCAGGTTCTGGAAACAAAAATATCGTTGTGTCGTGTGTCGTGTGTCGTCGTGCTTTCAGAAAGAGGTTTATGTGGATGTTAAAGGCCAAAGCTATTCACCAAATGTTCTTCAGGATAATTAGTAGCAGCGTAACTGTCTCCGACTAATAGGTTGTTTTAGTATCGGGTCTGTACGGTTAATGAATCATGATGCCCCACTTTGTATCAAATATAAAAACTCTGGAAATTTTTTTTAAAAAAAGATGAAACACGCTTTGAACGATCAAAATCGAGTATTTTTCAAGTTCATGGTAGAATAGACATGGTGTATATGTCAGCCATCACTTGCTTGATATCGGTGTCAGAACCTACACCGAAACGTCGCTCTTAATTGTAATAAAGAAGTTGTTCATCCATAAATTCTCATCCTTTTTTTATTACTCAAACTTGTAAATGCCTATCAAAGAAGTTACTTACATATTTCACTTTGACATAGAGACATTAACTGACGTATTTCACTTTCACGTAGAGACATTTACTTACATATTCCACTTTCACATAAAGACATTAACTGACGTTTTCACTTTCACGTAGAGACTTTAACCTACATATTTCACTTTCACACACAGACATTTACTTACATATTTCACTTTCACATACAGACATTAACTTACATATTTCACTTTGACATACAGACATTAACTTGCATATTTCACTTTCACATACAGACATTAACTTACATATTTCACTTTCACATAAAGACATTTACTTACATATTTCACTTTCACATACAGACATTAACTTACATATTTCACTTTGACATACAGACATTTACTTACATATTTCACTTTGACATATAGACATTTACTTACATATTTCACTTTCACATACAGACATTAACTTACATATTTCACTTTGACATACAGACATTTACTTACATATTTCACTTTCACATACAGACATTTACTTACATATCTCACTTTGACATACAGTCATTTACTTACATATTTCACTTTGACATACAGACATTTACTTACATATTTCACTTTGACATACAGACATTTACTTACATATTTCACTTTCACATACAGACATTTACTTACATATTTCACGTTCACATACAGACATTAACTGACGTATTTCACTTTCACGTAGAGACATTTACTTCAAAATTTCAATTTGACATACAGACATTTACTTACATATTTCACTTTGACATACATACATTAACTTACCTTTTTCACTTTCACATAAAGACATTTACTTACATATTTCACTTTGACATACAGACATTTACTTACATATTTCACTTTGACATACAGACATTAACTTACCTTTTTCACTTTCACATAAAGACATTTACTTACATATTTCACTTTCACATAAAGACATTAACTTACATATTTCACTTTCACATACAGACATTTACTTACATATCTCACTTTGACATACAGACATTTACTTACATATTTCACTTTGACATACAGACATTTACTTACATATTTCACTTTGACATACAGACATTAACTAACATATTTCACTTTCACATACAGACATTAACTTACATATTTCACTTTGACATACAGACATTAACTTACATATTTCACTTTGACATACAGACATTTACTTACATATCTCACTTTGACATACAGACATTTACTTTCATATTTCACTTTCACGTAGAGACATTTACTTACATATTTCACTTTGACATACAGACATTAACTAACATATTTCACTTTCACATACAGACATTAACTTACATATTTCACTTTGACATACAGACATTTACTTACATATTTCACTTTGACATACAGACATTAACTGACGTATTTCACTTTCACGTAGAGACATTTACTTACATATTTCACTTTCACATACAGACATTAACTTACATATTTCACTTTGACATACAGACATTTACTTACATATTTCACTTTCACATACAGACATTTACTTACATATTTCACTTTCACATACAGACATTTACTTACATATTTCCTTTTACATACAGACATTAACTTACATATTTCCCTTTGACATACAGACATTTACTTACATATTTCACTTTGACATACAGACATTAACTTACATATTTCACTTTGACATACAGACATTAACTTACATATTTCACTTTGACATACAGACATTTACTTACATATTTCACTTTCACATACAGACATTTACTTACATATTTCACTTTCACATATAGACATTTACTTACATATTTCCTTTTACATCAATCACTTACAACATGTACATGTATATACGATGTTATCGACTCGGCTTATTTAATAGTCTGTCTTACAGACCCTGATACAAATATATATCAAATACAGCCCATGCAAGTCTATAATGTTTGGCAAGTCTAGATCACTGCAGTATCTGAAAATGAAGAGAGTCACTGGGCTCCTTTTTATTATATTTTTATTAAGATAACTGAACAACTGTTTTTTTATGTACGATATGTTCATTTCAGAGACTAGATGTTAGTCTACTTATTTAACTATATTTATGAATATGTTCAGAAAAATGTTCGAATATACTCAGACAGTTTATTCTTCGTTGTTTTATTCTTGAAATAATGTTTTCTGTCTTTTATTACCAAAAGACGGTAAAAGATGGTAATTATTGTTACCCTGCCTGATGCTCGGCATTAAGGAGCCAAAACAAGGAGTCGGCCGGCTCGGAGTCCGTATACAACACACACACACACACACACACACACACACACACACACACACACACACACACACACACACACACACTCTCTCTCTCTCTCTCACTCACTCACTCACTCACACACACGTGCATGCAATAATCTTAACGCGACGTTAACCCCCATTCCCCCATTTCACGTCACCCTCTCTTTTTTTCTTCACCTTATACTTCGTTATTCTTGGTCTTTTATTTGTTACTGTCTGTCTTCTTCGTTGCATTCTTCACTGTCTTATTCTTGATTAAAACACTATTTATTTTCAGAAAGGAATGAGGTCTATTAGGTCATTTAATCATTAATATGAGCACATTGTACGTAAGATAATCAAATTAGATAATTCTACCTATTGTTTACAAATATCACGATGCATAAGTATACAATATGCAAGTCACACATAAATACACAGATACATATACCGGCACACCCATGCATATATACATGTTTGTTTGTTGTTTAACGCCGCACTCAGCAATATTCCAGCTATATGGTCTGTAGATAATCGAGTCTTGACCAGACAATCCAGTGATTGATATCATGAGCATCAATCGACGCAATTGAGATCGATGACATGCATCAACCAAGTCAGCGAGCCTGACCACCCAATCCCGTTAGTCGCCTTTTACGACAATATAACCAACCAACCAACCAACCAATCATATTTATATCAACGAAAAAGATTCAGAGTGACAAAACACTCTTCACAAGATTGTATGACAAGAGGGGTGACTTCAACTTTCCATTTGTCAATTGTCCCTTCGTGTCGAGCAATATTCCTGCTGCTCCAGTCCTAGGTCTCTACATATCACAGCATTTGAGGTACATCGAGCATGCTCTCTCTGTCAAGATATCAAGGAGATTCATACCACTCTTTGCTCAGAAGTTGTTCGATCAAGGTTACAACATTCAAGGCCCCAGTAAAGCTTTCAAAACGAATGTTGTAGAAATGTGGAAGACATTTCCAAATTTGATGCATCGGTGACCAAAATGACCTTTTTGATCATATGTTCCCTTTTTTCAGGTGCACAATTAGATTTGTTTGTTTGTTGTTTAACGCCGCACTCAGCAATATGCAACATGCAACATGCAACATGCATCAAACAAATTAGCGAGCCTGACCACCTGTTCCCGTTAGTCGCCTCTTACGACAAGCATAGTCGCATTTTGTGGCAAGCACGGGTTGCTGAAGACCTATTCTACCCCGGATCTTCACGTGTCAGGTGAACAATTTATTTGACTTTGCATGTGTTTGTGACGGGTGCCATCGTTGGGGCAGGATACGCTCACCTTCCGTGAGCACATGGTATCATCAGTATTTGATAGTGATTCATAAACACATGCTCGGAATCGTACAATCGTCTCTTGTTTTTTACAGAGATTTCTTATGAATATGGAAAGGGTTTGTCACATTTAATGCATAGAAGTGTTTCGGGGTCTTTGAGTCAATGGCATACAGACACGGATGTTTCTGTATCTCAGGAACCAATAAATTTTCATTTATTTGTGATTTTGACATCGTGTCTTCTTCAATAAAGATTTATTTGTCAAACCACGTGTTTTTTCACCTTGAAATGACATCATAAAATGGGATTTTTTAAAGCCTTGGGAAAGCAAGCAGTAAAAATCGCTTTTTTCCGATTCCAAAAAGAACATTGCCGTCGCGCTGTCGCTGCACTGGTTTTAATCGTATGGGGAGGGCTTAACGCTCTGTTATGCTCTACGACGCCTGTAATGTTGTGTGGCGTTCTGTGATGCTCTGTGATGATATGTGGTCTTCTGCTCTGCTCTCTGACACAGCCAGTGGCCTTTTGTGGCCCTCGTGGACGCTCATTTCCCGTGGGATTAGATAACTTGTGGGATCATCAACACAAATTAATGACCGTGTCGTTATTTGTCGCACCAATTTCAATTTTGACCAGGGCCGGCCATCGCAGAGGTCTCCCATACTCCGCAGGGAGCCTTACAGCGCTGAGCCGTGACCAGTGGCAAAAGCGTTTCGTTATTTCAATACAAAGGATGGAATTGAGTTCCTTGTTACCATAGCAATCGATATCTATCAAAGACTGTTATTGGTCCCAGTGCTCCGAGCTGCCACAATGGTCCTTTCAGCATGAGATGCTGCGGACAGTGACTTCTAATATTCAATAAACACGTTTCAGTTGGAGGCCTGTCTGTTGTGCGGCAAATTGAGATGGGCGTTTTAGCAATGTAACCAAACGTTTTCGGTTCTTGTCTGATGCGGACTTATTCAACTGTTTACCACAAACTTGTAGTCATGTTAGCTCGTATTTAGCTTCCTGATCACCGTTTTGTTTTGCATTATACTCTCTACAAATCTCGCTATTTCAAAGCACATGTGATGACGTTATGAAAACTGTTTGCGCGTTAAATTATTGTTATTTGTTGTTGTTGTTGTTGTTGTTTAACGCCTCACTCAGCAATACTTCATCTATATGGCGGCTGTCTGTAAATAATCGAGCAGACAATCTAGTGATTAGCATCGATCTTCGCGATGGGGATACGATGGTCTGCATCCATCAAGTCAGCGAGCCTGATCCTCTGGTCCATTTAATCGCCTCTTGCGACAAGCAAAAATAACAATAATTTAAAGCTTAGAGACCCGTTAAAGAAGATTACCTCTTCTAAGGACCACCTCTACAAAGGACCACCTCTCCTGATGACCACCTCTACCATGGACCACCTCTATTAAGGACCCCCTATATTGTGGACCGCGTTTACCAAGGACCACCTTTACTAAGGACCCCTTCTATTGTGCCCCCCCTCAACTAAGGCCCCCCTCTACTAAGTAACCACCTACTAAGGACCACCTCTACTAAGGACCACCTACTCAGGACCACCTCTACTAAGGACCACCTACTCAGGACCACCTCTACTAAGGACCACCTACTAAGGACCACCTCTACTAAGGACCACCTCTGCTAAGGACCACCTACTCAGGACCACCACTACTAAGGACCACCTCTACTGAGGACCACCTAGTAAGGACCACCTCTACTAAGGACCACCTACTCAGGACCACCTCTACTAAGGACCACCTACTCAGGACCACCACTACTAAGGACCACCTCTACTGAGGACCACCTACTAAGGACCGCCCCTACTAAGGACCACCTACTCAGGACCACCTCTACTAAGGACCACCTACTCAGGACCACCTCTACTAAGGACCACCTACTAAGGACCACCTCTACTAAGGACCACCTACTCAGGACCACATCTGCTAAGGACCACCTACTCAGGACCACCACTACTAAGGACCACCTCTACTGAGGACCACCTACTAAGGACCACCTCTACTAAGGACCACCTACTCAGGACCACCTCTGCTAAGGACCACCTACTCAGGACCACCACTACTAAGGACCACCTCTACTGAGGACCACCTACTCAGGACCACCTCTACTAAGGACCACCTACTCAGGACCACCTCTACTAAGGACCACCTACTAAGGACCACCTCTTCTAAGGACCACCTACTCAGGACCACCTCTACTAAGGACCACCTACTAAGGACCACCTCTACTAAGGGCCACCTACTAAGGACCACCTCTACTAAGGACCACCTACTAAGGACCACCTCTACTAAGGACAACCAAGTCAGGACCATCTCTACTAAGGACCACCTACTCAGGACCACCTCTACCAAGGACCACCTTCCCAGGACTACCTCTACCAAGGACCACCTACTAAGGACCACCTCTACCAAGGACCACCTACTAAGGACCGCCTCTACCAAGGACCACCTTCTTAAGACCACCTCTACTAAGGACCACCTACTAAGGACCACCTCTACTAAGGACCACCTACTAAGGACCACCTCTACTAAGGATCACATCTACCAGGGGCTACCTACTAAGGACCACCTATTAAGGACCACCTCTACTAAGGACAACCTCTACCAACGACCACTTACTAAGGACCACCTCTACCAAGGACCACCTACTAAGCACCTCCTCTACTAAAGACCACCTCTACCAAGGACCACCCCCACTATGGACGATCTCCTCTTGTAACATATTCAATTGAGAAGGTTCCGAGGATCTTTCATGTCAGTTATTTCAAACAACATTAACTGACAGGCAAGAGAAAATACAACCCATGTTTGATGTGGCTAAACATGACACAAACACGAAAAGCTCATTCGATAGTGATGCGTTTGATACGCGTATCCTAGTTGAGTTTTGGAGCTTAGGTTTGCAGTGTTTCGGCGACTGATTTTGGCGAGTGGCGTTTTTATAACCTTTGTAATGTTTTGGTCAAATACAATGTTCAAGTGTGTACTGTTTTAGCAGTCTTAATCGAACATATATTTGTTCTCTGCAACATGCTTAGCGTAGCAGTACATAGCCAATCTTTGGCGACTTTGAGGACCACGTAACATTGCTCTGTGTGTCATCGCGTTGACCGTAGCTCATGCTGTCAACCTCTGGTTTGGTATGTCAATTAGTTACAGACTGCCATGTTTCCACACGTGGAATGTTCATTACTGTAGCGTAAACAGCATCCAGTCTCTAAAATATCCTAAACAGCAGCCCTCAGACTGAATCGGTGCGACGCATTTCCCAATAACAAGTTAGCAATACAGTGAAACCTCCTTGGTCCGAAGACAATAAGAGTAAACTGGTAAAGTGCATATCTCCACACGCAATGTATGCTCGTCGCCCACAGAGACAACTTCGGTTCAGTCAACGAAGGCGTACTTGAAAAGGATGAAAATAGCACAGAAACAATCACTCTCTCATACATAATTAACAAAAAGCTTTTTTACATGTGTCATACATAGGTGTGCGCTCAGTCTTACTACCAAGAAAATAGCCCCAAAATATTAAGATTCCAAACATTTTTGTTCAGTTAATTTTGGGGGTGCTGAAGGGAAAACTTTATACGAAAATGTGTGAAAAAGGGTTTCACTATAAAATCAGAATCAAACTTGAAATTAGAGAGAAATTTATAACTTGGTTATCCAAGCAGAAACAATGATCCAATCAATATTATTATTATATTTAAAAAAAGATATTTTCAAAAGTTAGTTTTACAAAACTATTCCACCATTCTATACTTTCAAGTATATTTCGAGAATGAAGAAATATAATTCTATATGAGCACTAAATTTCCCTCTTTAATAGATTGTAACATAGATTTCTTTAATAAGTTCTGGAGGGCACGGGTGGCACAGTCGTCTAAGGCGCCGCGATTCGCTGTGCAGAGTTGCGTCCCTTGGGCACGCCAGAAACCTATGATTGTGGGTTTGAATTCCAGTTCGCCCCGATTATGTTTCCAGGTTTGTCAGCACCATACCCGTGCTCGTGGGTTTCACCGAAGTTGTAAACGTCTGAGACCTGCATCACTTCGAGCTTTCCTCCCACATTAAGCTGACACGCCGCGATATCTTGAATAGTGTTAAAAGCGGCGTTAAACCCAACTCACTCACTTTACAAGTTCTGGTCGTCAGGTCATGTTCTATTTTGTCAGAGACAATACAAACGTCTCCGGGCGAGTGTTGTCCAAATAAAGATCAATGTTATTTTATATCATCCGGGGTAATTGTTATTTGTATTTCTGCAAAATATATGCTTGCAACAAAACAATTAAGTTATAGACAAATGTTTTGGTTTGTTGTTTAACGCCGCACTCGATACTGTCTTATGGCTGGCCCAGTGTAGTCGTAGCGCTGAGGTAGTCGTAACTCCCTAACTTTAACATAGGCTTACGACAGTCGTAGCTAAGATACTCCGTAACTCCCTAACTTTAACATAGACGTTAAGCGGCGTTAAACCCAACTCACTCACTTAACTCCCTTATGTTAACATAGGCTTACGACAGGCGTAGCGCTAAGATATTCCTTAACTCCCTTGCTTTAACATAAGTTTACGACAGTTGTAGAGCTAAGATAGTCGTAGTTCCCTTACTTTATCATATTCTTACGACAGTGTTAGCGCTACGATCACATCGCGGAACGTGGCCCAGGAACATATCCGAGGTCGACGGTGACATGTGTCCAGGCACAATGTCACCATACTAGTGTTTATCCAAAAAAGTGAAAAGAACGGAAATACTTGTGAAATTAGCGTAATTTCATACACACTCACTCATTCCAACATATACTCCCCCGATTATGTTCCTGGGTTTCACAGCACCATACCCGTGCTCGTGGGCTTCATCAACTGAGACCTGCATCACTTTCCTCCAACATCAACCTGAGACGCCGTGAAACTGGAATACTGTTAAAAGCAGCGTTAAACTCAACTCCCTGACTCTCTCACATGTCGCTCCACGTCAGCAAGGCCAGATTAAGCACCCTCAAAACAATGTTCATTAAAGAAAATGTCGCATTTATTAAAAACAACGTTTTTCGAGGCTTTATGCGTCCATCACTCACCATTGCGCTCGTTGACCGACATATACAGCATCACTCCATCAACCGCACGATGAAGCCACATCCTTTGCCACCTCCTTCCCCTCACCCAAAACACTGACGTGAGCATCAAAAACATCTCTGATTTACCCGTCGTACAACTCAACATAAATTCCAATTTCTCCACACTGAAAATACGTACAGCACGCGAATACGCCAGCGGTTAAGAGGATTTCAGCCGTAAATAACGTATAAGGATAGATCGCTGTAATTGTCACCTAGCAGAAGGAATTCTGTGAGATGGAGTTTGAGAGGTTTAGTTGTTCGAGGCGACGCGAGGGGAGTTTCTATCATCATGAAGCCTCCCACAGCTTGGGAATAAAAGAAGCCATGACAAGCCACTCCATCAACTGACAGCTCGATCACAAGCATTCGGAACAAGTCGGTTTTTTCCGTAACTGTGATCCAGCGATTCCGGAAATATGCAGGGACGGTCGATTTGGCTGTTAAACTGGTTACGCTGTTGCTGTTCGAAGCAAGCTCAGCGCTTTGGACTAACACGCGGCAATGTACAAATCTGTACCACTTCCGGTTATAGATGCGCATGCGCAGCGTCCTTAACTTTGTAAATGAAGATGGAGACATGTCGGCAACTCGAAAGATTAATATTTACGTTCACAATCATAACAACTTGCCCTACTGGTGATAATTCTGTCGAGAAAATGTTTTTGTTCATAAAAAAAACTTCACGTCATGAGCCGTTTTTGTTCTTTTCGATATCAAGGACCAGAGAGTTGCAACCTTCAAGAAGTCGTCAACCGCCCAGCAACGCGTTACAGTTGACAAGAGCCCAGGCATTGGGCTGTTTCGCACGCACGCACTCACGAACGCACGCACGCACGCACGTGAGTGAGTGAGTGAGTGAGTGCGTGCGTGACTGAGTGAGTGACTGAGTGAGTATATTTCAGTACTATCACAGCTGGGGTCACGAGAAATGGGCTTCACGCATTGTACCCATGTGAGGAATTGAACCCTGATCCCCGGTTTGACGTCAAACGCGTTAAGCACCCGTCCATCCCGCTGCCCGATCCGTTGGGAAGTACTCAGATTCCCTCCTACGTATGATTGCTGTTGATATGTCGACATCAGTGGAGAATGTGATCGTTTCAGTTGGTATAATCACCTGATAGTTCCCATTGAGTGAGTGAGTATGGTTTTACGCCGCATTTATTAATATTTCAGTAATATCACAGCGGGACACACCAGCAATTCACAACGTATATGCATGGGGGATAAACGTCTGAGACCCGCATCACTTCGGGCTTTCCTCCCACATTAAACTCACGCGCCGCGATATAACTGAAATACTGTTAAAAGCGGAGTTAAACCCAACTCACTCACTCACTGAATAGATATTAGATCTAATGTTACACACATTCATATACCAGCATAATGAATGTTCCTTTGCGGGAATAGAAATGCAAGTGAGTGAGTTGTGATTAACGCCGCTTTGCACAGTATTCAAGTTATATCACGGCGTTTCAGCTTAATAAGGGCGAAAATCCCGAAGTGACGTATGTCTCAGGCGTTTAAAGCACGGGTATGGTGCTGACAAACCTAGACAAAATAATCGAGGCGAACCCGGATTCAAACCCACGAAATGCCCATGGGACGAACTCTGCACAGCTTCCCCCCCCCAAAAAAAATAAAAAATAAAAAATAAAAATAAAAAAAAAAATAAAAAAAATAAAAATAAAAAAAATAAATAAATAAATACGTAAAGCTAATATTTTAGCACAAAACGAAATACGCATCCTCATTCCGTATTCCACATACCGCATTCCACATTCCGCATAAGCTTGTCGCATAAGAATCCGTACCGTTGGAATTCTAGCTTAACGTTAGAGAGGGTTGTTTATTGGTGGAAAGGGCATATAATTCAATTCCTTCAGATGCCCGTGTTACGGTATCGTTGTGCAGAGTTGCGTCTCTTAGTAACAGCAGTAATACCAGGATCTGCTTGTCTGTGTTATGAACTTGAGTATTGACCACATTACTACTCTTCGTATGTTAACACCAGATCATGCATGCGACTTCCAAGCTGTGATATCAATGTAACAAGCATACCGTTTCCAACGACGTCGCTCTGTCCCCCAATGTCCCCTAAACTCTCTCTCTCACTCTTGTCTCACCTCGATTTGATTATGAACAGACCGCTCAAAATATTAAACAACAAACAAACAAACCAGATTCCTTTGCTACCCCCGTGCACGTGGCCTGAATATCTTTCAAATAATGTCAACAATCAACTACGATGTTACCGCAATGTTTACGATGAAAGCCTCAATGCCATTGATACGTTTTGATTACCGCGACACGTAATAGCGGCGTACAAATCTATTCACTCACTCACGTACATATCCAATGAAACTCTTTCCCATTCTTTCTCTCCCCTTTCCCTCCCTTTTTTCGCCGTCCTACTTTCTGTCTTTCCTCTCCCGTCCACGTCTACATGCCCTGAGATTCATGTCCGTCCATCTTAATTCCCATTCCAGCATTTATTCGGCTCACGAATCGGAATTACCTAAAATTAAATTCAAAGCGAAACTTCGGTCCGTAGTAATATCATAATCGACATTTGGAACAACCCTTACTGACCAATCCTTCCTGTTGACTCGGGCTGTGAAGAAAGCCTATGACAAACCGTCTCCTGTAAATCACATATGCAATCTACAAGGACAGATTGAAATTGACACGAGTTTTCAAGCACATTGCGTCTCAATTTCCTGGGCTATGCAAATGTGAGGATCTTATTCATGATCGAGACGCCGATTTCCTTCCCTTGTCCGTGTAGATTAGGGAATGTCATTTATATCTCCCAATTTGAAGGCCCTTATGGGGAGACTGGTCCGGCTGTGTCCGGCGACAGTAACGACATAAGATGCCGCGACGGTATTGTCGACATCTACTCCAGGGTGTAGGCTGCGACGCTTTCATAAGAGTGAGTGAGTGAGTGAGTTGAATTTACCGCCGCCTTGATCAGTAGTGCAGTCAGCTTACGGCGTGTCAGCTTGAAGTGACGCAGAGGTTTACCAATTGTGTGAACCCGAAGGGGACGGTATGGTGTTTACAGACCAGGACACCTGTTCAGGGGTATCTGTTATTCGAACCCACGATCCTAAACATCTGGCAGGAACCACTGCATTGTGAATTGTGGCGCCTGAAGCGACCTGCCACCCCACCCCACCCCACCCCCCACCCTACCCCGCCCACACTTCATTCGATACATGATACACTTAACTCGATGCATGAAACAGTCATCTAGACACATGAAACACTTAACTCGATGCTTGAAACACTAAACTCGATACTTGAAACACTAAACTCGATACATGAAACACTAAACTCGATACATGAAACAGTCATCTAGACACATGAAACAACTCGATACATGAAACACTAAACTCGATACATGAAACACTAAACTCGATACATGAAACACTAAACTCGATACTTGAAACAGTCATCTAGATACATGGAACACTAAACTCGATACATGAAACACTAAACTCGATACTTGAAACAGTCATCTAGATACATGGAACACTAAACTCGATACATGAAACACAAAACTCGATACTTGAAACAGTCATCTAGATACATGGAACACTAAACTCGATACATGAAAAAGTCATCTAGACACATGAAACAACTCGATACATGAAACACTGAACTCGATACATGAAACACTAAACTCGATACATGAAACAGTCATCGAGACATATAACACATTCACTTGGTGCATGAAACACTCAACTCGATACATGAAACAGTCATCGAGACATATAACACATTCACTTGGTGCATGAAACACTCAACTCGGTAGACGAAACAGTCATCCCTACAAGAAAAGTCAACTCGATATTCGAAACGGCCAACTTGATGTGTTTACATATTGCCATGAACGCTGCTATTTCGAAATAACCCTAATAAAATAATTGAAATAACGACAAAATAATCGAACTAACGAGAAAAATTGAAATTACCAAAATATAATCGAAGTAACGAGAAGAAACTTGATTTTGTTAAAAAAATAAACTAAAATATTGACATAACGAGCAATTTCGATGAAAGCAAAATAATATAATACCAAAGTGGCACCAATAGGCCTTCGTCCTGTTAAACCAGATTCCACCGTACATCGTTTAACATACATACAGTAGTACTTTGTCTAAGATAAACAAGCTCTTACTGTTGGCAAACTGCACGCTAAGACAAAGTGCAGTGACAGCAATAGAGACCGATCCGATCCGTAGTACAAAATCTGTTCAATATCACCTCCCCTCTGGGGTTTAATACCTTCTGGAAATGCAATTGTCAGGTCTGACGGCAGTAAAGCATAGACTTACTTCAATAATCACGATATATGTCTAACGGAATCAAGTCCTGACGTCAGAAGACAGGAGGATGTGAAGCAAGAAAATGGTTATGTTGTCTGTAGTCGGGCCGCATCGACGAACGTGACTCGTCTGTGTGGCTCTTTCCAAACACAAGCATGACAGTCCATATAATTCTGTAAACACAAGTAGCTTTTCCTGTTTAAAATAATAAAGCCTAACGACTTAAAAAATATCTGAGCATGCTCATACCTGAAGTACAGCGGTATATAAATTAATAATTATTATCATTTCCCTTTTCAGACCAGCCGAGTTCATCCAAGTGAAGGACTCTACAGGGTTGCTGGACTTCTCAACACACTGCACAAAAACTCGATGCAGAGGTTGTTCAGATGGCCCTCTCCTTGAAAAACTGTGTCTGGGCCGATTTAATATGGCACTCCGCTTGGTTGACACCCATTTCTGTACCGCCCAGCACTAAAGAACCATCAACAAAATCAACATTGACATTGCGATTATGTCCCACATCCTTGGCTCGTTTTAGAAAACTGTTGAATGCCTTGTTTTCATCATGAGTCTTGACATGCTTCTCAAGAGGATCATCAGACAAATAAATGTCTGTAAAGTGCACAAAACAATTCTATCAGGAAGAGCATACAGGTTAATGAAAACACACCCTCCCACTATAATTGGTAAAAATATGCGATTGAGGGAAGAGCGAGGGTGGTGGGATCTATTGTCTGACATGATTCTTCGTGTGAGGGTGTCAGTACCCTGAATTTCTTGTTTCGTCCAATCAACAACACCAAAATAATACGAAAGGACGAATACAGCATAAATATTTGTGGCTTTGACTTTACTGATAGATTTTCTCAAGGACATGCCATCATCATTAGTAAAAGGACTCGACAATAGAAGTATTTTTAGAGTGGTTTCTCCTCTGGCAATAAGTTCAAGGTCATCCATGTGCAGGGGGTGAGTGAGGGGTGTTGCAGATCTGTGCTGGGGAAGTCCAGGATGATAGCATTTCCTCTTTGCTGAGCAAAAGGCTGGAAGGATTTTGTTACAAACAGAGAAGCAAAGGACTAAACGAATCGCCCTGAAATACCCCTCTTCTAATAGAAATGGGTTCCGGAGTGATCACCTACCCTTGCGAAAAAAACTCAAGTTGAGATGTATAATCAGTTCTTCTTATTATTATTACAAAAGAAGTACTAAATTAAGATTAAACTGAATCCGAAACATGGGGGGCAGTGTGATGTCAATATCTGAGGCAAATTAATTTTAGTGTCACATACCAATTCGTGAACATGTTGTAGTCAGAGGTTATATAGACATTGAATCAGATCAAGTTTAGCAAGTGGAGTAGACATTGTAAGATTTTCAGGTAAGTTATTAACATCTGAATACGATCGCGACCTGACATCGTAGTAATAAATAACAATTTAAGCCTACGTTTCTTGTAGCTACGTCAGGTATTGATTATCTGAAATGCGGATACTACTTCAGGTTGAGAACTAATCGTATAACTAACTGCCCAATTCATACCTGTGTATAAATGTGTTATATTTCACTGAAAAGCAAAAACAATAGTTGTTTTAAATCAGAATAAAATTAAAACTTCCAATAATATATGTTTATTATTTACTCTCGCGATATTCGTCAAAATTTGTTTTCAAGTTTTTGAGGTATATTTCCAACAGGTTTAATTTGTAAATTAGTATTTAAAAAAAACTATTTTGATATTGATGGAGACATTAAATGAGGTTTCTTTAAACATTTCACTAATTTCTCACGGATCGGAGTAATAAAAAACACTGCTTCTCGTGTATTTATATATTTACATTTCATTTTTTTCTAGTCGGTGAAAACTTTAACCAGTTTGAAATCAAAGGTCTGGCTTTTCATTACACACACCGTGGACAATTTTAGCGTCTTAAAGCTGGTAATGCTTCTTGTGGTGACACTTGCATATTAAAACTGAACTATATTTAACACTGATTTAACTGAAAGGCTTTTAGCCGGGGAAGTCTTTCAAGGCGATTACGGCCGAGGCGGAGAGCGAGAATGTTACTATGATCTATCCGGTGTGTTCTCAATGTGTTATTTACGCTGAATGACTTCACAAATACTTGGTAAACCTCCGTAATACCGACTGACACCCAAGCCCTAACACCAAAGAGAGAGATTTGAGAACAATAGACTGACGATCGGATGAAGTCCACTCCAGGCATTTCAAGAACAAAAGTAGTGGTAATCCTAGTAGGATCTTGGTCTCCCCGTGTCCATTACACTTGGCTTGATCGTCTGCATTCGCAAGCAGTGATTGCAACTTGATCGCAGATTAATCCAGCGAGGGTGCTGTGCCTCTGATTGGCAGACGAGGATGGGAGAATCTAAGAGCAGACGACAATCGCACGGTGACAGATTACTGAGGACACTCGTTGAATTCAAAGTAGTCACTTTGGCGTAAGTAAGGTGAGAAATACGCTGCGATATCCCCGCAGTATTGTCTCCAATTCTGGCATTGGTTTCATGCGAGTGTATCAGCGCGCTCTCTGGAATGGCACAGACAACGGATCCAGAAATTATTGGATGCTAAATCGGTGGTCGTGTTTAGCATTTCGTCGCCCGTGGGTGTCAATGGAAGACAAGCATGTTGGCTCGCCTTATGCTTGGGGGCTGAGTTTTATGTGGAAGCATAACCCGCGTGGCTTTCGTTTGGATCTCGCATTCATAGAGCCTTAATCATGAGAAAGCCAGCTGTTGATAATCCCTTGTAGAGTTTGTGGTGGTGGTGGTATGTTTGTTGTTTTGGTTTAAGAAAAAATGTTTTTGTTATTGCTGTTTCTTTTTTGTCTCTATTATTATTTTTATTTTATAATTATTTACTTTTTGTCTTGTTTTGTTTATTTTTAGGGAGGAGGTTGGGGGTGGGGGGTTGTTCCAGCAGGTAAAAATTGAAAACATATAATTTGGTGTAAAAAAACCAAAAAAACCAAGAGTAAAACCTATTCGCAGGATATGAGATGAATGCATTTCATATCTATTTGATATTATGCTAATGGTGGCCCAGTCACGGGACGATGGCGCTGAAAGAGTTCTGCCCCTCAAATTATTCATTTGCCCTAATGTATGAACCTTGGACTGCCAGCACCAGGGCTGCGTCATTTTGAGCTTTGTTCCCACATACCCCCCGGGGACACCTGACACAGGCTTTCCACATCACCCACCAATCATAATTATTTGGTGGGTGTCATCTTACCTCAAATGCGTGGATCGTTGCTCATGAAACCAACAACAGGTGCATCTGTCCCGGATTCGAGTAGTTTTGTTGGTTTGTTGTTTTACGCCGCACTCAGCACTATTCCAGCTATATGACGGCGGTCTGTAAATAATCGTGGCTGGACCAGACAATCCAGTGATTGACATCATGAGCATCGACTAAATTGGGATCGATGACATGCATCAACCAAGTCAGCGAGCATGACCATCAGATCCCGTTAGTCGCCTCTTACAACAAGCATAGTCGCCTCTTACGACAAGCATAGTCGCCTTTTACGGCAAGAATGGGTTGCTGAAGACCTGTTCTACCCCGGATCTTCAGTGGCCGACTGGAATACTCTTCGATTGGAATATTGCTGCCCGTGGGGTAAAACAACATTCGCTCATCTTCTTACAAACGTTCAAATCTTTACACCCAAGTCACTCATCAATCACAGTGAGTGTGGTTTTACGCCGCTTTTAGTAGTATTCCAACAATATCTCACCAGCGCCCCGTTCCTCAAAGCGATCTTAGCGCTAAGGTGATCGTAACTCCCATACTTTAACATAGGCTTACGATCATCGTAGCGCTAAGGTGATCGTAAGTCCCATACTTTAACATAGGGTTACGATCATCGTAGCGCTAAGATCGCTTTGAGGAACGGGGCCCAGGAGATATAAAAAGGCTTCATACATTGTACGTAAAGGGGACACGGGTGGCCCAGTCGTCTAAGGCGCCGCGATTCGCTGTGCAGAGTTGCGTCCCTTGGGCACGCCAGAAAAATATGATCGTGGGTTCGAATCCCGGTTCGCCCCGATTATGTTTCTAGGTTTGTCAGCACCATACCCGTGCTCGTGGGTTTCACCGAAGTGGTAAACGTCTGAGACCTGCATCACTTCGGGCTTTCCTCCGACATTAAGCTGACACGCCGCGATAAAACTGGAATACTGTTAAACGCGGCGTTAAACCCAACTCACTCACTCACTCACTCATTGTACGTATACCAATATGGAGAATTGACCCCGAGTTTTCAGCGTGACGAGCGAAAGCTCTAACCATTACGCTACCCTACCGCCACCATACATCACGGAACTGAAGAAGAATGCGACGTATGCTTGGCGAGGCCCCCAGTTGATTGGACTAAATAACCTTTGGGATTGACTGGCATATCACCGTCTGATATTGAAGGTCAAAGAAATATGACGATTATCCTAACGACAACTTGAGACTTATTGATAGGACTTTGACTAAACCTGATATAGTTGGAGCCAAAGACTATTAGGGGCGTCTATTTGATCAGATTTAGGTTCGCGATCGTTTGAGGCCAAGGTCACCGGAGATGACTTCATGAAAGCAGGATGATATATGGGAATATTCATTATATATCAGGGAACACTAACTAGCTTTTCAACCAAGAATGAATTTATATTTCTATTTATGTCACATGTCAAGCCATGTCAATCTAATTAAAATCGTATATTTTACTCCGGTTCGATAACACTCCGACTGAATGCCTTCACTTAACTCAGGTTGTTGTTTTTTTTAAAGTCGCACTCAGCAATATTCCAGCTGTATGACGGCGGTCTGTAAATAATCAAGTCTGGACCAGACACTCCAGTGATTTACATCATGAGCATCGATACACGCAATTGGGATCGATGACATTCTTCAACCAAGTCAGCGAGCCTGACCACCCGACCCCGCTAGTCGCCTTTTACGACAAGCATGGTTTGCTGAAGACCTATTCTACCCAGAATCTTTACGGGTCGGTAACTGAGCTGATCTTATTGGGGAAGGAGTTCTATATTATAACCCCATTTCTATTAATCCGTGAATATCCTGTTTTCCCGTGATTGTCTAGTTAAGGCCAAGTATCTATTTAAAAAATATTGTTTGGAGGGCAGTGTGATAGCCTGGTGGTTCAAGCTTTCGCTCGTCACGCCGAAGGCCCAGTTCAATTCCCCATGGGTACAACTTGTAAAGCCCATTTCTTGTGCCCCCCGCCGAGGTATTCCTGGAATATTCTTAAAACCATACTCACTCACATTTTATTGTTGTGAGTTTAGATAATGTGAAGGTCAAGTACCTGCGTTTTCAGTTAGTCGGGAATTTCCTTGCTCAGTTCAAACGACTTTAGTCTTCTCAGCTTAATTGTCCTAGAGACATATTTTCGGGATAGGCCCTCAGTGCGCAGTTCTCACTAACAAACCAAGCCGCGGTAATTCACTCATTAGGGTGGAGAGTTTATATTATTAATTTTTAATATTAATTTTTAACTCCTAGGTGTTAATTGGTCACTGCCGGTTTAATTGTCTGTCTGTGCGTCTTGTCGATTGTCTGTCAGAGTATTGTTTTAGATATCTATTGTGGCAGCTGTTATACAGTTGTTTAACTAATCAGCTTGTATTTTTGCTCAACTTTTGTTGATCAGTGATCATTCCGGTGTCCAAAGATTGCTACTTTTTAGTAACATTTAGCTGATAGCTCACATTAAGCTGAACTTTGATCACGTTTTCTATTATTACTCTATTCTTATTCTCAGAGACCGCCTCCGTGGTCGAGTGGTAGAGTGTCCGCCCGGAGAGTGGAAGGTCCGGGGTTCGATCCCCGGCCGCGTCATACCAAAAGACGTTAAAAGATGGTACTTGTTGTTACCCTGTCTGGCGCTCTGCATTAAGAGGCTAAAACAAGGACTGGTCGGCTCGGAGTCAGTGTATTGTGTCTGAGTGAGGTATTTATGTTTAACTGCGGCATGGTATCTCAGTGAGCCAGCACTATAAATCGACTAGTACAAGCAGCCACACAAACACACACACACACACGTACATGCACGTCGCTATATAAGTGCAATAATCTTTGACGCGACGTTAAACCCAATTTCACCTCACCACCTTATTCTCAGCGTAACTATCCGGGGTAGAATAGGTCTTCAGCAACCCATGCTTGTCGTGAAGGCGACCATGTTTGTCGTAGGATCCAGTGGCGACTAACGGGATCGGGTGGTCAGACATGATGTCAATCACTGGATTGTCTGGTCCAGATTCGATTATTAACCGACCGCCGTTATATAGTTGGAATGTTGCCGAGTGCGGCGTTAAACAACAAGCAAAACAAACAGGAGCACATCTCCGTGACATACATGGACGATGGTTAGACATCAACTCATGAGTTCTCTGCGAGCACGTATTTCATGAAAACAATTCTAATGTATGACTTGTAGTTGCTCCGTATGGCAAGCCGTTTTCACATTTATTACGGAATTACAGATATCTTCAATTGTTTTAAAGATATCGGTATTTTATTTAAAGATATCAATAATGTTTTTAAGATATCAAAAAATAATTAAAGATATCTTAAATTCATTTCTGATATCCATAATACAATTACTGATATCTTAAAATGTTACGGTGATATCAACAAATTAGTTTGTGATATCTCTAATGTATTTAAGATATCATTAAACAATTACCATCCTACAATACATAAATATATTAGAAATAAATTCAAGATATCTTAAATTCAATTCAATATATCTTGAAATAAGTTATACATATCCACAAATGCATTACAGATAGCTTTAATTCAATAGAGATATCTTTAATTCAATTAGAGATATCTTTAATTCAATTCAAGATATCATGAATTCTGACCGTTACTGATATCAAACATCCAATTAAAGATATCATTAATACTTTTGATGATATCTTTATATCAATTATTGATATCAGTTATCTAATTTAAGTAACATTATTAATGTAACATCTTTAATAATGGCAACAATTGAAGATATCAATAATTAATTATTGATATCTGTATTTAGTTTCAAGATATCAGGAACTGAATTAATGACATCATAACAGAACATGACATTTTGATATCTTTAATCATATTTTGATATCAATAATCGAATTTAAGATATCAGCAATTCTTTTCAAGATATCTTCTATCCATTCAAGATATCTTCAATTCATTTCAAGATATCTTTAAAACAATTGAAGATATCTTAAATTTTATTGCAGATATCTACAATTATCTGCATTTAAGATATCTTCAATTCCATTCCAGATATCTTCAATTCCATTCAAGATATCTTCAATTGTTTTAAAGATATCTTTAAAACAATTGAAGATATCTGTTATTCCGTAATAAATGTGAAAACGGCTTGCCATAGCTCCGCACGAGAAGCTCGCACCAGAGCTCGAGACTGCTGCGCGTGTCCCGGACTCCTCGTGCAAAGCTGATTGACGTCAGCGCGTGGGATGCAGCGACATTTGAAATCAACACCGAAGTACTTTGGTCTGTTCAAGTCGAGTGCCTGTCGTGATGGCTAGCCGTCCTCAGTAATATTGGATCATAACAGACTTTGGATTTTGTTTCTGTATCGGAAACATGCTGTGTATTATGTTCAAGAGGAAGTCCAATTTCAACACGAACGTGTTTAGCGTGGCCGTTGTTTGAACAAATATTTTTTTAAGAGAAAAATGTAATTTTCCAGGTTTCGGATGAAGTCGTTTTTATCCTTAAAGTAGGATGCGGAAAGTTGTCGTGTTTCATTCAGCTGGGCACAGATGGATCCTGGTTTGTGCTTCGATCTGCTGGTTAAATCCCGCATGTAGCCAATGTCTGTCAGTGTTCCCGTGTTTGAGGATTCCAAACTGAAGGGGGCGGTCGGGTAGCCTAGTGGTTAAAGCGTTCGCTCGTCACGCCGAAGACCCGGGTTCGATTCCCGACGGGGCACGGGTGGCCCAGTCGTCTAAGGCTACGCTGTGCAGAGTTGCGTCCCTTGGGCACGCAAGAAACCTATGATTGTGGGTTCGAATCCAGGTTCGCCCCGATTATGTTTCTAGGTTTGTCAGCACCAAACCCGTGCTCGTGGGTTTGACCGAAGTGGTAAACGTCTGAGACCTGCATCACTTGGGGCTTTCCCCCCACATTAAGCTGACACGCCGCGATATAACTGGAATACTGTTAAAAGCGGCGTTAAACCCAACTCACTCACTCACTCACTCGATTCCCGACATGGGTACAATGTGTGAAGCCCATTTCTGGTGTCCCCCGCCGTGATATTGCTGGAATATTGCTAAAAGCGGCGTAGGACAATACTCACTCACTCACTCACTCGTAAGCTGTATTCTGGGAGCATTAGCAGTAATGGTGCTTTGGCATAATGCGGTCAGGCGATGAGTCGATTGTGTGTGAATGACGCATTAAGATGCCGTGTCACTTCACACGAACTGATGCCTTCCTGAATCCAAGCAACCCCCCCCCCCCCGCCTTCCTGAATCCAAGCCCCCCCCCCCCCCCCCCCCCCCCCAGCCCCCAGCGCGCCCCCCCCCCCCCCCCCCCCCCCCCCATCTGATTAGTCCACGTGATATAAATCACTGGATTGTCTGGTCCAGACTCAATTATTTACAGACCGCCGTCATATAACTGGAGTCTTGCTGAGTGCGGCGTTAAACAACAAACCAACCAACGTGATCTTGATAAAATATGTGTTACCCGCCTTGAAGGGTAATATATTTCTCAGCAGAATAAATCCTCTTATACCCCGCCACGAGCAATATACATTTTTGAGCAGCAGGATCCCTTATACCCCGCTTCAAAGCAAATAGCCGCACGCTTTTTTCCCGATTCAATGGAAGTCACGTGACATAGCACAAGTTAACCCCGGCTCAATCAAACAGCCATTCTCTATCAATTTTGAATTTGTGTTAATGCTTTTAAAAACACGTCGGTAAGCTCAATTCGTTATAGCAGGATCCCTCGGGGAAAATGGGTTTTATGCGCATTACGTAGGCGAGTGGTATAAAATCCTAACGCGGGACGCATACAATCCCATGTACCCAGAGTCATCCTGTTACAACTGAAACTAACCCGCGCATATTCAAGTTTATAGGAAATGACTGCATGAATTTCAAAAAGCCTCCGTCCAGCACGTTAAACATGCTTCTGTGGTCCAATTTGCCGTCTGCGCCCAAGGGAAGTCATTTCAGGACGTCGTTTATTCCAGAGTGAGTGAGTGAGTGAGTTGGGTTTAACGCCACTTTTAACAGTATTACAGTTATATCGCGGTGTCTAGCTTAATATTTGGAGGACAGCTCGAAGTGATGCAGGTCTCAGACGTGTACCACTTCGTTGAAACCAACGAGCACGGGTATGGTGCTGACAAACCTACAACCATAATCGGGGCGAACCGGGATTCGAAACCACAATCATAGGTTTCTGACGTGTCCAAGGGACGCATATCTGCACAGCGAATCGCGGCGCCATAGACGACTAGGCCACCCATATCAAATTACATGTACTAAACTTTGAGTGAGTGAGTGAGTTTGGTTTAACACCGCTTTGAATTCCAGTTAAATCACGGATATCAGGGATATTGTGACTTATTGAAGTTCAAACAACCTCGATAACCTCCGTGGTCAGTGGTAGAGTGTCCGCCCGGAGAGCGGAAGGTCCCGGGTTCGATCCCTTGCCGCGTCATACAAAAAGACGTTAAAAGATGGCACTTGTTGTTACCCTGCCTGGCGCTCGGTATTAATCGCCTAAAACAAGGACTGGTCGGCTCGGAGTCAGTACAATGTATCGGAGTGGGGTCTTCATGTCAAACTGTGGCATGGCAAGTCAGTCGGGTAGCACAATAAATCGGCATTAGAATAGTCCGGACTAGTACAAGCAGCCACACACACACACACACACACACGTGCATGCGTGTCGCTATAATCTTGTACGCGACGTTAACCCCAATTTCGCCCTCACCTCAAAAGGGCTCATTCGCACGCGTTGCAATGTAAGGGAGGTAACTCTACACATATTGGAAGGACAGTAAAATGTCTGTTCTGTCCATGTTCGCAGGCTGAAGGAGAGGTGGCGTCATTAAACTCGCACCTGAGTGCTCGCTATGCAAATATCAGAGGACACCCCATTTACCATAGGTTAGAATAGGCCTTCAGCAGCAAATGCTTGTCGTAAGAAGCGACTAACGGGATATGGCGGTCAGGCGCGCTGATTTGGTTGATTCATGTCACAGTATCCCAAATGCGTAGACTGATGATGTCAATCACTGGATTGTCTGGCCCAGACTCGATTACTTCCAGACCGCCGTCATAAAGCTAGAATACTGCTGTGTGAGTCCGACGATTAAGTGACTCACTTATATAATTATGAGATCATGAAAGTCCGAATGTGTTTTCTAACCTCGATAAGGTTCTCACGCACTCGGAACGAAATCGTTGTGTGTCTCTCGTTATGACCGTAGTTCGTTATATCGATCAGTTCGTTATAACTGTGTTCGTTATAACCGTAGTTTACTGTAAAATACAAAATAATAATATTCCTCCTTGTCGTTTTTGTACTATATATATATATATATATATATATATATATATATATAATAAAATAATAAAGTCCACGTTAGTCCATCATCTTCTTTATATCAGTTTATAAACTTATAAACTTGTGTAAAATTAACATATATATTAATGATGCAACAATTTCAACAACAAATTAGAAAGCAATTTCATTAAAAATGTTCGATGTAATACACTAAACTACGGTTATAACGAACACGCTTATTACGAACTGACGGTCATAACGAATTTATTTTTCGGTCCCGGCCATTTGCTGTACATATGCTTATAACAAACTACAATTGGCTGTCCCTTTGAGATCGTTTTAACCGTAGTTTACTGTATATAAATATTTTATTTTTGAGCGAATAGTCTTAAAACAACATGGTGATGTTCAAATATCAATCATCATATTTATAACAAAGATAATTTCCCTGTTCGTAAACAGACAAACAGAAGAGACTGTGTCGTGAACACAGTGATGTACGCTGAAGCTCTACTAAGGGTACAGTGTCATGTCTGAAATGTTTCAACAGTAACTTCACTGAAATATTTCCAATGATGAATGAGTGAGTGAGTATGGTTTTACGCCGCTTTTAGCAACATTCCAGCAATACCACGGCGGGGGACCCCAGAAATAGGCTTCACACATTGTACCCATGTCGGGAATCGAACCCGGGTCTTCGGCGTGACGAGTAAACGCTTTAACCACTGGGCTGGCCGACCGCCCCTCCAATGATGAAAGCAATATGAAGTCTTTCATAGGCATTTAGAAGCACTTTATGGATAAACACTTTTATTCTTTGTCACAAAGTTTCAGAGCTTCTTCTTGCCCCTTCTCGGGTACAGAGTGCATAGTGTTATATACACACACATGATGACGATATGTTGACACAAGGTAGGAGGGGGAGGGAATGTCTTGTGGCATTAGTAGTCATTACATTTTACAGCTAAAGCATTAATGGACATTTTATGGTAATTTTTTATGAAATAAATTTGACTATTCTTTCACTTTCGATGGGGGGGCGGTCGGGTAGCCTAGTGGTCAAGCGTTCGCTCGTCACGCCGAAGTCCCGGGTTCGATTCCCGACATGGGTACATTGTGTGAAGCCCATTTCTGGTGTCCCCCGCCGTGATATTGCTGGAATATTGCTAAAAGCGGCGTAAAACCATACTCACTCACTCACTTTCGATGGTTGTTGATATCAGGACCCTCATACTACATAATACAACATGTTCTTGTGCAGATTACCATGGAAACTGTTTTGTCCTTTTTAAGGAATCAAAATGGACAGGCATTCAGTGTCCATCACTGGCGTCACAGGACATAGAAGTCACTGGAAGACGCTACATTTACACAACTTTAATGAAATGTTCGTGTTAAATCAGAAGGTGGGTATTGCCAGAAAGAAACAGATTTAGATATATTTGATTTTGTCACTTTGGTAAACGTCTTTATGCATAGCGGAGACATCCTAACAGCCTCAATGTGTTGCTGATGCTATGTCTGATAACCTGAAGTGTTTATATCCCTAATGTCTTACAAACTTCACAAGACAAAACTACATTGAACATGAGCAGACTGAAACAAATGTCAACATGAGAAGAATTCACATAAATCAGGTATAACCACCAACATACATATAGTCCCAGTGTAGTGGAGAAAATGTCTATTATGTGCAGCTCAATTCAATTTGCGTGCATGTATTGATGATCCGAGAAACAAAGAGTATGGGACCAAAAATAGCAGAGACATCAGCTGTTACATTAAATGAATCAACAGCCTCTCAGAGGTACACAATGAAGCGAATTTATTTGGTTTAAACGTATTTTTATTTCAAAAGAATCTGGATCGGTAAAAAGCAAAACTTGCTTATGTAAATACCACTCCAGGTAACAACTTAACATCAGCTGGTTATATATCAGATAGTGCTAAACATAAACATACTAAATGCACAAATGAAATATATGAAGCCAATACAAGTGGTGTCTGTGAAATAAGATATAGCAGTTTTCCATTACTACATGCATAAAATTAAGCTACTTGAATCTTTTGCTTTTGACAATGAAATCGTGAACTGATTTAAGAATAGTCATGTTTGTAGAACTGCTAACTAAACTACTGCCATGTAATATCGTTTTTAAATCATACCCATGCATAGAAATACATAGTGTTTCTGATATTATCGTATTTTTGAGTGAGTGAGTTGGGTTTAACGCCGCTTTTAACAGTATTCCATTTATATCACGGCGTGTCAGCTTAATGTGAGAGGAAAGCCCGAAGTGATGCAGGTCTCAGACGTTTACCACTTCGGTGAAACCCACGAGCACGGGAATGGTGCTGACAAACCTAGAAACATAATCGGGCCGAACCTGGATTCGAACCCACAATCATAGGTTTCTGACGTGCCCAAGGGACGCAACTCTGCACAGCGAATCGCGGCGCCCTAGACGACTGGGCCACCCGTGCCCCCATATTTATCTATGTGACACTAGGAGAGAACGTAAGGGAATACACTGCATACATATCGCTTGTCTCTATGTGAGCAAGTGGCCTACACAACACAAACTACCAAGTGTAACACAATATTTCTTGATAAAACAAAACACTCATTAGGAGCATGGTACAACCTTGACAAATAAATGTTAATCTTACATTTTCAAATTTTTCAGAGTGTCGAGCCCTGATGATGTGGCCTTCTCATGATGTCCGCTACACAAGGTATGGATGGGAACTGATGTCAGAGGAAATATGCAGATACGACAAATATCACTTTAGATAGATCTGAAAATGACTCTTAGAATTAGTAAATATTATAAAAAGTATCTCGTCTATATCAATTGTGACAAAACAATTAGTTGGGATCAAAAACAAATTCTTACGACCAACATAGTTGAGACGCCAAACGCTAACCCCTTTTTCGTGCGTGCGTAATTCCCGTGCACACTTTCGAGTTGGGTTGATTGGTTCAACTGTGTCATATGGCCCTGTGACGCAGGGGTAGCATTATGCAGATGGCTGTTACAATGAATGCTCGTTCCACCCGTGACGAACAAGTCTGGTTGTTGATGAAATATAGTGATAGCTAAATAGACAGATTTTTTATTCATGTACCGATTGTCTTTAAATGTAATATCCAGTTATGTATGACTGTTTAATAATCGCATACCAACCTTGACTGGAGTAGGTCCAATAGTTTTTCAGATATTGTAGTAAACGTCGGTACCTTAAATTACCTTCCAGACTATACACATTGTGCAAACTATCCCCTCTCTTACAATGCCATGATTGTATACTCCTTTGTATTTTACTCCTGAATATCAGAATTTTTCTCTGTAATGTATAAACATGCATACAACATATATCTTACTTTTAGTAACTCTCGCCAAAAACATAACACAAACACTATATGAATCTTTACGAAGTAATACAATATATCCCCATCCAGAAATGGCATAACATTTTTTAATAAATATTGATTAGAGAATAATTTGATTTCCTTTAATTCTTGATTTACTAATGATTGATCAACCACAGTTTGAATGAAATTGTGCAATAACAGGTAATGTAAGCTGCATGTCCAGTTTTATTTCTGACGCACCTTTTCCTGAGATCGGAAATGTTAACGTTGTGCGAGAATTGCGCTCACGCGGCACTGGATCTACCTCTGGCTATAAAATTACGCAGAGATGGAAATTATTGAATTTCCTATCCGGTGGTCTAAATTGAACTGCAAATATTAAACCGGTTTTAGGTAAAGGCACTGCTAAAAGTTGTCCGAGAATTTATTCTGCGTTGAAAAACAGGAAATGTCTCCGGTTTTTATCGTACACCGATCAAAGTACTGTGCGATGTTTTTACTTAGCAGCTTTACGGTAACCGAGAGAACAAAATACTGCCTTATATCTGAACGACATAACTATATATCAAATGGAGTTGTATGCGTATGTGTAACGACATACATTCAATGCGAAAAATAGCCTGTCGTAAATAACCAAAAAAACTGATTTCATAACTCCGCTATGCTTAGCACTAGTTTATTGTAGCTCAGGTCACTTGCTGAGAATTAGCTGTGGGTAAGGACAATATATTTTCGTGGTGTTTTGTTAACGAGGGACCAATCTATTCAAACACAAATATCGAGATAAAAGCTGTATGTATTGGCGTCGCATTACCGGCATACGTGAAACGTGATTTTGTAAACACTATCAAATATGGCGGAATGTTCACTTCGTGTTTGTGTATTTTACAAAACATTCTGAACGATTTTTGGACGGTTTGGCATGATCATTTGCGATTTGATAAAAGACAGATGCTCGTGATCACTAATATGCTATTTTTGAAATTCATTTCTCCGAGTAAATATCCGAGATTAAGATATCAAAACATGCTGTAAATAACGCTGAGTGGTGATTTAGTAATGTGTAAAAAATGGCGACATTTACGATGTACCTAATTTTCAGATGTCATTTTCAGCACTTTTGCTTGGCCTAAAATGCCAGTGGATGATATCACAGAACAGGGAATTTCCCACCTTATTCAAAACTGTGAAGTGTATTTGTGTGGGTGATGTATTTTGAATTTTATTATACTTCAAAGTGAGGGTTGAAGGGAGGGACATAGATCTATGTGTCCCTTCGGCATCCAGGGGGTTGATGACAGTAGCGGGTGACCTCGCCTAGGTGAACACTACCAAGCTGACTGTCGTTCATTTCAGGATTGAAGTGACCGCCTCCGTGGTCTAGTGGTAGAGAGTCCGCCCGGAGAGCGGAAGGTCCGGGGTTCGATCCCCGGCCGCGTCATACCAAAAGACGTTAAAAGATGGTACTTGTTGTCACCCTGTCTGGCGCTCGGCATTAAGGGGCTAAAACAAGGACTGGTCGGCTCGGAGTCAGTATACTGTGTCTGAGTGGGGTATTCATGTTAAACTGCGGCATGGTATCTCAGTGAGCTAGCACTATAAATCGGCATCAGTCCGGACTAGTACAAGCAGCCACACAAACACACACACGTACATGCACGTCGCTATATAAGTGCAATAATCTTGGACGCGACGTTAAACCCCATTTCACCTCACCTCAGGATTGAAATTGTATTTGTTAACGTTCATCAGCTGATGAACACAGTGCCTCACGTGAGCAAATTCCACTAAGTTAATTTTGCTTTTATGGCCAAAAATATTCGTGTTGCGTTTCTTTTTTTTAAAGAGTATACTATCTTTTGTTGCGATGTAGTGTTAGACGAAAAAAAAAATTCTGACAAAACATTATTTTGACAGCTGACAGTTAATTTAATTTTTCAGATCGATACTCATGATGTCATTCACTGGGTTGTCTGGCATAAACTCGATTATTTACAGACCGCTGTCATATACATGTAGTTGTAAAATAGCTGAGTGTGGCTTCAAACAACAAACAAGCAAACAAACATTTGATGACCTCTTCTAAACTGACGACCAAAAGAAACGTTACCAACGATATTTCCTGGATAAAATATGACCAACACAATTCGAAGCAGCAATAACAATTGTATTGTAGAAATTCATCATTCAGAACAGTAAAATGCGAATTTACTAATTCATCAACAAAGTCCTTGACCTCCAACAGGGACATTTCTTGACAAGGGGTCATTCGTCCAGTATTCGGTCAACAATATTGGTTACAACTTAAAGATGACGACGGCCCAGACCGTTCAATACGGGATATGACCTCCATGAGCGGCAATGCATCTTCAAATGCGGCGTCGAACTGAGTAGACAAGCGTTCTCACATCGACTGCAGGTATCCGATTCCATTCCTCACGGAGGGCAACGATCAACGCTTGTCTCGTGAAGGGAGGATGTTGACGTTTCCGAAGACGACGCCCCAGCTGGACCCAGAGATGTTCTATGGGTGACAGATCTGGTGATCGAGCTGGCCACGGCAGGACAGCCACGTTGTTGGCCATGAGGAAGTCTTTAGTAATACGGGCTTTATGGGGTGTGGCGTTATCTTGTTGGAACACCGTCCGTTGTTGACGCTGGATGAAAGGAAGAACCACTGGCCGTAAGATATTGTCAATGTAGCGTTGTGCTGTCAGATTGCCTTCGATGCTGACAAGTTCCGTCTTCTCGTCCCCGCAAATGCCGCCCCAGATCATCACGCTTCCGCCCCCGTAAGGTTCCACCTCCTGGACACACCACGTCGTCGATAAACTCGCGTCCGCCCATCAGGTTTGAAGAGTTTGAACCTGCTCTCGTCACTAAACAGCACTCGCCGCCATTCCCTTTGCTGCCATCGCTGAGTTTGCCTGCACCAAGTCAATCGGGCACGTCGATGTTGACGGGTCTGGGTCATGCCCTTGAAAGGGCGATAAGCCCGGAGACCATAATGTTGTAGTCGTCTGGTCACTGTTTGTCTGCTGACCGGATGTCCTAAGCTGTTGGCAGCTGATGACGTCACAGTAAGAAATCTGTTCCTCAGATGAAGTACCCGTAAAAAGTGGTCATCCTGTGGGGTCGTGACCTTTGGTCTGCCACTACGTGCTCTGTCTGCGGTTCTGCCACTCTGTCGGAGACGTACGACAAGTCTGGTAATGGTCATCTTTGAGCAGTTCATGTTAATGGCAACCTCTCTCTGTCTCGCTCCCATCTGCAGCATACCTATGGCTCTCTCCCTCTGGACAGCGGTCAGTCTTGGCATGTTCGTTGGTGTTAATCATCGCAACCAATGATAGGGAACAGATCCGTGCGTAATTTATTCCCGGAAATTGCACGATAATTTGGGGAAGAATGTTTTAAGAAATTGCTGAAAAACACCAATATCTCCAAAAATCCGCAAAGCACGTGCAAAGAACGACAGAGAACATGCGGGCTGTATTCGTGAGATGTGTTCTTTACTGTTTTTGAACAGGTTTTGTTTCAGAGTGGCAAATCAGTTAATGTTGGTAACGTTTCTTATGGCCCTCAGTTTAGTTGATGTAATGAGACGATGGTGACAAGGGATACCAATAGGGACCAATAACCACGCGACTTTACTACTCCATATACACACGTACACAAACTGTGTGACATCACGTCCCACTACGGGCAAGCAGATTAGGGGAGGTGGCGAGCCTAGTGGTTAAGGCGTTCGCTCGTCACGCCGAAGACCCGGGTTCGATTCCCCTTATGGGTACAATGTGTGAAGCCCATTTCTGATGTCCCCCGCCGTGATATTGCTGGAATATGGCTAAAAGAGGCGCAAATATACACTCACTCATGTTAAGTCGTGATATTGCTGATATATTGCCAAAAGCGGTATAAAAGAAGTGTTATTCATGTTAAGCCGTGATGAGCTGACTAATGTTAAGCCGTGACATTGCTAGAAAGTGACAAAAAGCGGCTTAAAAACGCACTCGGGCATGCGATTAATTACAGTCGGTCATGTTATTCATTTAAGACGGAAATACTATTAATGTAAACACGTAAACAAATAACCAACAATATCTTGGCTTTTTATGATTTTATTGAAGCAAGAGGTTAACCGAAGCGGCGCATTTTATATCAGATATGGCCGCGTGGTCGGTACACACCGTTACCATAGCAACAAAAAGTTAGATAAAACAATAAATTAAATAGAAAATTGTCAGTAGATTTTTATAATATTGTATATTGTATGACTTGCAGCCTAACAGCATAAGCTGAAGCCGTGGCATTTTGGTTTCTTGTACAAGACAGGTGATCACTCTTGTTACGTCCGCTTCCGATACTCAATATGAGCAGTGAAATATGCACCATGACGTACATGAATGACGTAATATTTCATGACGTTAAAGAACACAATGTAGCTAGCTGCCTTTTCACATCAGACGCTGTAGCGATGGACATCCATATCGTGTAAGTGCATGTTGTTTTACACCGCGACCAGCAACAGTAATCCTTACAACGCCGGTTTCAAAATGATCAAATCAGGCCAGGTAAACAGGTGGTTGATAGCATGAGCAGCTATCCTTAATTGGTGTACGATGACACACCAGTTTGTAACCACCCGATCCTTTATTAAGTCGTCTGTATAACAGTCATTCAAATCAGAATACATTGCGTCAAGCGATTGCTTTGTCACAAGTAGATACTCTTACATTTTCATTCTATTTGTTACTGCGGGACAAACACATTATGTTAAAATTTCTGTTTAAATGCAATTGTCCGACCTACATATTAATCCATTCTGTTTGGCATGTTACGTGAAACACATTCTTTCTGTTTGGCCCAAGTATGACCGGGAAATGACGCACGATTTGACGATTACAACTGATTTCTCTGACCTCTTAACACAGTGGCCTTGTTGAATATCTACGTAACGTAACAGTTACGCTAATGAATAAATAAATAAATTGACAGAAAATAACAATATGGTCACCAAAGGAGGAATTTGAAGATGCGCCCGTACAATTATCAGTCGCATGGTGACCGTCACCCGTGGTTCAAAGGTATCTTGGCTCAGACAAACGGGAAGCCCCTGCATGTTTGAAAACCTTCTTCTGTAACTTCAAATGTTATTTTGTATACAAGTCTATCAGTTTACAAGGGATAACGTGTGCCACAAGGGTGAAAACCCTCCCACATCCACTGAATCCCGAATATAACATCAAAGTTTTTTTCTCTGAGTCCCATTTGGTTAGCCTGAATCCCGAATATTACTGCACCAGTTTCAGAAGCACATGTCAGAGTTCACTCTACAAAGGCAGAACTATAATATACTGAACACGTTCTTAGGTGCATAATTTACTGCAGAAACATCGAAAAAAAATTGTATGTGGGACATTTTATGCAAACCATTTTTTCAAAATTTGAATTCTGCGTACCAAATACGTATATTATTAAAGAATCCTCTCTAAATAGATACCTGAATCCCGCGTACCAGGTGGTTGGGAGCCTCAACAATTAACCCTTGACTGAACGTGACCGCCAGGGCACAGTTCCACGAAGCTATCTTAGGGTAAATCAGTGTTAAAGTCATGGAATTATGACTAGATGTAAGCTCGCTTAGTGGAACGGAGCCCTGGACCCTGTGTGTCCTGGTGTAACAGATTCTGGTTCACTGTATGTCTGTGACTATTAAATAAGGTCCAGCTTTATGCCACATTTCACAGAGAAACATGTCTACTGACTGGGCCACTTGTGAGGTTGGTAAGCCACACATCTATCGAACGCAGCTGTAGAGAACATATACATTTTGAATTTGTATGTCGATCTCACTGGGATGACAAGGTATACCTAAATCGGCTTCCGCGACCTTGTATGTGGAAAACGGCTGTAGTGATTATGAGTATCAAAACACAGCTGTAACTAACAACATGGCGAACACATTTTGAACGCAGCTGTAATGAAAAAACATATCGAACACAGCTGTAGTGAACATACATATCGAACGCAGCTGTAGTGAACATACATATCGAACACAGCTGTAGTGAACATACATATCGAACACAGCTGTAGTGAACACACATCGAACACAGCTGTAGTGAACATACATATCGAACACAGCTGTAGTGAACACACATCGAACACAGCTGTAGTGAACATACATATCGAACACAGCTGTAGTGAACATACATATCGAACACAGCTGTAGTGAACACACATATCGAACACAGCTGTAGTGAACATACATATCGAACACAGCTGTAGTGAACATACATATCGAACACATCTGTAGTGAACATACGTATCGAACACAGCTGTAGTGAACATACATATCGAACACAGCTGTAGTGTACATACATATCGAACACAGCTGTAGTGAACATACATATCGAACACAGCTGTAGTGAACATACATATCGAACACAGCTGTAGTGAACATGAACATCGCACATAAACCAAGAAAACAAGTATTTCGAACATAGTATTAGCGAAACATATCCCCCATGTATTCCCCCGGACTAAGAAACCAATAATTCGAATTCGAATAAAGAGAACACAATAAAAATGAAGTAACTGTTCCTAAACAAAAAAACAAAAACCCCGGAAATATTAAATGGATGGTTGGTTGGTTGGTTTGTTGTTTAACGCCGCACTCAGCAATATTCCAGCTATATGACGGCAGTCTGTAAATAATCGAGTCTGGACCAGACAATCCAGTGATTGATATCATGAGCATCGATCCACGCAAAAATATTAAATGGACAGTCTCCAACTCAAATGTTTATATGTGGCCCACCAGGAGAAATATGGCCTTATGACCTTATGGGTGCAAGGATACAATTGTATTGTGACGTCATGTATGCGGACTGTACAAAGATATCTTATTTTTCTCTACTTAGTTCGTAATGTAATAAAAAACATTTTTTCAAACCATTCAGCTACATGTCTTTTTTCAATTCATCTGACATTAAGTCTAAAAACTGTAATTATTACATAAATAGACCCAGAAAATGAGACCAACTGTTCTTGTCGTGTCTCTCGTTAATAAATATGAATTGCGAATTGCATTTTTGTGTTCCGGAGATACTATATTATTAAAATAGAATGAAAAGTCAAAGTCTGATATTTCACCCGTAAGGTCCCTTATCCTATGGTTGGACACATAGCTGTCATTGTTGAGTGAGTGAGTGAGTGAGTATGGTTTTACGCCGCTTTTAGCAATATTCCAGCAATATCACGGCGGGGGGACACCAGAAATGGGCTTCACACATTGTACCCATGTCGGGAATCGAACCCGGGTCTTTGGCGTGAAGTGCGAACGCTTTAACCACTAGGCTACCCGACCGCCCCTGTCATTGTTGAAGAAATGCTTTCCTCGGTCACCGACTTCCGGCCCCAGTGACTTGTGGGGGCGTTACAAACGGCGGCATGCGTGGATATGCTGATATAACATAGCTGCGGACGGTTCAAACACGTGTGATATGACCATGAACACAAGTATTTCCGCATATCCTCATCAACAAAACGCACAGGGAAACAACAATAGAAGCAACGACTATACAGTAATTATTTTAAACGACAGGTACATGAACATTGAAAAGGCCGACCCGATCCGTGTCATAGGCGCATGAAAGATTTAATGGCGATCTTGCTTATCACAAATAAGTTTTGTATTATAAATAATTTAAATATATAATAGTATTTACAAATTGCATATCGGTAAGAGATAAGGGACCAAGTATTTGATATTCGGGGAAGGAGGAGCTGGGGTTTTATCGAAAATATAAATAAAAATGCTTGAAATATATAATTATGCTTCAAACTGATGAAGGTACGGAAATGTTTGCGAACAAAAGATTTATTGATACCAGATGGTTTGTTTGACAAAAATATTTTGGCTCTCAGATTTAAAAAAAATGATTTTGCTGAAAATATATAGTCTCCTCCACACAATTCCAATCTCCCAGAATATCAAACGGCCGGTCCCTAACTGGCTGTTGAACACATACAATGAGCAAATCTGTTGTAAATATTCTAGCAAATATTCAGGCACTGTTATTGGAAGCGACATGAAAACGTAACTAGGACCATTTCAGAAAGCAACCATTTTTCTCAGGGATTAATATCGTTTAACAAACGGTTTTTACAAAAGTTACAACGATGCCATAGCTCCAAATATCAAAACTGATCCTAAAAAAGACTTTCTTTCCAAAACTTTCCATGGAGGAATTTCTTCATCCCAACTATAACCATTGCCAATGGTTTATGTATGAAAATGTACAGCATAAAATCTGTAGCAAACACTACAATACAAAGTAGACACAATTAATGAATAACAACTTCTTTAGTTACTGTAAAGCCAGTGAAGATTGTTATCCATAAATTGTGTCTACTTTACTTGTTATCCATAAATTGTGTCTACTTTGTCTGTTATCCATAAATTGTGTCTACTTTGTCTGTTATCCATAAATTGTGTCTACTTTGTCGGTTATCCATAAATTGTGTCTACTTTGTCTGTTATCCATAAATTGTGTCTACTTTGTCTGTTATCCATAAATTGTGTTTACTTTGTCTGTTATCCATTAATTGTGTCTACTTTGTCTGTTATCCATAAATTGTGTCTACTTTGTCTGTTATCCATAAATTGTGTCTACTTTTTCATCCGTCAACTTCTGAGTAATGCCTATCGAACAAGTCACTACAACACAAGATTAAAAAATAATCAATGCGATCAACGTTTGAAAATACTCTTGAAAATGAAATCATTGGTCATAAAGTCTTTAAGAAACGAGAATGAGCCAACATATTCTTTCCACGGTTGAAAATACAGATTTTCGTCCAGTGTTATGAACACATGCCTGTATCCGGTTACGCTTTCGCATCCTTGACCACGTAATGTATCTCGCCTTGGGTCATGGCTTATAATCCCTGTAAACAGTAGCACGAGTTTGCACCACAGCTATTAAGCTTGGTATAACAGTACCATAACAATCTGTACAAATGGAAAGTAGAAATAGTTTCCAACTGACTGAACTTGTCATATGGTATATGAATATTTATGAGTATAATTCTACACCATATAATTATACTCATAAATATTCATATATACAAAATACGAACACAATCATTATCTGAGGACAATTATTACAACTGAGTGAGTTTGGTTTTAAAAGCGGCGTAAAACCAAACTCACTCACACTCACATTGCAACTAGGTATATAAAACGTAGAGTATTGCTCTGTCCAGCAATGACTGGCCCTGTTGCTGTAATAATGACCAGTATATGTGTGTATTAAGTCTTGTTAATGCGATATTCTGACCCAACAAAGAAATGCGACGTCAAATAATACAGTTTGTATCACAAGAGACGTGACTGTTTGAGAAAGTTGGGTCCAACTCGGCTTGGTGGCGATGTCAGTAACATAACGGTGAGTCACCAAACTGTGCAATGAACGCTGAATAAAACTTCAGTAAAACCAAGCCCAGACTCTGTTTTAGACTTCTTGTAATAGACTTGTCTTCGAATCCGCCTATTCTAAAATTGAAATGTAAATAATATGACAAGCTGGTTTGTTTGTTCCGTCGACTAGAAATAAGTAAAATGTTGAAAAACAACACCCTTATTTGCTGTCGCCATCAATATAAATAATTTATTAATAACAGTTTAATTAAAACCTGTTTAAACATTCTCTTAAATATTCCCAAACCTACTTTATTTATTAAATTGCTCCCTACCCAAAGACCAGGATTTTATATGTTTAATATTTTCGACGAACAGACCTGGATTTGGGGTCCATAGGTCCAACGGTCCGTCAATCCCTTAAAAAGAAAAAAAGTCTGGCTTAAAGTGAGTGAGTGAGTATGGTTTTGCGCCGCTTTTAGCAATATTCCAGCAATATCACAGCTCTGGCTTAAAGAGCACCGGTATGGAGCCGACAAGCCACGGATTACAACAAGGGCACACGTTTTCAGCTGTTCAAACCAACCCCATCAACTAACAAAAGGCCTGGCGAGGATTGGGATGGTTACATGGGCTGGCAGCACCAATTTGATACAGAGTCGTCTCCCTTTATTTTTTGTTTAGAAAATACGAAAGGCACAAAGGGATGCAACTCTGGACTGATTATGATTCAAGATTAAACTAGATCATTTGTTAATCATCACATTTTCAATACTGACTTCGCTTTTGTTTAAATCCTTATGAAAAAGATACATGGACACATATTGATAAATATCATGCATATATAAACCATAACGAAACCAATATACCTCCTAGCTAGACTTTGAGTGAAACAGAAGTTACTAAAAAAATATTTACAAGGTGATATCAACTAAACTTTCATTGTGCTGTCTTTTTGTGAAATGAACCTGCATTTCTAACATCGATCGTTCAAGAGCATCTTTCAACAGAGTTCAGTTATGTTGTGTCAGCTTGATAATAATCCAGATCTTTGATGTTTCCCACTTTGATGACACTAATAAACCTGGTATGGTGCAGACAAACCAATCATCTTAGTCAGGATGAGTCCTGGATTCGAACCCATAATAATGGCATTCGTACAGATTTCGGGGCACCCGTGCTCCGCGAACCTTATGAAAGACTGTTTGTGGCAAGAATCTACGTGTTTGTATAATACACCAATTCAGACAGCACAATTGGTCACATAGACGCAATAATTAACGTTGTTATAAACAAATCGTCAAATATATTCACAATCAAAATATACACCTTACAAGATGACTACAGCACCAAATACAGTATTAATTGAAAAATAATTTTCACTTCACATTTAATGTACACTAGTATCATAATTTCACAAGACATCTTGAAAAATAGGACGGATGTATAATTGAATATTCGACCAAATATGTACTACAAATCTATTTACTGTTCCTACCTACATTGCATCGCTATCAAGAAATAGGAAACATTCCTGTCTGCCGGTCCTCGCCGGTATTGCATAAACGATACATGTGTATACATTTAATCGTAGGCATTACGCTTCCTCACCATAATATAATATACATCTGGAGACAGGGAGGAATGATGGTGTGGGTATGTCCTGTCCCTGTTTCAGAAACATTCCAGCCATATCATAAAAAGGGAAACCAATTTAGGATTAACAAATTGTATCACTGTATGGAAATCGAACCTGGATCTTTGGCGGAACAGTTGAACGCCTTAACCATTGCGCCACCTCTCAGCAATAGGATCTGTGAGAATGTTACACTTCCATGAAGCACTTCCATGTAGCAATTGCCAAAGCTGCTGTCGGGTTATTGCATCAGAACTGTACGAATAGTAACACAGTTAGACCACAATGTCCACAATGATGACAGACAGTGGCCATTTGTTCAAGTTGTCAAGCATTGGTCACGCATTGGTCAAGCATTGGTCAAGCAAGACAATAACTTACACCTCTTTACTTAATCTACTCTCATCCTGTTATTTCACACGATGATGAGAAAACAGTGGCCTTTTGTTCAAGTTGTCAAGCATTGGTCACGCATTGGTCAAGCAAGGCAATAACTTACACCTCATTACTTAATCTACTCTCATCCCGTTATTTCACACGATGATGAGAAAACAGTGGCCTTTTGTTCAAGTTGTCAAGCATTGGTCACGCATTGGTCAAGCATTGGTCAAGCAAGACAATAACTTACACCTCATTACTTTGTCTACTCTCATCCCGTTACCTCAGTCAGTCTACGGTTGAACAAGAAAAGGTTTCAGCAATTTGTTATTTTGATATATATAATATGTGATCTATTCTGGGACTGTTGGCGACCGTTTTGAATTATCGGATTAGGGATAAGGTACAGTCGCCAAGGTCTGACAAACAGTGACAGTGGTATCGTGTTCTCAATAACAAATAAAACGGAGGTATTATTGATTTGTAGCTTTGAATAATATATCTATCAATATCTTAAATTCCATTGTAATTGCGCTGCCATGGCCATGTAGATTATATGTCTAAGAGAA